>NC_041402.2:66222062-66536228 GCF_900747795.2 Erpetoichthys calabaricus
AGTGTTGAAATAATATCACTATCACTTGTGCTGCTAAAGGGATACAGCCAGCTCCTAACTCAGTGGAATAGACCACCCATCTGTCACACTGCCGCCTTTCAGTGAGGGTAATGTGAGCCCCAAGGCTAATTTAAGTCCATTCAACAATGCAATAACAAGGTTCAAGATGGGCCTATTTTTCAAGCCTTTAATTAGTCGCCTTAAAACTTGTGAAATCAGGCATAAATTTGGGAAGCACGTATAATATATCCATGTGAAAACAGAGGTGGTCCGATGAACATTCATAAACTGAAAACATATAAAAATAATTCTAGAATATTTCTAGTAATTTTGTATAAAGTAAATCATGCTATCATCCTGATCATAAAGAAATATACAAGTACTAGTTTCCTTAATAATAATAATAATAATAATAATAATAATAATTCTTTACATCCTTGTACAATTTATAATTTCTTCTAAGAAAGAGAAAACGCTAAACTGGAGTTAATGAGACAAAAAAATATACTTTCAATTTTTTTTAGGATATTAATTAATGCATGTATGAAAGTGAGCATGTGTGTGTGAGAGTGCCCTGCAATGTATTAGCATTTGTCCAAGGCTGTTCTGCCTTGTGCCTGACTCTGCTACGATAGGTTAAAGCACCACATAACACTGATTTGGACTAAGTGGGTATGTGGAAACAAAGGGACAACATCTCGTCAAAGACCAGCCCTTAAAACCAGAAAATGTATGTCTAAATTACATTTGCATGGATGCCATTGGATTTGCTGTTTACTTGTGGAACAAAAGTGGAAAATTTCAAAGCCATCCAGTTTTTAGATCTTTTTTTTTCAGGAATTCATTATAGGGCAGTTTTAGGAATGCAGTTTTACAAGGTTGTTTCTTTAGACTAAACGTAGATGACATAGGGACAGCAGCTTAACCGGTGATACTGGTGATTTCAACATGTTGTAGAAGATGATGGGATCACTATGTTCCTCTTTGGAGCATAATTCCATAGTAGTAAAGGTTGAGCAGCTTTCACTTAAAACGTAAAGAGATTTTAAATGTATAGTATCTTCTTATTAAAGTCACAAAACCCCAGGTTTTTTCACAAGTACAGAACCATGAATATTTGTAAAATACTTTCCCCATCTTTTCAACTCTTTTAATTTCAATGTATTTTTCTGTTTCTGGATATCAGCTTAATAAGAAATTAAATTCATCTAGGCATTTAATTTGTTATAGAGATTTCCATTAATGACTTACTCAAGCAATGCCTGAAATTAAAAAAAATCTCAAAACAGAGCTTGCAGTTGCACTACAAAACAGGAAGATGTTTCCCTCCGTATTATGAAGAAAAGAAAAGTCTGCATCCAAAAACTAGGACAATGTTGGATCCATCACAACAGTCTCCTATACATAAAACATTATGTGCTCCACTCATCAGATTAATAACTCCAAATTTAGGGCTATACACAATCCTCTAACTTTCTCTGGTACTTCTAAGGTGACTATGGATTATGTAAAAAATTATTCATTATGGGAACAGAACTTCAGGTTTTCAAAGAGGACTTGATTCTTAACTGCTACCTTTTACTTTAGCAAAAGTATTAGGCATTCTTAAGTATGTGAACTTAAGAAGTACATAAAGAAAGAAGAATCCAGTTGGTGCAAATCTTTCAGCACATATACAGTATTTACAGTAGATCCTCCTGAGAATGGAATATTGAGGCAGAAGTGCAAGCTCATTTGACATCATGATATGAGTTTTAATAGTCTACTTTGACACTAAGCCTACGTCTAGGTGATTATTTTGCACTTATTTAAACCAGGTTTGGCCATAACTGTCTGAAACTTTATAGAGACAGGAATGAAGAACTTCCAACACAACCTACATACAAGTGAAATCTGTTGGCAGTGTGTAAAACATCTATAAGGGTGACATATTTACCCTTTCTAATAGGTGGTAGTAGGGTGTGCTTTTATGCTATACATGGCCCCTACTGCTCATTGAAATAGTCATGGCTATGAAGCTGGAGGTTTTCCTTGCTCTTTATTACTGCACTAAGCCTCCTGATTGAAGGGAAACCTGTGGCCACCAGGGGGAGTTCTACTGTATAAGGACACCTCATGGGTTTCATGGTGTATTCCAAACCCCAGAAGATGTCCCTGGGATATACTCAGAAGTGGTTTCAGGACCTGTTTTATAAACACCTTTTTTGTTCCCTTTGTAGTTGAGCTTTGAGTCAAGACATGAGTGAATCGAAAAGCTTCAACTGACAGGAGGAAGACCAGCCAGACATGTTGTTTAAAAAGTGCAGGAAGATGGAAGGAAGTGTCCTTTTTAGAGTAATTGAGTTAGGCAACCCACTTGCTAGATAAAATTACAAATCTGGTGTTAGATAGTTTCAATGCAACAGCCAGGATTTGGTTTTTGTCCCAGTGTTTATTTGTTAAATTGAGTTACCATTTATATCAGTCCCTTATGTTATTACTTTGCTAATAAAACACCCACTTTGTATTACTTCCTCATGGAATCTATTATTGTCTCAGTGGCAGTACTGCTCTCTGAACCCACTTTAATCCAGAAGAACAGGCATAGTATATTTTACATTTTCAAAAACATGCTTCACTTAAAAACACAATTTTCCATAAACAATTAATGTATACCATAATTACGAAAAAATAAATTGGACTTTAAAAATACTGAACTTATCCAAAACATAAACAATCTTGAGAATTAGAAGAGTCAGATCATTACAGATAGACAAGTACCAAATTCATACTTGGACAGATTTGTGGCAAACAAAATTTAACATAAGTAAATGTAAAGTATTAAACAGAGAAAGAAGAACATTTTAAATGTTAAAACAAAATGAGAGATTTTAAATTTGAAAATACAACTTACGAGAAGGCCCTAGGAGTCATAGTAGCCCTTGACTTTCTGCATCCAGGCAGTCTATACAAGTGATTAAGAAGCCTATTGAGATATTAGCTTATACAGCATAAAATGTGGAGTACACATCAAGCAAGGATATGCTTAACCTACTATATATAAGGCACAAGTGAGTTCTCACCTGAAGTACTGTGTGCAGTTGTGATATCTGTAATACAAAAAAGGGCATTGTAGTGCTAGAGAAAGTCCAGAGAACAACAACTAGGTTGATTCCAGAACTGTAATGTATGAGCTATAAGGAAAAGTGAGTGGAACCTTTCCAATGTAAGCAAACCAAGATTAACAGATGTCATTATTGAAGTGTTCCAACATATGAAGGGAATTAGTACTGTGCATCATAGCTGTTAGGTTAAAATGAGTTCTTCAACAAGAACATGGGAACACAGATGGAAAATTTGTTCAAGGTATATTTCAAACAAATATTTTTTCTTTACTTGGAGAACTACAGACACATAGAATAAGTTACCAAGTAGTATTGTGAAGAGTACAGTTTTAGAGACTTACAGTATATGTCTGTTTAGAGTAGCTGTTATGAATAAGACTTCAAAATTTTAAAAAGGCCCAAATCCTTCAAAAAAGGCCTAGGCCTACAAACTGTAGAAAAGGCCTAAAGCCTGCAAACAGAAGAGGGAATCCACCAAGTCTCTGGGTCAAAATAACAAAGCCTTAAAATTCTATGTTTCATTCAATTTTGATAAATCAAGAAAGTCCATTGCACTCAAAATAGCTAAAGAATTTCCAAATGAAAAAAATATATCCAAAAAACTCTAAATCAGTCGAACATCCAAAACACCAAATCCTTTATGCAAAACTAAGTGGAAAACTCGGTAAGCTGACTAGGGCATTCTAGGCACTTAAATAGGCCACTAGTAGAAGCCCTGTTAGCCGAACACCCATAGCATTGGGAAGGGCCTGCCCCCCTGGGTTTAAAAGAAAAGAAGAAATTATAACATGATACTCAAAAATAAGAATAAGAACAAACGTTAGAAAATAATTAACAGATAACAAATATAAAATAAATAAAAGTAAACAAATAAATAAAATAATAGTTGAAAACAAGAAAATCAGAGGCAGACTAAGATACAGCGTTCAAGTAAAGAATCAGTTAAGGGTCTTAAAAATATATGAATAAATAGGAAGTAAAAATTTAAAATGAAACATATTGCACTGATGAAAATTCACACCAGCATGGAACAAGGAGGAGGTAAAAGCTTTAAATTTACTTGTTTTTAATGCTGTCAATATTTTTTAAAAACGTGAAAAAACTAACTTGGTTGGAATGTTCTGTACTCTAGTGTGCTATATTATAAATATGTCATACCAATATCAAAAATCTTGCTGGATATAACATATGTGTTTAAGGGACTATAGGATAAACTGAAAATATGGACGAATGGCCTGATGCTGTACAATATATCCATCCATTTGTACCTGTCAGAAAGCAAAGTCAATTTTGGATGCAGTCAATCTGGACTGAGCATCCGATTGGCTATATACATAATAGAGAGTTTGCTTAAGAGTAAGATTTACGATTTGTTATTGAGGATAATTTAGAAAAAAAGTCTAGATAAGTGCATAACATCAGAGACTGACAAGGAAAGAAGTTTTTGAGCCCTGAAATAACTGTTTTTTATGTAAGGTACACAGGAGGAAGATGTACTAACATAAATAAATGCATTCAAAATTGTGAATTGGAAGTCATAGCACTTGCCAGGGTCTGTGTTGAAATTCCAAACCATTTGTATCCTTATTGCTTTGACAAAAATATTTTCTTTAGCAAGCCAAAACTAGGCCTCCTGCTCCCCATAGAAACCCATTCAATGTCACAATGAAACTGTACTGCTTCCTGTGTCTAAAAATCCTTGTTAATCAATTTTTGGTAGGATTTGCCACATTTTTTCAGTAGATTACACTTTACTCAAATTCATTCTTCTTTACATTCTGAATTGCAGGGCATAACAATTCACACATATTCATGTTAAAATGTGGGAATGTAACATCACATTGACAAACCTGCAAGATTGCGTACCACTCTTTTTTTTTTACCCCTTATTTCCTTTCTTGAATGCCAGCAGTCAAATGATACTGCTTTGTTCTGTTCCCTGTGAACAAGATTGATGACCATTTACTTGTGCTGGCAGGACTTAGATATTCTTAAAACCATTGATATTTAAAAAAAACATTGTCATTGTTTCAAATATGTCACTGTGACACATGATACACCGCTGACTTTCAGGTCAAAAATGAGCATTCTGTAAGAAAAATAAAATGTACAAAAAATAAACGCAACCTGGTTCTAGTAAGTGTTTTAATGAACACATATGTCAAAAATGGCAAACTTCCTCTTCAATTGAAAAAAATGTTTTATGAACCTGGGGATAGTGTGCTATAGAGTGTAAACTACCGTGATTCTAAAAGTTGTCTGAAAATCAAAATGTTTAAATTCATTAATATTTGCTTGAAGGGGTTAAAAATGTGCACGTGCTAGAAAGACATACATATATTTTGCCTTTCAGTATAAAAAGATGTATTAGGACATAGGTACAGTACATCAGTCAGTGAATTTATCAAGTAATTCAACAAAATCAAGTAATCTTTGTGAGAGTCTAAAACATACGGACTACATACAGTATAGAATGCCTTTTTCCATTTTGAACAAATCTGAAATAGTTCATGACTCAAATCAAGTATAATTAAGTATTCAAGAAAGTCACTTATTTTAGAATGTGTTTTTTTTATTTTTTAAAGATTTTTTGAGAAATCTTACTTTAGCCACTCTTTTCCCC
Source organism: Erpetoichthys calabaricus (assembly GCF_900747795.2). Taxonomy (NCBI): domain Eukaryota; kingdom Metazoa; phylum Chordata; class Cladistia; order Polypteriformes; family Polypteridae; genus Erpetoichthys; species Erpetoichthys calabaricus. Next base: position 66,227,790 of record NC_041402.2, read on the forward strand.
ACAAAATTGTTTATTAAAATTTAAGGTACAAAATCTAGGACACCACTTCTTATTTTAATTCTGTAATAGTTTCACCGCGTATCAATAGCAGCATTGTGTTTTAAATTTGTGCTAACAGCGATATCAAGTAGTCTTCAATGCATAAGGACAACACAATATTAACAGGGCTGGCGTTTCAGTTCAATCAGTTTGTTACGGCTTGCTTCTGGGTACACAGAAAATTACGGCAGAGTGATTAAAGACTTAGTGTTAGGGCATTATCTTAAGCTTCCAAATGTGACAAAACAAGGTCTTAATAAACTTTCTTTTCACAGTAGTTTCTCCTCCTAATATTCACTATAACCTGCATTATTTACCAGCTAAAGCATTCCTAAGGTTGTAAGACTTCACCCACTATCAACGTATTGCTGAAAATTAAAATATACAATAATGACAATTCAATCCAAGCTGTTAATCCTTTGAAAAGAGTGCTTCTCCACAGAGGTGAATGATGGAGAAATCCCTTGGACATTATATAAAATTTATTCTTAACACTTACCACCCTATAGAAATAATTTGACATGTGCTAATGGTGATAGGATTAACCTTGAGAGTTTTCAATCAGGTCCAGATAAATATTTACATAGAATTGTGAGAATCTAAAAACAAAATCATAGAACAAAGTGTTCAATATTAGAATTTAATTAGGTTTTGGAAACTGAACTCAAGTCAAACAATAGCCAAAAAGATCTAACAAGGGACTTAAGTCTACCTTGCACCAGAGTGATCAGGCCCGTGCCACTGGCAATTTCTTGCCGTGCAGGCAAAAGGCATGGAAGGAAGTGTTCAAGAATTTTATTCAAATGGCAATATGTTGGACTTGCCAGGAGACCACACAAGATGTATTACAAATATCTTACTCTTCAACTCCTATATATACCGTACACCAACTGGTTACAAGACACCACCAGAGCACAATATATGATCTTAAAACTCTAAAATGGAAGGTTTTATTTGACCATTAGATTCCAGTTGCAACTGCAATATGTAAAACTGCCTTGATAAATTGTCCCTGTGTTAAGGATCATAGCCTATTGGAAAAAAAGGGAGGTCTCTGTACCTATGTTTGAAGCAATATTCCCTTTTTACCAATACATCATAGCCACTCATAAAATTTCTATTTTTTAATTGATAATTACTTTCTGCTCTCTCTCAAATCTAAAAAATGTAAAACAAGCATTACGTTCCATTAATTTGCCATTTTTAACTAAACCAACTGAAACAAATGTAAAAAGATTTTATTAAATGTATTTGTATACAAATCAGTATTTTAATGAGAACAACATAGTGAGTTATGATGAGTCACCTAATAAATCAACATCACAGTGTGATACTCATTCATCGATGATCATACTCATCCCCTGCTTTTACACATGCATTTATCTCACGAAGGGTGAGTAACTGATGCTTCACCCCTCACTCTGTTGTTCCTGCCCATTTCACCAAGAGGACATCTGCTCTGACATTTGTGTTTGTTTCACCAAGTGAGCCATTTTGTGTGTCATGAATACACTTAACTGAGGAAAAAACTGGGGCGAAACACCATAAAGGATAAGAAACAAATGACTTAAAGCATATTTGAAGGGACACATCATCTCATATTTTAACATAAAAATAAAAGGCAAATTACAGGGGTATCAGAACTAGATTTCTAAGACTGATTAACATTATGTAAGATTACCAAATAATATGTGCTAAAAAAAAGGCCGTTACTACAAATAAAATTTCATCTTTTGGTCACAAGATAAGCAGAGCAACTCATTTTTAAGTCACACCATTCTTTAAATGCATAAATAACCTACAGAAACAAATTTGGGATGAAATTGGAGCTGGAACTAAAGATAGTAACAACATATAAAGAACTAATATATTTAAGGGGAATTACATATGTTTAAACAAGACTGGTGAAACTCCTGCCAATGAATACCTTGATAAAGTAGAAGTATCACAGGTCAGAACACTGCTTGCAGAGGATTACAATATATAATTATTCAGGGTCTTCAAAGACCAGGATGTTATAAATTCTTTCTACAGCAGGAAAGATGCAGGTCCAGACAGCTAACTGGGTGTGTGGTAAATGATCTCTCCAATGTTTCATCAAAATACTATACTAGGTGTTAATTAATTTCTTTTAAAACAAGAATAAAGCCCATTTTAAGCATGCTTCCTACAGACCAATCTTACTATCTAATAACAACTTTAAGATATTGGTAAAAGTTTTAGCTAAAAGAAAAGCAAAAGTCCTACTATAAGATCAAAATAAATTCATTAAAGGCTGACTGCTATATTCAAATCTTCAAACAATTGTTAAATGTAATATTTACCCTTAGAGTATCAGAGCATCCATATCAGAGTAGTGGTAGTGAAGAATTACCAGACAGCTGGGAAACTACAGAAAATGTAGTTAGGGTGACAGCAAGAAGGGTGCTTGGTGTGACATCTGGACAGAGGAAGGAGGAAAAGGAAACCTGGTGGTGGAATGGGGAAGTACAGGAGAGTATACAAAGGAACAGGATGGCAAAGAAGAAGTGGGATAGTCAGAAAGATGCAGAAAGTAGACAAGTGTACAAGGAAATAAGGCACAAGGTGAAGAGAGAGGTGGCGAAGGCTAAAGAAAAGGCGTATGATGAGTTGTATGAGAGGTTGGACAATAAGGAAGGGGAAAAGGACCTGTACCGATTGGCTCGACAGAGGGACCAAGCTGGGAAAGATGTGCAGTAGGTTAGGGTAATAAAGGATAAAGATGGAAATGTACTCACAAGCGAGGAGAGTATGTTGAGTAGATGGAAAGAGTACTTTGAGAGGCTGATGAATGAAGAGAACGAGAGAGAGAAGAGCTTGGGTGATGTGGAGATAGTGAATCAGGTTGAAAAAAAAGTTGAAATCTGGCAGGATATAACATCTAGAGCAGTAAGTATGTACTAAGAAAGGACATTTCAACATTTCAATATTTAGGGATAAAAACAATTCCTACAATGAAAAAACTAAATATCCCAAAACTAAAAAATTCTTTGACTGATTTGATTGAAATCTGGCAACGTTATAGATTAAAGAAAAGTAGCCAACCAATGTTTGTTTATTTGTTAATACTTGTCAATAATAATACTGTATCGAGTAGACTATACTAATGCACTACATCATTTTTTTTTTGGCTATGCGCTGAAAAGGAATCTAACAGAAGTAAAGTGAAAGGACAAAAGTTTGGCTCAAAAAAGCACACTGTAAAGCTCAAGGCCAGGCGCCACGTGCTTTGGCTGTGAGCATAGGTGTTTCTTAACAAAAAAGAAAAAAACGGGAGTGGTCTGCCCATGACTTTCTCAAATACTCAGATATGGAGGTGGATATTTGAGGAGTAAACCGCAAGGCAATGATATTTTTATATTATGTAGATTAAAGAACCATCAACAAGAAATCAAATCAAATTAATAATATATTGAACAATTATTATAAACGTAAACTTGAATAAATTGGACTCTGCAGCTGCATGAATAAAAAAGTACCACTTGTGGTTAGATGAAATAGCTCAAAAGTTGATAGGAATCTATGTTTTGTACCTAATACCTGTATGCAAAATTTGGTTGACCTAACTGAAAGTGTACTCAAGTTATCATGTTTACATACACACACACACACACACACACACACACGCACACGCACGCACACACACACACACACACAGACAAACAAACATAATTCCAAAAATGGTATTTTTGGACTCAGGGATGTCTAAAATGTCAAGATTCATCAAAATCTCGAAATAGAATTTTTGGACGATTACAATACTCTCCCTACGAGAAAGTAAATCAGACTCAGGGAGGTCTAAAACGCAGAGATTCATCAAAACCTTGAGGTCAAATTTTGGGATGATTACAATACTTTCCCTATACTTCGTATACGAGAAAGTAAAAAGGGAGGGAGAGAGATTGTGAATTTCCCATTGGGATTAATAAAGTATCTATCTATCTATCTATCTATCTATCTATCTATCTATCTATCTATCTATCTATCTATCTATCTATCTATCTATCTATCTATCTATCTATCTATCTATCTATCTATCTATCTATCTATCTATAAGAGGATAAAGTGGCGCCCTTGGGTACACACAGTCCTCCATACTCTGTTAGCTTCTTCTTACTCCTCACAATGTGATATAAAATACATACAAAGTGGTGGCATGGGAAGATTGTCAATTGTGTTTACATACATATACTTCGAAGACCTTTGTGGTAAAATAAATGCAATATTGCAGTGAAATTGGGGGACAGACTACGATGTGTCACTACACAGGGAAGTGTTTGTACAGCATATCAGCCCACTTTAATCCTGGGTACAACAAATGCCAGGAGCAACACCATGCCTTTGTCAGTTTAAACACTTGTATAGCTCAGTAAAGAGAAACAGATGGGCATTGCACATAATTTATGATATTAATTATTTCTACCTGTTCTTTCCTGCCTGCGCTGGGTTGGCACCCTGCCCGGGATTGGTTCCTGCCTTGTGCCCTGTGTTGGCTGGGATTGGCTCCAGCAGACCCCCGTGACCCTGTGTTCGGATTCAGCGGGTTGGAAAATGGATGGATGGATGGATGGATGTTCTTTCCTGCTCCGTGTTTAAAATGTTCAGTTCAATGCATGGGACATATACATGTGCAGCCTGTAAATGTCAGTGCTATATATATTAAGCTAAAGTAAACCATGATTCAGCGTATACTGCTTTTGATCTAAACTATTTTTACAGGAGGTGCTATAGGGTGAAATTTAATTTATATCCAAATTTCACATTTTTTCTACAATTACCTGTTTCCTCAATAACTGTGTTATCCAATGACCATCAACAAAAGTCAAGATCATTCACTAGGAAATGCAATAATTGATCTACAGCAGGAATGTTTTATTCATGGGCAAGTCTATGTAGCATATTCAAGTGTAAAAAGCTCCAGTGAACTAATAATATTGGACCCAGTTTGCATGTATACAGAAAAGTACTCAATTATATATTATTTCTAATACATCTAATTAATTGACAGCACTATAATTAAGGCCCGTTCTCTTAGGAAATTTCCCAGGTGATGCTGGGTAAAACAGCTAGTCTTAAAATAATACACAACTTCCCCTGCCTAAACAATACAGTATGTAGGCTTGAATCTGCAATAGATGTAATGATAAATATATTGGTAGTGTTTGCAAGTTGGTATCTAATTCCAAGATGTACATCACTACACAATCTTAAGTGATAATGTAAAAGGGACATATTAATTACAATCTATAAGGAAAGTACATTCTTCACTCTATGCAAATCATGTTTTAATTTGGTTTAAAAGTGTACATCTGTCTTAACAAAATGTACCTAAAATGCATCATGGCACACTCTAAACTATGAACGATGTTATCAAGCACAAGCCTCACTAGCTCGGGTATTTTGGGAATACCCAACACTCAGACCATTTTGTTGAAAGATATTTGTGTACCTGTCAGGTAAAGTCTGATTTACAATTTCTCACAATTCTTTAATAGCATTAATTGTAACAAGAGACTGGTAAGATTATGCAATGAAACATCTATTGTGATATTCTGTACCACATGTCAACTTATCTTTTTCATCTGTAAGAATCCTAACCTACTCTCCATCATTCAACAGGAAACTAATGTCATAAAGTTATATTTAATACTTACAAAAATCAATTTTTTTCTTATGAGAATTGGTCCAAAGCTTCTTCAGAATTCTATAATAATGTTTTAAAATAAACCTGTGGGGCCTTTATTTAACCACCTTTCTTTAAATGTTTTAATATATATGAAGAACTACATTTTCGTTCACATAAATTTATGAATTGGGTTGGGAAGGGGTGTTTAACATGACTTTAAAATAATTTAATTTTTAACATTAACATCTGAAATGTTGTACTGACTTAAATAAATAAATACACTTATTTGTATCTTGCTGTGTGCTGTATTGCTTTTCTCTATGAAGCTCTGTGGTAAATTGTAGAATTACAATTATAATGTCCTTTCATAGTTTTATTGTTACTGAGAGAACACAGGCAAATAAGAATTCAAACGTAATGGTCATAAATGTCATACAGAACTTGAATTTATTAAATGTTTTTAGGCACAATTGCAAAAATACAACAACAATAATACTATACATACAAAATGCATGTTAAGAAATGTAAACTACTACTTTGATGTGTCCACTACTACATTATGCCATTCTTTTGTATAATTGACAGGAATACATAAATTATTTTGCTTGGTTGACTTTTAACCTGGGCGGCACGGTGGCACTGCTGCCTCGCATTTAGGAGACCCAGGTTCGCTTCCTGAGTCCTCCCTGCGTGGAGTTTGCATGTTGTTCCCGTGTCTGTGTGGGTTTCTTCCGGGTACTCCGGTTTCCTCCCACAGTCCAAAGACATGCAGGTTAGGTGCACTGGCGATTCTAAATTGTCCCTAGTGTGTGCTTGGTGTGTGTATGTGTGTGTGTGTGCACGCCATGCGGTGGGCTGGCACCCTGCCCGGGGTTTGTTTCCTGCCTTGCACCCTGTGTTGGCTGGGATTGGCTCCAGCAGACCCCCGTGACCGTGTAGTTAGGATATAGTGGGTTGGATAATGGATGGATGGATGGACTTTTAACCTAACCATCGTCTCCCTAATATATAAAATAAAATTACAATTACAAAGTGAACATTTTTCACTTTTGTTTCCTTTTTGGCTTTTTGTAGGATCATAATATCTTTCTCAGAACCAATATCCTTTAAGAGAATTATTCATTGATTAATTCATGACTGCTATACATTTTGCTGCAGTAATAGCATGATATAAACTCTTGCCTAACAGTTGGAATGACTGAGTTTCTTAGTTCAGAGTAAAGGAATTTAGTGAAATTAGATGATGTGCATTTAAATGTGCTTTTTCACACTCCAGTAGCCATGACTAGATTGAACCATCTTTACTAAAATGAAGTCATATCATCTAAGACATGCTTCAATACATAATGATTTAATTCAGACATGGATATCTCTTTTTCACTCCATAAAAGTTTTTTTTTTTCTTTACCTCAGGTTGACTAATAGGAAATGAATTTTAAGGATCCGCATTTTTTTGCAATATACTGCCAGTCTTCTTTGATGTATAAAGCAAATAGTTATAGAACTAAAAAGTAAAAACTAAAACAACTAAATGGCAAACTGTTATTTTTGAATTTGTTATTATGCTATTAGGAATCATACTTATGTACTGTGGAGGGAGGCTGAGGGCTGTGCCCAGCTGGGACACCTGGAAGGACCAGGAGAGGGACTATGCCTCCCCCGGACCAAGAGAGGGCAGCCGCCCTGGTTTGTATGGGGGCCACGGGAATTGAGCATGGAAGGTCAACCCTATAGGGGCCGTGGCCCCCGCCAGGGGGCACCCAGATGATTGTGAAGCCCTGGACGTCAGCACTTCCGCCACATCCGGAGGTGCTGGCGGAAGGAATACCAGGGACACCCGGAGTTCTTCCGGGTGCACATGCGGCACTTTCGCCACACCAGGAAGTGCCACAGGAAGTTCATCAGAATGCATCTGGAGCACGTCCAGGTGGGGATAAAAGAGACCACCTCCCTTCAGTCAGGAGCCGGAGTCAGAAGGAAGAGGACGAAGCTCGGAGAGATGAAGAGAGGCGGTGAGAAGAGGAAGGTGCATTGGAAGGCCCGAACTCTAAGAGTGTTTAGTGCTGGGGCACTGTGTGCTGTGCGGGACTTTAGTGTACATATTATAAATAACACATGTGTTGGAACCATCGGTGTCTGTTTGTCTGTGTCTGGTGCTGAGCTTCCACAGTACTAAACTTTAATTTTTTGTCAAACTGTTGGGAATTTTCCTTGAATATGTCATCTAAGGTCTAGTTTACTTCAAAAATGTAATACATATTTTGAGTTTCTTCATTGTTACAACCATGACTATGACATATCTACTAATAAGTAAAAATGTTCTGGTCTCAAAGAGGCCTAACATTTTCCCTTGACGTACTGAACGCCTTATTGTTTAAGTGTTTCAGAAACCTAAATGTCACAATCCAGTGTCTGCAGTTTCTCATTTCAGTACTGATTTTGTTACAGCATAATACTGTTAATTTAAACTGCAACTTTCTGAATTGCAATTTTCATAAGTAGGACTTTGTTCTTTCTGCATCACACAAATGCTTGAGAAAATGGAGACAACAAAAGAACATTCCCTAAAGATGCAAGGAATTAACTGTAATACTGAGTCAATTTGATTTAGACACGTACAGTATTTTTCTTCAGTACATTTCTGAGCAGATTTACGACTCAGTTTTCTGTTTAACACACGTCCTTACGCAAAATGCCTTTTCTGTGTCTGGTTAATCATCTGTTTAATTATATTTATTGCTTGATGAGATAAAATCAATTGCAAAAATAAATCATAATAAAAACATAAACAGAGTTGAGGAAGTCAGTTACAAAGATGAAGGACATTATCTTTGCATAAACATTCTCTGATTGTTAACCTAGTTCATTGCACAATGAGCGGGGAAGTGTCAGAAACACTGAGCCTTTTGGGAAATGTGAATGACCCCGCCCCTTTCTAAATATGACTTCAAAGTTTACAGCTCAGTCCAGATTTCTGTACAGGTTTATATCTGAATCACCAACACATTTACTTCCTGGATGAAGAAACATGTCAGAGAATCTTTTTTTTCCCCTGATGTTCATGACCATCTCCTTGGTTGCCTGAGCTGCAGGTTTCTCAACATACTTCACTCCTGTCCACAATCATTGCACTCTGTGATTACCAAGTCATCTGAAAACTTCTGCAGATATTATATTTATGAATTTTGTTTGAAGTATGAAATAGATGACGTTAACAGGATCTACTACTATTGTATGATCATTCCTTTTATGGGTTGCTGAGCACCCATTATGACATACAGCTAGTTGAGTAAACTCATTTCAAGAGTTTTCGTGCTATGTGATATTACAGCCTCAGGTCTATAGTCATTCAGTTCACTAGGATCACCTTTGTTTGGCACTAGAACCTGGCATGAAGAATGTGATGTCTTTCACAGCATGGGATCTTTGCAGACTGAGGTTGAGATTAAATATGTGCAGAAGAATGCTACACAATTGGCTGCACACATCTTGATCACCTTGGGCCAGGTGCCATCAGCATATCTAGTCTTCCCAGTTTGGGAGTTTCCTCGTGGGGCTTCAAGTATAGTACCTTGATTGAATTCCATACTAAAATTTTGCTGTTGCTAGAAAGGCAAAAATGGTATACGCACCAAAAATACTGGATTTTTAAAACTGTATGTATACCAAATGTCATTCTCATTGATAAAAGACATAAGAAGTCATCAGGAGCTCAGACTATGTGAACATTTTTAAAAAAACACATGGAAAGTTTTCTATACAGGGTCAATGCATGTTTCAGGTTTGCTTCTCTGACCTAATCTTGATATTTAATGTTACGGTGTAAAAATGAAGCATTCAATGTTTGTTGCAGTTATGTTAACAGTGTGGATGTGCAACCTCAACACATTTCAGGTGACAATACTGGTATTTCGTAAGCTAAAAGGCTTAAAAAAATATACATCAACTTTTTCTAACATTTAAACATTAACATGTAGTTTTTACATCAAATAGAAAAAAACAATTTCAATCTCTCAGACCTATTTTTGAATTTTCTTTTCACTGTCAGAAATGTTTTGCTGTTAATTAGAAACAAGAAATACCTTCGGATAAATGGAAAATACAGGCTAAATAATTATTTTTCACCACTAAATCAACAGGTCTCCTTATTTATAAAGTTTGGATAATGTAGCTTATTAAAATCATTCCTCACAAAATTATTCTATATGACTAGATAGTTACAGCTAAATATCACAGCAAGGTGCAGACAAGCAAAGACTAAAATAATGAAATAATGAGCTCCTTACCGATAATTCATCAGAGTTAAAGAAAGCCAATTACTGATTACTGAATTTTTTAACTAAAGAAAAACATCTATTCTTTGCAACGTGCACAGATTATACCAGCTACTATTCATTATTTTAAAATGCACTTGAGATACTTGCAAAGACAGATATTTAAAATATATTTCTGATTAACAACAATTTAAATATTATTAAATATGTTTCATGTGAAAAACAATAATTGTGCCTAAGGCTCACCCTTTTGCGCAGTGATGACAGTGGCAAGGTGGTTGTGGGATGGAATTTACAGATTAACACTCCAGCAGCAGAGAAGCTAGAGGTTCTTGACGTATACTGTGAGGTGTGAGAGACATGCCTCCTTTTCAAACCTGTTTGAAAAATTTTTTCACTTCATTCCAGAGACAAATGTGTACTTTTGTGAGTAATGGTATTCATAAATAAAGGAAATATGTAGTTTCATCCAAAAGGTTCAACATCCCTGTCCAAGTATCATACTTTATTGAGGTTTTAAGTAAACTCAACATCAATTCTACAGCAAACAGTAAACTAGACAGCTAACAAATGAAAATGTTTTTATGAAAACATTAACACAAACAATTTAATCGATGCACTGAAAAAGTATTAATAATGAAAGAGTTTGGGCACCCTCATAAGTCAGTACTTACTAACACCCTCTTGGGCAAAAATCAAAGCTTACAAAAAATTTTCTAGCCAACTATGGGTCTTTGAATTCTTGTTTTGCAAATCCTTCCTTGTAGATCACTTCCAGTTCTGAGATATTCTTGGGCTATCTTGTGTACACAGCACTTTTAAGATCTCCCTACAGGTCTTCAATGATATTCAAGTCTGGGGACTGTGAGGGCCATTCCAAAACCTTCATCTTGTAGTTCTTGAGGTACTTCATAGCAGATTTTGAAGAGTGTTTTGAATGATCACCTTGTTGAAGCCATCATTTTTTTCAGCTTCAGTTTCCTGCTTAATTGTCTGATTTTTTCCCTTCACATTCTGTTCATTTTTAGTGAAATCCAGTCTTCGCTGTACCTGCAGCCACTAGCTGCCCAACAACTCCAAAGCATAATAGATCTACTCCCGAACTTAATAATTGTTAAGGCATTCCTTTCTTCAAATGCATGAAAATGTTTGTGATTATGGCCAGAGCGTTTGATTTTAACTTAGTCGCAAAATGTCTCTCTCTTATGCAGGTGTTGTTTGGTATATATAATGTGACGAGATCGCAGGTACGGTTTCCTTCTGCATGTCCCTTGCAGTCAATGGGGATTTTGCTTTGCCTTTCTGCACAGTATACAAGCTGTTCTACCGGTCAATTTTCTTGGTCATTTTGAACTGCAGAAATTACTAGTTTGAAGCACTTTGATATCTTTTTATAGCCTTTTACTCCTTTGCAGGCATCAATTAGTTTAACTTTCAGATTCTCAATCAGTTGCTTCTAAGAGCTCATGATTGTTGAGAGTTGCACAATGTTTGGAAGAGCTCAAACAATTTATTAAGCTCTGGAATTGTGATCAGCTGCCAATTCCTAATGGCAATTCTTGACAAAACTAATATGTAAGGAGCTAAGTCATACCAGACTAATGATATAACAAGTTATGAGACCGTAAAACTTTTTGCAGATGCCACATTTACTCGTTTAATTTTTTTACATTTTTAGATTTATCAAGTAAATTGTAATGGTACATTCATAAAAATGCCATAGTTTCTTTTTTAGTTTGTTTGCTTTTTAAATTGTATTTAATATTTCTTACTTCAGATGTTAGCAAAATATGTAATTTGACCAGGATGTCCAAACTTTTACATGGGACAGAATGTATAGAAATTGTATTGAAGAGTGCTTTCCTTATTCTAAACAAGATCACAAACAAATTAAAAGATTGCTAGTACTGTATTGATAGCAGCACTGAAAAACTATAAGAACCCACTGTTATTATTTCCACCCATTTTAATAACAATATTACTTATCCATTTGCAAAGTAATTTAAAAGATCGCCAATGCAGCTATCCTGCATGTCTTTGGACTGTGAGAGGAAACCAACACAGACACAGGGAGAACATGCAAACTCCACACAGGGAGGACCCGGGAAGCGAACCCAGGTCTCCTTACTGTGAGGCAGCAGCGCTACCAGGTAAGAGTAAACTTTGCAATAACATTGCAAGATATTTCTTCAAAGAACAGTAGACGCATTTAGTAAGTTAACAAGCAATGTAATAGATGGTAGTACTTTATGGACCTTCAAATCTCTACTTTGTCATATTTTTCTAAAGAGCTGGTTAAATAGAGCTGATTGGCGTGTTGTTGTCAAAGCGTTTACATTTTTTCTAATAGCCAGGTTGTCACAGACAGTATCATACTGAGAATATTCAGATCACTGATGAAACCAGTAGACATTAATACATACTGTAGATCAATATAAGTTAAAAAAAAATAAATGCATGCAGCATTCTAATAACAGAATTACCTGTCGTAAAAACATGAAAAAGAAAATCCAACCAGCAATTTTATGTGAATGCTCAGTGTTAGAAAAAACATATAAGACAGTTGCACTCCTTTTTATTTTTCTGCCAAATGTTTTCTGTCAATATTCAATTAAGTTCATTTCACTTTTTTTTTACAGCACTCTTCAGTGAGTGCAGGCACAAAACGCTGTGACGCGTTCTCAAATAAAATGCAAATACAAACTTCACAAACTACTTATTACATAATCAGTACATATACAGACACTGATTTGATTAAACAAATAGAAAAATAAAATAATATGAAAATGACTTACATAAATGCAGACCAGAAAGATCTGTCCTATAAGTAACTGCTGGACTATGGCCAATTGATAACAAAGTCCATTTTGACAGAGTTAGAACTTAAAGCCAATGGAAATTAATAAAAACAGAGAAAAAATGTCAATTTTCATGTGCCCACAAAATAATGAAAAAATTCAAAAGTATTCTTTAAGAGTAGAGAAAGTTAAACATGTAGTCTTTAAATCAAAAGGGAAAATATCAAAAATAAACAACATTAAATGCAGCATTGAACAAAAGTGGTTTAGAACCAAATGAAGTAATAGACAGCGGTTAGCAAAATTCCAGGAAATCTGTGCAGCAAGGTGAATGTTTGTCTAGAATGGCACATCATGCATTAGGAATAAATATTCTATAGTGTTTGAGTTCATATATTTTAAGATAATTCTAAAATGGCCAGGATCAGCATTGAAAGACCTGTTCAGTTCCTCCTATGCAAAGCCTCAGCATCTGCAATGGAAGACTATTGAAAGAAGAGTGGAAGTAAACCAATCGTTAAAGGGAAAATGCTAGGGGCGTGACACACATCATTTTATTTTTAGGGAAATAATTTAAAGGATTATTTAAGAAAAAAAAAGTTCCATTTGAAAAGGAAAAAGAATACACTGACAGCAATGAAATGGTGATGGAAAAATAACAGAAAGCCTGACATCAACACAAAATATATAAAAAAAACATCAGTGGTATTGCTTCTTACATATATTTTGATAAGTCTGCATCATATATACTGTTTTGTTTTTTGCATTCCTTTTATTCTACAGTAGGTATTGATATAAATTGATAGTACCATTGTTAATGATTGGAGAAGTTGGCTCTGCCATAATGCATATACACATACTGTAACTGAACATACATATATGTTACCTTTTTTTAAAAGGTTTTTGATTTGGGGATGAAAAGACCTCTCATCTGTCACAAAGCAAAGCTGCTTTTCATTTTTATTTTCCTGGAGAAACAACATAGTGGATGAAATGGGTGTTTTGTTTGTTTTGCCAATGTCTAGAAGGTGTAATCACTCTGTAACCCCAATATCTCTTACAGAACAATAGCTGTCCAGCTTCTGAGAGGACAGGCTATGTCACACTGAGCAGCATCTGCATAGTTCGACTCCCCGACAGATTTTCTTTTTGTACCATGGTGGTGGTTTTGTTTTTGTCTTGTTGTTCTTCCAATTGGCCAGCAGTCTTGTATTAGTTTTGCATTCAGATAGCTGTACTTGTGTTAACTCTGGAGCTGCTAATTACAAATCTTTACTGTAGCTACTTGCTTCTGTCCAGTCTGTGCAGCTGCCTTTTCTCTGATTTGTACATGTGCCCAACCCAGAACCCTACAGTATCTTTCTGTCAGGATTTAGGAAATTACATTATACATTAATGGCGGCACGGTGGCGCAGTGGTAGCGCTGCTGCCTCGCAGTTAGGAGACCCGGGTTCGCTTCCCGGGTCCACCCTGCGTGGAGTTTGCATGTTCTCCCCGTGTCTGCGTGGGTTTCCTCCGGGCGCTCCGGTTTCCTCCCACAGTCCAAAGACATGCAGGTTAGGTGGATTGGCGTTTCTAAATTGGCCCTAGTGTGTGCTTGGTGTGTGGGTGTGTTTGTGTGTGTCCTGCGGTGGGTTGGCACCCTGCCCGGGATTGTTTCCTGCCTTGTGCCCTGTGTTGGCTGGGATTGGCTCCAGCAGACCCCCGTGACCCTGTGTTCGGATTCAGCGGGTTAGAAAATGGATGGATGGATGGACATTATACATTATTCTTATTTTTGCTTATATTCACATTTTTATCAAGATGTCAAGATCACTGCCACTTTCTTAGCTAGTTGCTGTAATGCCACATCTTCTTTAGCATGTGAGACAAATGTTGTGCAGCATGAAATGTCACGGTATCCAAACTTTGCTTAAGTAAAAAAAGTCTTAAATGATGAAAACTAGCCTATTCTTAAGCCATGTTAAAGGAAAAGTTCAGGCTTCAACTATGGTTTGCAGTGACTTTTACATTTTAAACAGTACTTGTCTGACTATTGTATAGCACTTGACAATTTCTTGACACTTCCTGCTGCTCTGTTTCCCCCTTTTCAGTACTGATGAGTACAGACACTTTATGTCTGAGCAGATGGCCCACCTACTTAAAAGTCAGCTTACTTGGTGCTTTCTCTGTTTTTGTTTGTTTGTTCCGTGATAAGCTGTCCACCTCTGATCACATACAGCAGAGAGGAACTCTTACACATCGGTCAATTCGCTGGTGAAATTTTTTCACCGTCTTTCACTCAGACGGAATACTTTACAGAACTTTTAGTCGGAGGAGCAGCTGCCCTTTACGGAATTAGAAGGAGACGCCGACGAGGGAAGCGAGCCGGAGCGCTTGTTAAACTGCGCCACCGGGGATTTCGAACTGCGCTCCCTTCAATTCACCTGGCGAACGTCCGCTCTTTGGCCAACAAGATGGACGAACTGCTTCTGTTAAACAGAATAAACACGGACTTTTCCAGATCTGCTGTCCTGTGCTTCACTGAAACCTGGCTTGGTGAGCACATCCCCGATAGCGCATTATACCTGCCGAGCTTCCAACTTCTCCGTGCGGACCGCGTCATGGAGCTCTCGGGGAAAACGAAAGGAGGCGGAATCTGTTTCTACATAAACGAAGGTTGGTGTACAGATGTCACAGTACTAATCAAAACATGCAGCCCTCACTTAGAGTCTTTTTTCATTGACTGTAAACCGTTCTATTCACCGCGGGAGTTTTCCTCGTTTATTCTGGTTGGTGTTTACATCCCACCTCAGGCCTGTGTTAGTGAAGCATTACAACACCTGGCTGACCAGATAACTAACATGGAGCACAAACACCCGGACTCCCTGCTCATTGTTCTTGGTGATTTTAACAGAGCAAACCTCAGGCAAGAACTGCCAAAAATTCAGTCAGCATATTAAGTGTCCTACCAGGGACAAAAACACACTGGACCACTGCTACACTACATTAAAGGATGCTTATCGCTCTGTCCCTCGTGCTGCCCTGGGACTCTCTGACCACTGTTTGGTTCATCTTCTCCCGACTTACAGGCAGAACTTAAGATCTGCAAAGCCTGTGGTGAAAACGGTGAAGAGATGGACCAACGAGGCAAAGCTGGAACTACAAGCCTGCTTTGACTGTACTGATTGGAGTGTTTTTGAGTCTGCAGCGACAGACCTGGATGAGCTTACTGACACTGTGACATCCTACGTCAGTTTTTGTGAGGATATGTGTGTGCCCATGAAAACTTTTCGCACATACAACAACAACAAACCCTGGTTTACTACAAAACTCAGGCAGCTTCGTAAGGCTAAGGAGAAGGCCTACAGAAGTGGGGACAGAATCCTGTATAATCAAGCCAGAAACACATTGACAAAGGAGATCAGAGTAGCAAAGAGGTGCTACACTGAAAAGCTGGAAAATAGGTTTACAGCCAACGACCCTGCATCAGTGTGGAGAGGTTTGAAAGACATCACCAACTACAGGAAACCATCCCCCCATACTGAAGAGAACCATCAACTAGCCAACGAGCTGAATTTGTTCTACTGCAGGTTTGATAATCCCTCTTTCACACCTCTCACCCACGCCAATCTAAATACAGTCCCAGCACTCACTACCAAGCCCCTGCCCCTCCCCACTGACACCATACCTGCACTCAGGATCTGTGAAGGGGACGTGAGTCAGCTCTTCAGGAGACAGAAGATCAGGAAGGCACCAGGTCCAGATGGTGTGTCACCCTCCTGTCTTAAAGTCTGTGCTGATCAGCTGGCCCCCATACTTACACAGATCTTCAACAGATCCCTGGAGCTATGTGAAGTTCCCTCCTGCCTTAAACGTTCCACAATTATCCCGGTTCCAAAGAAAACCTCCATTGCAGGGTTAAATGACTACAGGCCAGTCGCCCTGACGTCTGTGGTCATGAAATCCTTTGAAAGACTGGTGTTGACCTACCTGAAGGACATTACAGACCCCCTGCTTGACCCCCTACAGTTTGCTTACCGAGCAAACAGGTCAGTGGATGATGCAATCAACATGGGACTGCACTACATCCTGCAACATCTCGACTCTCCAGGGACATATGCTAGGATCCTGTTTGTGGACTTCAGCTCGGCGTTCAACACTATCATTCCAGAAGTCCTCCACACCAAACTCACTTGGCTCACTGTACCAGCTCCCATCTCCCAGTGGATCAAAAACTTCCTGACAGATAGGAAGCAGCAAGTGAGACTGGGAAAAATCACATCCAGCACACGAACAGTCAGCACTGGCGCCCCCCAGGGATGTGTCCTCTCTCCTCTGCTCTTCTCCCTCTACACAAATGACTGCACCTCAAGAGACCCGTCTGTTAAAATCCTGAAGTTCGCAGATGATATGACAGTCATTGGCCTCATCAAGGACAGTGATGAGTCTGTATACAGACGAGAGGTCGAACAGCTGGCCCTCTGGTGCGGTCAAAACAACCTGGAGCTGAACAAGCTTAAAACTGTGGAGATGACAGTGGACTTCAGGAGGAGCCCCCCAGTGCTGCCCCCTCTCACACTACTCAACAGCATTGTGTCCGCTGTGGAAAACTTTAGGTTTCTGGGATCCACAATTTCCCAGGACCTAAAGTGGGAACTAAACATAAACACAATTGTTAAAAAGGCCCAGCAGAGGTTGTACTTCCTGCGCCAGCTCAGAAAGTTCAACCTGCCTCAGGAGCTGCTCATCCAATTTTACTCTGCAGTAATCCAGTCTGTTCTCTGTTCATCTATCACAGTCTGGTTTGGCTCAGCCACAAAACAGGACAGGAACAGACTTCAACGGACAGTCAGGATTGCAGAAAAAATCATTGGTGTTGATCTGCCCTCCATTCAAGACTTATACAGATCTCGAGTCAGGAAACGGGCAGAAAACATCATTGCAGACCCATCACACCCTGGTTACAACCTTTTTCAACTTCTTCCCTCTGGTAGGCGCTACAGAGCACTGTACGCCAAAACTACCAGACATGTGAACAGTTTCTTTCCTCAGGCCATCACTCTCATGAACACTTAAGTCAATCTCACAGCATCAGGGACAATACTAGGTAAAACCGGAGTCCAATTCCTTGTATGTGTACATATACTTGGCCAATAAAGCTGATTCTGATTCTGATTCTGATTCTGATTCTGATACTTGAGCCAGTCTCAGCAATTCAATTTTGTATCTGTTAAGTTTTGTTCAACTCTTCTAAAAGATTCCAGAAGACAAATATTTAATTTAATGGTTTTGACACAAGTTATTCTGCCAGGAGTGGAAAGGGCAGAAATGGAATCTTAACATGGACCTGGAGATGGACATTACTAAAAACCAGAGTGAAAAATGCTAGTGGGATTCAATATTGAATTCAAAAATATTGAAGAGAACAAATTCTAATTAGCTAACCAAAAA
The DNA here is from genome assembly GCF_900747795.2 of Erpetoichthys calabaricus. Classification (NCBI taxonomy): domain Eukaryota; kingdom Metazoa; phylum Chordata; class Cladistia; order Polypteriformes; family Polypteridae; genus Erpetoichthys; species Erpetoichthys calabaricus. The sequence goes on from NC_041402.2 coordinate 66,245,981, forward strand.
CATAAGTTGAAATAGCCATACAAATGTTATGTAGCGCAACACCTAAACCACATGAACAAGAATTAGATTTTATCCAGAATCTCAGTCAATCAGGAATTGCACAATTCTTACCTTAATTCTGTCACAATTGTGACTTTGTGCAATATAATTTCCACTAATCACAAGCTAACTACCAGCTATCAATGGCACACAAAACCCCACCAAAATGGAGGTGCCAGCTGAAAACCAATATGCTAGCATGTGAAGATGTGAAATAAAAAAATAACTCTCATTTTCCAAAATTATAACAGAAATGGACTCCTCACCACCAGTAAAATTTTTGGCATATACATTCTGGTGGGGTCGGCACACAGACCTGGAATAGACAGATGCTGTCAGAAGACGCAGATTCATTTTGAGAAGCTGTGGAGAGACTATGTACGTTTGAGGGGATGAGTGAGTGAGTGCACTTAGAAAGCAGCACTTATTAGACTCGTTGAGCTGTTTAAATCCATTAGCCTTGGTATATGGCTGCCAGCAATCTTGGGAAAAGAAAAGATTATTGGAGCCTAATATATTATTATATTGTGAAAGACTGAAGTGATGGAAGTGACTAATCAGGAAGAAGGCTAATAGTAAACTACACATGAGGGAACAAGTGAGAGACCCTGAGTTTCACAATATAATATTAGGCTATCAGCATCAGTGATGTCAAAATGTTACACAAATAATGCTATGAAAAGCAAACAAACTAAAGATTTAACAACATTATGTTGTCATACAGTATATCAAGTAAATCATACAATATCAAATACTTAACACTGAAAGAAGAAACTGAAATGGATATTAAAAAATTTCCAATTTTTGTTCAATGAGCAAACGGTAAATCGTATTGTACTGTACAAAAGTAATCCGCATGATTCATAATAAAAGACGTGTCCTCTAAAATAGTGACTTGAACAAGTTCCCTCATCCTTTAAACTGTATCACAAAAAAAATCAACCAATGAGTTGTTAAAAAAAGAACTGTCTAAATCAAGACCCAAGATGGAACTTAAACCCTCAGGCCGCTCACACACACACAGAAAAAGTATACAAGTGCAATGCAACTTTGAAGGGCATTTCCAAACAAACTAGGAGTAGGCATAGCCTAAAGAAAATTTCACATAGTCTAAAAAGAAATATTTCTCCACATGATAAATTGAATTGAGCTTAACATGGAAAATTACATTTGATTATTATGACTGCATTGAATTTGCATTTTAAGAACATGTTAAATTATTGAAAATGTTAAATTATTGAGGTTGGTTTACTACTTACACCGTTTGCTTTTTTTTAACACAATCCCTTCATTTTAGGGGCTCAAAAGTAATTGGACAATTGACTCAAAAGCTATTTCATGGGCAGGTGTGGGCAAGTCTGTTGTTATGTCATTATCAATTAAGCAGATAAAAGGCCTAGAGTTGATTTGAGGTGTGGTGCTTGCATGTGGAAGATTTTGCTGTGAACAGACAACATGCGGTCAAAGGAGCTCTCCATGCAGGTGAAAGAAGCCATCTTTAAGCTGCGAAAACACAAAAAACCCATCCGAGAAATTGCTACAATATTACGAGTGGCAAAATCTACAGTTTGGTACATCCTGAGAAAGAAAGCAAGCACTGGTGAACTCAGCAGCGCAAAAAGAACTGGACGTCCACGGAAGACAACAGTGGTGGATGATTGCAGAATCATTTCCATGGTGAAGAGAAACCCCTTCACAACAGCCAACCAAGTGAACAACACTCTCCAGGGGGTAGGTGTATCGATATCCAAGTCTACCATAAAGAGAAGACTGCATGAAAGTAAATACAGAGGGTGCACTGCAAGGTGCAAGCCACTCATAAGCTTCAAGAATAGAAAGGCTAGATTGGACTTTGCTAAAGAACATCTAAAAAAGCCAGCACAGTTCTAGAAAAACATTCTTTGGACAGATGAAACCAAGATGAACCTCTACCAGAATGATGGCAAGAAAAAAGTATGGAGAAAGCGTGGAACAGCTCATTATCCAAAGCATACCACATCATCCATAAAACACGGTGGAGGCAGTGTGATGGCTTGGGCGTGCATGGCTGCCAGTGGCACTGGGACACTATTGTTTATTGATGATGTGACACAGGACAGAAGCAGCCGAATGAATTCTGAGGTTGAACAGAGATGTCTGCTCAAATCCAGCTAAATGCAATCAAATTGATTGGGCGGTGTTTCATGATATAGATGGACAATGACCCAAAACATACAGACAAAGCAACTCAGGAGTTTATTAAAGCAAAGAAGTGGAAACTTCTTGAATGGCCAAGTCAGTCACCTGATCTTAACCCAATTGAGCATGCATTTCACTTGTTGAAGACTAAACTTGAGACAGAAAGGCCCACAAACAAACAACAACTGAAAGCCGCTGCAATAAAGGCCTGGTAGAGCATTGAAAAGGAGGAAACCCAGCATCTGGTGATGTCCATGAGTTGAAGACTTCAGGCTGTCATTGCCAGCAAAGGGTTTTCAACCAAGTATTAGAAATGAACATTTTATTTCCAGTTATTTAATTTGTCCAATTACTTTTGAGCCCCTGAAATGAAGGGATTGTGTTAAAAAAATGCTTTAGTTGCCACACATTTTTATGCAATCGTTTTGTTCACCCCACTGAATTAAAGCTGAAAGTCAGCACTTCAACTGCATCTGAGTTGTTTCATTTAAAATTCATTGTGGTAATGTACAGAACCAAAATTAGAAAAAAGTTGTCTCTGTCCAAATATTTATGGACCTAACTGTAGAACTCCGAGTGATCACTATTCAGAATCCCAATTGAGAATAAGAAAAACTTTGAAAATATGCCCAGTAGAACTTGAGAAAATTTTTAAAAAGTAAAGAAAAATATCCATAACATTAGCATGTCATATATACTTTCTCGAATACGAAGTGCAGGGAAAGTATTGCAATTGTCCAAAGATTCGATGTTAAGATTTTGATGGATCTCGACGTTTTAGACCTCCCTTAGTCCGAAAATACCATTTTTGGAATTATGTCTGTGTGTGTGTGTGTGTATGTATGTAAACATGATAACTTGAGTACGCTTTCACTTAGGTCAACCAAATTTTGCCTACAAGTATTAGGTACAAAATGTAGATTTCTATCATCTTTTGGGCTATTTCTGTTAACCAGAAGTGGTACTTTACCTTTTATTCATGCAGCTGCAGAGTCTGATTTATTCACTTTACTTTTATAATAATTGCTCATTATATTATTAATTTGATTTGTTGTTGATTGTTCTTTAATGTACATAAAATAAAAATATAATCATTGTCTTGCAGTTTACTCCTCAAATATCCATCCCCATATAGAATAGAATAGAATCTGAGTATACGAGAAAGTCTAGGTGACCACTTTGGATTTGTGTAAGAATCTGGTCATCCCATTGTTTAAATTTTTTTTTCTTTGTTCTTTGAAATGGAGTTCTTAATCTCTCATCATACACAGTACATAATATGTGCACATCATTATGAATACTTCTAAAAGAAAAACACCTTAACTGCTGCTTTGCAAAAATAATTGGCAATACAGCAGGCATCATATTTGTTCAGCTGGATCACAACACTGATGAGCATGCAAACAGACTGTTTCATGATTTCTGCTCTTTCTAAAGTTTTACGTTTTTTAATGCATCTTTGACCATTTTCTTTGTTTTTCTAATAACAATTTGGCTTTTTTAACATTTTATTTGTGGGCTTCTGTGCCTGCTTGAATAATATTTCAGTTTCTCTGTTCTGCTATGAATGTATCCATACAGAAACATAAGCAGCTGGCTCTTATTGTTCATATATCAAGATAAGCCCTAATGATCATACGGTTCAACAATGCTCAATTGACAATATCTTATGGGTATTATATGTGTATATCACATCTGACAACTAGCAGCATTTAGAATGTTCAGCATTGTGACTGGTGTGGGCCTTCTATTGGCATTCTCAGCATTCAGCATGTAAACATGCCGAGAGAACAAATAAAGAGAGAGAAGGTAAGACGGGGAACACAGAAATATCTTCAAAAGTAAAAAGATTCTTTCTTAGATTTTGTCTGTGTATAGTGCCAATTTACCTGTACGCCTAACCATCTTTAATGGCTATGTAGCATCTAGTAGGTTTACATTCTTAATAGTGGAAGATGAAAAATACCTTAAAGCCTTTAAGCATGGAAATGACAGTCCTCAGAAATGAGAGACACAGCAAATGTGTATTCTCATCATTTTCAGTTGCTTTAAAGTTATGTTACATAGAAAAACCATGTACCATAGCCCACCATCTTCAAATAAAAACATATGCATTCACATATGTTATTGGCCATGTTTTAAACAGCAGAGGGCAAACAGAACCACAAGGGACATAATACAAGCAAATCAACAATGGTTTATGCACATGTATATATAAACTATATGCACAATATACTGTATATTAATCATCTAATAGCTCTGATTTGCTATAAATAAAAGACTTTGACAAAGTCTAAGACAGTACCATCAAAGCCAAAATCTTTTTTTTGGGTTAACAAATGTGAAATACATTTGTTACTTTTTGTAACAGTTCTTATGGAGGATTTGGGTTAATTATATTTTTTTTATTAAATCATCATTAGTGATGAGGACTGGCTTTATGTCTCTGCAAAAACATATTATTTTTAAAACAATTGATAAATATGCTGTTTGAAGTTAATAAGATTGAGTCTGTTGTTATTTATTATTACTTTAATTGTGCCACAACATAAAAGCATTAGAAGTTATCTCAATTTTAAAACTTTATCCCTTGAGCATAAACATCACATAAGTAGATTCTAATATATTGTACAATAATTAAAATATATAAGTAACTATTAATGTGAATGCCACAAAGTTGTTCTGGTTACATTTTCTCCTACAGAATTTAAACTTTGTGCCTGCAGAATTATTCTCAGACATGCAACATTCTGTAAAAACTACAACTTGTCATTGACCTTGTCTAAATTAAAGTATTGCCAGGGAAGCCTGAGTGGAAAGAGGATAATTGTGTTAAAGGCAGAGCTGTAGTTAATAAAAAGGATTAGGACATATGTGGTCTGTGAGTCTAGAAGTTGAAAAATGTCATATACTCCCAGGGATACAACATCCTCCACTGATCTATTTGCCCTACAGGCAAACTTTCAAGAATTCAAGTGCATTTTAGACAGGAAGTTAGCTATGAGTTGTTCATATCATTTCATTAAGATATATCAAGGCAACAGGTCTGTAGTCAATTCAGCCGGCTGTTTCATGTTGTTTCATGCATCAGACCTTCAGCAGCATTCATTTAGTTTTCTGGGAGTATGGGGTCATTAGCAGACACTGTACTGTATGTTTCACTTTTGTAGTCATTAACTATCTAAAAGCCTTCCCAGACACTTCTGTTATAAAACTGTAGTATTTTCTGTTATGTTTTTAAGCTTTCATTTTATTTTCAAGTTATATTTTTCACTGATGTCACCACCATTTTAAAGTGGATCTAGTGGATATATGTATGTATATATATATATATATATATATATATATATATATATATATATATATATATATATATATATATAGTGACGGGTGGCCACAGCCATTACTAGGCCGGGACACCAGCTGGATGGAAGGACTGGGAGAGAGAGCATCTATAAGACACTACCTCCCCCGGGATACTCCTGGGCGGCTGTGACACCATGGATTCCCGCAGGGTTTGCTGAAAGTTGGATTGTGGCACAGCCCTGTTTGATTCCATGGAGGCTGCAAGGGGGAGCTGCAGAGCCCTAATAGGAACTTTCACCACACCTGGGAATGATTACAGGTCCGATAAATGAGCCACTTGGAACACTTCCAGGGTCTGCTTAAAAGGAGCCGCCTCACTCCATTCGGGGAGCCAGAATTGGGAGAAGGTGGACAAAGTTTGCCAAAAGGATAGATAGATAGATAGATAGATAGATAGATAGATAGATAGATAGATAGATAGATAGATAGATAGATAGATAGATAGATAGATAGATAGATAGATAGATAGATAGATACTTTATTAATCCCAAGGGGAAATTCACATAAAAGGAGGAGTGGAGGCGGAAAACAAAGAGAGAAGAAAAGAACTGTGCTTTGCTTATTTGTATTGTGCTGCAGTGGGGAGCAGGGAAAAACACTTTCCCATGGAAATAAAGTTTGTTGTGTACTGCAATTGTGTCTCTGCCTGTCTGTGTTGGGATTGGGGCAGTTGGAGCGCACCTGGTTTCCACAATCTCTATATATAATCTACATTTGGATCTTGATCTTTGTTTGTCCGCGAATGAATTAGAAGAAGAAGCACTAGATGGCAGTAGAGAGATAGCTAAAACATAGGCATTGCATTAAGAATCTGCTCCAGGCTTATACTACTGAAAACTGTAGTATTCCAGTCACACCTCAAAACACAGACATTCAAACTAAACAAATTGTTGTGCTTTAAAGTAACTAATCTCTATATATAATCTTCATTTGAATCTTGATCTTTGTTTGTCCGCGAATTCATGTTCAACCGACACGGTATCTTTCAATAAGGGCGTGCACAAAAAAGGCGAGCTTCAAAAGGGCAACCTCAATTGGGCACATCGAATAAAGGGAAACGCAACAAAATTATTACAGAATATTTATTACCCAAAGGCAATGTTTGAACATATAAAAAGGCGAAAGCAAGAATATCAAAACATCCAATTAATTAATGCATGAACTTCTAAGCGAGACGAACATTTTCCAATCCTATATTCAGTGCATTTCCAGATGTGTTTCCCATTGATAGTTTTCTCCTTTCTGAATGTGTAGCCTTCGACTACGAGTAGATCTACACCTTTGTTGCTCTTCACATATTCCAGAGCCATTTGAACTAAATTATCTACGAACGCGTTTATTCGCAGCGCTCAATTGAGGTCGCCGTTTTGAAGCTCGCCTTTATTTACGCGAGCCTTTATTCGCCGCGCCCAATTGAGGTCGCCCTTTTGAAGCTCGCCTTTTTTGTGTGCGCCCTTATTAAATAGAATATATAAGTCGGACACACTTCTGTGATTTTCCATCAGTCAGCGTTTGGAGCTCAAGAAAGAAGCATTGGTTCTTCCTTACTCTTTGGATTGCCACAAAGCAACCTGCGAGATTGGAGAAAGGTTGACAAGAGATTGTGAGAGGAAACGACAGCGTCATGAAAACGAGACAGACTGTGAATGGAGAGAAGCAGAAATGCTCCTCCACCACCACATAATTACTATTCGGACAGTGATTCCGAGTAGGCCGTTCCTATCGAATCAATGTCCAAGGGTTTTGTTTTGTAATTTTATTTCCCTTATAAAAAATCATAATGCTGTGTGACGAAGGGCCCAGTTCACGACTGACAGCCGCGTTTAAACAGGGAGCCCTTCACAGACAACTTTTAACACGCGCAACGTAGTTGGGCGCACATGGCTAGTAATATATATAATAGCAAATTTTACTTATAATAAATCAAAGAACTTAATACCCAGGCACCCACCCACAACCCCTAAACAGCCCTGCAGAGATCAAAACCCTAAATAGCAACAAAAGAGGATTCTGAGTAAACCACTCAGTGAGAAATTGCACTACACCATCCTCATCAAGGAGATAAAAAGCTAAGGGACAGAACAGTGGCAAAGATCAATTTCTGTGCCCAGAAGTTCCAGTGATCCTCACAGCTAAAAGTTCCAATATTCCTAACTGCTTAGAGTTCTTAAAGAGACACATTGAAAAATTAAAACTTCTAGACTGAATGAGAAAAAGCATTTGAATTTCCAGCAAGAGGAGAGGGTAGTTTTTTTGCAAAGATTATCACAAAGGAAAATGAAACAAAATAGAGGTTAAGTAGCAAAAATATCTAAGAAGAAGAGTAATGTTAGTAGAAGGAATAGATATTACAAAGTTAGAGACAGCAGAAAAAGACTAAATACTGTAGGACAATCCCATAACATAAAAGTGCTGGTGTGTTCATGAGACAAAAATGACAGGGCCTGAGAATAATCCCCAGGCAAGACATTTACATGGAGTGAAATATAAACAGTGAACACATTTGAATGGAGTCTGATGATCATTTGGATTTCTTGACACCAAAAACATTTTTTAAACTAAAATACATGCAATAGAAGGGATAGAGGGGAGAACCTATTGCCACACTAATTTAATCGATAAATATCAAATGACTTATATTGTACTAAATGTAGAGTTTGCACTGGTTTCTGATTAAGGACTACCATAAGTAAGAATTTTTACAAAGGGTGGGGTATAAGAAAGATGATTATTGTAGATAAAAAAGAACAAGGAACAGAGAAGGAAAATTTTAGCAACTGTAATTTTCAAAAGACTGACTTATCAAATACACCCCCATACTATGAATACTCATAGAAGCCCTGGGCTGGAAATCAGTGGGGTTACCAATACATAAGGCAGGGTTGTAGAACAGTCCTATTGTTTATAGTTGCCCTCCTGGTTGTGTGTCACATATCATGGTGACTTAGTATTCTTGATCCTATTTTGATGATGCACTGTTTTGGCCATTTTCCTGACGACTGTTTAAGGGTTTACACCAAAAGATGTATCTCATTCATTAAATTGTTCTCATTTTGGACATACCAGTAATTCTATCTGGGCAGTAATTATCTTTGGTGTGTATTTTACTTTGGATGTTGTTCATATATTCAGCTTTGGCTCCCTTTATTACTGCTGCATTTCTAATTTGTTTCCTTTGAATTTAGTCTCAACTCTTTTTAAAAAAACACTTGCTTTTCTTTTCCTAAAATGATTTTATTTCTCTGTCCAACCAGGCTTTTTTGTTACTAAATATGGATATTGATGTAGAAGGTATACAAAAATTCTCACAAAAGTGAATATAAGACATCCCAGTGTCAGTTAGCTCATTGATATCATAGCAGGTATCTTATACATTTTCCAGTTTATGGTGTTTAAATGGATCTGTAATAATTGGTTTGGAGGTTATACACAGATATATATGTGATAAACCTGAGAGATCATGCAGTAACAACGATCCAGTGTTCACTTGTGTTAAAAAATTGAGACGGGGGAAGAACAAGGATGTGACATAGTCAGTGAACTCTTTTCCAATTCCACCTTTAAAGTGAAGGAGGTTCATGACGTCACTTCTGCACTGTCACAAGAAATCTCAACTCCTCCGGCCCCATCACTATTTAAAGAAAACTCAGACTGGAAGTTGGCCAATTGGACGAGCTTTCAAAAAGAAGATATCCCCCTAGACTGAAGCATTCACTTCTCGGGCTACAAGCTCCAAAGACCTACTAGGCACTACGATTCTTTGTTCTTTGTAATTTTCTTTCATTATTATCTTGGACATTAAATGGAGTCTCCCTGGAATCCCAACTCTTCTTTCTGTTTTCAGATGTATATTTCACACCTTGAATATAGTCTCCACTCATATCTGCTCTTCAAACAGTATCTGGGTAAATTCTTTCTCACCTCAACATAGTTTAGTCTTCTAATACACTCACATGGGTTGGGTTGTCTGGGTTGCTGTTCCTGCATTTGTAGTTTTCTCCTCAAGCATTTGGAGACATGGCTACATTTACTTATGGTGGAATGTAAATGTTTACAAGGACAAGAGAGTGAGAAATCCAACAGCTGCATTACTACCCCAAAACAGATGATCTCAGCGACGTTTCAGTAAAACAGGGCATGTATCAGCTGGTGTATTTTTGATTGCTAAGATGAGTAGAGACAGGGCATTCATTTCATTTAGTAAGGAATGGACACTGGTCAGAAGGAAGCTTGATAGAAGATAGTCATGCTGTCTCTTCTGATGCTCCTCCACAGCACTACTGAGCTTCTGCCTGCTGTTGCTTTCTAAAGATATACAATACAAAGTCACTTGACATCATTCCTCATTGCCTTATAAGCCTGTTCTGCTCCTCATCTCTCATGCTTGTAGATATTTTCTTTCTTATATTAGGCCCCATCATCTAACATCTCTAAAGTCTGAGGGATTTATTAGTTAACCACAGTAATAAGGGTGTTGACCAGTGTTAGCCATTATGGATGTAATGCCATCTTGCCTGAAGAAGGGGCTTGAGCTGCCTCGAATGCATGCATATTGTAATCTTTTTAGTTAGCCAATAAAAGGTGTCATTTTGCTTGACTTCTCATTACATCAGTTAACCATGAAAAGATACTATTTAAAAATGAAGTGAATCAATAACCAGTCAATGAAAAACAACAATGTAGACAATAGTCAATGTAAATACACTTCTACAGAAGAAAAATCTACATGTGCAAAAATCAAGCTGTCCTATCTAAGATTTTATTCAAGTTACTCTCAGAAAATAAAGTGCAGTTGCCTATTGTACAGCAGACATCTCCTGTGACAATCCAGAGTCCTGAGATGTTGGTATACACGTCTATAATTGTGTACTAAAAAAGTTTAGTGGAACTGTCAAAAATAAGCTGCATGAGTCTATTTTAAAGAGCACGATTGATGCCTGCTTGTGAAACACAATAAGCACACAGCATGCAGCAGTAGAGAAACACTTGGTGTCAGAACGTGCTTTGAGATCACAGATGCTGCGCCAATGAATGGTGGATAAACATGACATTATATCTCATAAAACTCCGTAAATCCTTCAGCAAACATTTTAACGTGCTTCCTGTGGCATACTTTTGAAAACATAAGCAAGTGTGTGACATACTAAGAAAGAGGCAGTGGAAGGACAAACAAAGTCAGACCTTTTGAAATATTGTACTACATTGTTGTCATTAGCATTTGCTTCAGTAAAGTTTTTGTGAAGTTTCACACAAAATTTACCACCATGTTTCAGTTTTGAATGCACACCCACACACACACACACATATATATATATATATATATGATAAATACATGCAGAAACTTTTTGGTGCATGTTTCATTTAAGCAATGAATGCTTATAATCATAGCATTCTGGCCTCTCCGACTAAAAGTCCTTAGGTTAAAAAGTGACCAATGGGTTAAAGTAATAAGAGTGGCTATTAGAAATTCCCTAGGACATGCCATTCTGCTAGGAGATGTAGTGGCACCTAATTACAGTAGTTCAGTTGGCTGCTTTTATCTGTAATTGGACTATATACTCCTTCATTATAATTTACTTTCCCCACAAACTGTGATAATCAAGACAAGCAGAACTGAATGGCCTGTAAACGGCCATACTACTGACACCAGTTAATGCCTAATTATAACAACTAAATTAAAGAAGTGACTGAAGGAAACAGTGTATCAGCTTGACGCACTTAATTCTACAGAACACAATAAAGGTTTTGGATCTAGATAAGAAAATTGCCCTTATGGTTCAGTAGCTAAGAGACCTGGGTGAAAATAAAAAAAAGAAAATACTGTTATCTAACCCTTTCTTTAATGGGAGCTTTGTTTGCAACTCTGTAATGCAGAGCTGAATTTCAATATGCCTTAAAATACCTTATGACACATAATATTTTCTAAATGCTGATTTGTTCCTTGTTATTATCCAAAAATGTGTTATCTTTATTTGGTTCCTTTTTCCATTTTGAATGAAAAATACATGTGCATATCTTGTGAAGAAGACTGACATTAAAAGGCTTCGGATTGTACTGTACATGGTAACTATGATGGGGCGTCTTCATTAATTATCTAATATCATTGGTCTAAGAGTATGAATTACGAAAAAGAAAAAAACAAACGTTTGCTGTCATAATCAAAACATGCAATATATAAACAAGTACAGACATAATGTATGGATAGTGAATGAGTTAGAAAAGGGCTGCATTGGCATGGCTGTGTGTTTATTTGCAAAAATAGCCTTAATGCTTACACTTATTTCCCAATTAAAATTGAATAATTTATATAGTCCTGTTGCAGTGAAGGGAAAATGGAGAGGTTTCTTTTCCCTAATGTCTTTGAGACTGCTTTGTGGAGATTTTGCACTATTTTGTTGGTAAAACAGTGAACATGTCTTGCTATGCACATTCATTGAAGCTATGAGTGTCAAATCTAACATTTCGCAGACATCTGAAACTACGGGAAGCATAGGTACTACGTTACTTAACCTCTCCATTTACACATCCAATACCCAGCTAATTTGTACTGCATAACTAAAGCACTGTTTCAAGGGATTTGTTTACAATCATCAATATATGCCACCTTATTTATGCGTCGAGAGGTATAACTTGGCAGCTCAATAGGCTAATCTGTACTAGTGAGGGACACCCTGCCATACAGCTGTCATGCCAGGAAGCTCTGACAGAGGTATTTTCCAGATGCTTAGCATCAGTCATCCTCACCCATTTAACAGTAATAGCAATTACCTGACAGGCTGCAGGCTTTGATGGGATTTTAGAATATTTCAAGTGCATAGCCATATGATTATATTTCACAGAAGGACATGTTCTGATCCGGCTTAAAAGCTACTTGCACAAAAAACGAAGAAAAAAAGGCACATGGTTAACATCAATCAATCTGTAGTATAGCAAATGACAAAGCAAAGGACACAAATCTTTAGGCTCCATTTTATAGCCTTGACATAAACCCGCTCTCCAAAAAAAGTTTCCATTAGTTATTTTACTTTTGACTTTTATTTCATTATTCATTTCAAAGAGAACATTTTTTGGAGAAAAGCGTTTTTTTTGAATTGCCAGAATTCAGTCATTTCTAGCAAGTAAATTGTCACTGTTGTGAAATTTGGACAATACAATTGCTAAACACAAATTGTTCATAAACTATTTCTTTTGAGGTTTACAATACCAATATTTTATTCAGAGACAATCAATACTTACAGTATATGCTGTATAGCAGTGCACACAAACTATATTATCTACAGAACATAAAATATAAAAAATAGGAATGCTTCCAAAGTTGTATTGGTGTAACATCTTTCCATAAAAAATAAATGCATTCTTCTTGGTAACTTGCTTTCTTTTTACATTCAGACTACAGCCTAATATCTTCATACTGTTTATTGTGTCTTGCATAGATAAGTGTTCCTCAAATCAAGCTTGACCCCAACACGTCTTAATACATTTAAAGGGCATGAACATTGTATTTCTAGCAGACAACAACAATATGATCAAAAGTTTGCAACTAAGTAACTAGACAAAAATTTTGTAATAGCCAGCCATCATTAGTCTACAATGACAATAATTTATAAAATTATTAGACATATAAAATGACATTGTTATTGTTACAGAAGGTTCTTTAATTAGTTTTTCACAGAGGAGTATGATGACCAAGAATTGTAACTACTTTGTTTTTTTTTTTGTTTTAAAAAATGTAATTTAATGTGCCTAATAACCAATTTATTCCCATTTTTATTGTGTTTAAGGCATAAGCTAGACCAGTCAAAACACTAACATAATTTAGATGTCTTCTTCACAGTGTATGAATGAACTCTTTTCCTGCTAAATCATTTGTTAAAAATACACATTAACTAAAGCAGTTTTTACAATCGAGAAATGTCTAATTCTTGATGCTGCTCAGGAAAACTGTCAGTTCATAGGAAGTACGACCACTCAGATTTCAGCTCTGAAGTGATTTAGCAAATTAAAGCACAATTTTTCAAAAATGTTACTTGTTATTTCTGTCTTCGATTAAAATTTCAGGACGCCCAAATAAGTAGAAACACACTGTATATACATACATTGAAAATTAACTTTGTAATAGTTAACTCCCTTTAAAAAAGTGTAAGAAAAGATTGTTAATTTTGATATTGTCATTTTGCCTTCTGATAGATCTCAACCTTTCACTGTCAAATGAATCAATCAGTATCTTAATAAATAAATGTTTCTAATTTAGTTCATCCTTTGTTTTTTCCAAGGCCAGCAATGTCTGAACTACAGTGTGACATGTGTTTGAGGAGTGATACTGTTGGTGTTTGTTATAATAGTTCTTATAATAGTGCTTCTGTAAGTGCTAAATTTGCCCTTGGGACCAATAAAGTACAATCTGTCTTGTCTGTTTGTCTGCCTATCTAAGTAATGTAATTAATTCATTCTTTAATTTAATATTATTTATTGTATCAGTATGCTGCTGCTGAAGAATGTGAATTTCCCATTGGGATTAATAAAGTATCTATCTATCTATCTATCTATCTATCTATCTATCTATCTATCTATCTATCTATCTATCTATCTATCTATCTATCTATGTAGTTTATAACCTTAAAAAAAGCTCATAACTACTATGCTATATTGAAAATTATTTTTGGCATAGTTATATATCCCCCTCATATACATAGAAAAAAATTCATATGAATATTGAGAAATTCCAAATTTTCAAGCATTTATGTCCTCTATTAAGAGTGTTGTCCATTCATATGCATGACTCAACATACACAGTAGTAAGTGATACCTTTTATTTTATAAAATTATTCATTAAAAAAAACACTGTGTACATTGACACACATATTAATTGTATGCTAGGTAAAAATATTTTTTTAAAGAAATGTAAAAAACAGTTTTGCAAAAAATTGCAGCTCAACAAAAGGATTTATTTGAACAGCAAATCATTCCTTTGCAACTGATGGTCCAGGTTGTCTCCTGCTAGCCATCTTTGATTTACATCAATTAGGTATTTCACATAAGATATCATATCATAGGAAGGCTAATAACCCAGAAATAACCTCATTACAAAGACAGGAGATCGGTCTAAGCAGAATGAACTCATAGCTGAAAAATTAGTGACCTGGAAAGTAGCAGACGAGATAATGGGAGTGTATAGGAGAATACATTACAATTATCAAGACTAGCAAGAAAAAATATATATAAGATTGTATATATATGACTGTGTATTATAAGGCAAAAATACTTTCAAAAAGTAATTAATAACAAAATACCTTGTTGTTACTGACACATTTTAACAAGAAATAGCTCTAAAAAGTTTTGTTTTTTTAATTTAGGTTTCATATAGAAGAAGTATTAAAGTAGTGAGAAATAGAAAATAATGAAATTTTAATTAACAACAGTAGCAATTGGCTTGCTGGGGTGATGATTAAATGTTTATATTAAGTGAAAATATTAATTAGCACAGAAGTGAATGCTTTCAGCTCTAAGCTATTATTTTTTCCTAATAATGTTTATTAGTTTACTGCAGTTTTTGAAATCTTCCATACACATTTTTGTATTTGATGACACACACCCCAGTTAAAATGAACCAATACCCCTGTAGGTGACATATGATATATTGTATTGGAATATATTTGCATATTTAATTTTACTTATAGTTTAAAATTTTGTATCATTCTTTTAAGTTTAAATATTTGGAACTTTGAGAATTATGCTCCAAACCAAATCATCCATGTTAACATTTAATTATTGCTTTGATTTTATAGATCAATACAGCTTTAATACTTTGATACATAGGATTGGCTTCATAAGTCTTATAAATATATTAACACAAGTTTGATTAGCAATTAAATAACTAAAAAGAATTTACAATAAGAAGACAATACTGGAAGACAGAGAACATAACTGTCATTCTGTTACAGAGAAAACAATGTAACTTAAAATGATGTCATTGAAAATATTGTTGGCACAAACAGGAAGTCTAAAAGTACAAACAATTCTCTTTTTTACTTTAATGATGTATTAATTATATTGTATAGAAACCTATTAAAAACTATTGTTTCAAGAACATTCTCTGCTGTCTTAATTTACTGAGCAATAACTGAAAGAAATGTTGTTGTGTTTGTGTGACCAGTCCTTAAAATGGCTTTTTAATACTTTGAAGTAACATTTTTATTAGCTCTCAACATTATATTAGGTTTCATTTGTATCTTTTGTAATAAAGTTAGAGATCATTGGGTCCACTGCAGGGTTTCAGAAGAAGTGAAACTTTATTGGCTCCGTGAAGGGTGATAAGCAAAATATCTCTCTTCTGACTTTTTTGCCCTTAACTTTCATTTTTATCGTTACCCACATTATGTATTTCTCAAATTTAGCTACAACATCGTAAAACTGTAGGTAAAAGCTTTACAATAAAATTATCACAAAATAAATTTAAAATAATAATGAATATTGATAATACTCTATACAATAACACTCATAGTATACATAATATTTACTGTGATAATAAGCAGTCCATTCAAAATCTAAGGATACTACAAGTACATAAATAATGTAACATTCTCAGAGCCACTATATTCAATTCAGCCTATCTCAGTAGCCTAGGTTTAATCTAGAGAACAGTCCTATACAGGACGCCAGTCCATCACAGTGTAGATATAAAAAATACAAGCTGTTTTTGGGGGCATTTATGTTTAAATTATGATAATTGTTTGCCAATGCTGCCATCTTACTGTATAGACTGGTTTTCATTAAATCATTCACATTGTGGAAGTCAGTACAGCCTTCCTCTTAGAGGGTTATAGATTATTTACAGAAATAACTATCATTAGAGCAAAAAATGTATCCGAGGCAAAAACAATTCAATGCATTTACCTTGGCACAAATGTAAAGGGTGTTTCTTTACGTCAGAGATCAAAACTAATCACTTTATTAGGCATATTCTATTGCTGTTATAATTGCATCCATTCAAGGAACCATTTACTAAATCCCTTTAATCTATGTATAGGATTGGAGTTTTGGAGCTTATCCTAGAAGGTTAAAACAAAATTCTGGGCAGCCTTTATTTAAGTTAAATAAATTACTGTATATGAAAACATTAAAGGAAACTTAAAAGTTGAAATTTGTCAAATAAAAAGGAGCTCCATTAACAACCTTTCTTTCATCATTCTTATCAATCCAAAATTATAAATGTTTTATATCAGCTCTCATTGCTAATTACTTTCTATGTCAAAAAGCCAAGTATTACAATATTGGTTTATTCAAGTCTTCAACATATTGTATTATACTCTACAATGTATAAAACTGGAGTGCTAAAGATGTAAATCAGGGCTTTTCAATTATGTGGTAAAATATCTACTCCCTCTCCCCTCCAAACACAAAGTGTAAGATCTGAACATTTAAAAATATGTCCAGCTTTCCACCCATTTTCAAACATACATACATTCTCAAATCTGGTTAATTCATTTCATGACCTAGAATCGACAGGCACAAGTTGGAAAACAACAACCAGAGGGCCCACTCATGCAACCACTATCATTCATTTTCACAAAGAGACAGTTAAGCATGACAATTAAACTAGCATTTACATCATTAGTGAAAGTACTAGGGTGTTGTACCATGTTAGCCATTGTGAATGTAGTGAGAAGTCAAGCAAAATGACATAGGAGAAATTTCTGAGAGCCTGGCTGAAAACTCTTGTAGGCCTTGGAAGAACATTCCAACTCTATACAGTTGAAGATAGCATGCAGGGTTCTGTGGGATCTGGATCTGTGGGGCAACAGCACTAATCATTGTGCCACCATCTGACACATTTTTAACCTGCTTAGTTCAGTTAAAGAGATGCAAGTTAGAGCTCATCCTAGGCTCAAAGCTGCAATCAACCCTGGACAAGGCTAGCATTTAAAAATTGAATGTTCTGGTTGTTCAGCGTGTATATTTTACACCTGTACACCAGTAAGCATCAAAAATGTACATAACCTAACTACTTAATGGCTACTTTATATTTTCTAATATAAAATGGTTTACTGTATGTCAATCATGCTCCTTTTCTTCCTAAAATTTCTATGCCTCTTCCCACCATTATGGGAACACAGAAGAAAAGATTGGAAAAGAACAAAACTTTTCACTTTCACTATATTTTTATTTTTTGGGTTACTGAGAAACAAAGATCCATGATGTAAAAGTAACTGTGCACACCATACCAAGAAAATGTTACTATCTACTCTGCATCTACGTTCACTTTAGAATTTGACTACCTGATGTGATTGTCATTCCAACTTAAATAACATTACATTGATTAGTCAGCTAGTTGGTGTTAAAGGCATTACTTTGTGGGAAAAAGTGTATTATAATTATTAACAAAGTACATATCATTTGCAATGCAAGGATGTCTTAAAGATGTGAACGGCTTTTGCTTAAACATGCCTGCCAGTCTTTGATGTATTACTTATTTCTTGATGATGATACTCAAATTTATCATGCAATTTTTCAGTTCTAGGTGTTTTTATATCTGAGTGCATAGCTAAATTAGAAACAAAATCTCTTTTTTCATATGCATATTTGAAGCTCATTCGCCTTTACTATCTATAATATTTTTCTTTAACATTTTACCTGTATTTATTTTAAAAATGAAATATGCAACCATCATGACTTTCTGTTACTAACTCTTTTTTCTTGCTTTCTTCTTTTTCTTTTTGGTGTCTTGCTGTGGATACAATAACTAAGTTAGTCATCCTGGCTTAGGAACTGGATGTCAGAATGGGTGGAAGGCATTGTTATTGATGGTGACAGAAACTGCATTAGAACATCATATGATTCCATCACATCCCCAGACAGCTGTTGGTCCCACAGTGCTTTGCAGAATAACTAGTGAACCTGGGCAATGATTTGAAGTAGATTGTCTAGACTTCAGCTTTTCCTAGAGGATATCTATTGCAATAACCTCAACACCACTGTCAGATGACTTTTCTGAAAATTAAATTGTTACCTTACTTTTCAATGTTAGGAACGTTAAACTTTGAAAGTCAATTTCTGTTCATAGGTTTAATGTTTAAGTTCTTAAATCTTTGCAGAAAGTGTCAGAAAATTACACAAAGCAAACATAGAAAATATGATTAACAAATAAACATTATAAATTATGTGTAATATAATTCACTTAACTAGTAATTTTAGATAGATATATAGGAAATAATTATTCTTTAAAGATACTATTAGTAATTTTCATTGTAAGTATTGAATGCTCTACTTAATTAAAGAAAATAAAAGTGAGATATAAAGTCAACATCTTTTGTGAGATTATAAACAACTTTTTTTTGAGGCAAATTAAATAATAAATAATGGATTTAATTAAAAGTAAACACATACTTTTTTTGTCTTTTTTCATTATACATGTCTTAAAAGTTCTAACTTAAAAGTAGAGTCTTGTTTTTTCACTCAATTGACTGCTTCTTTGCCTGTTATTTTATTATTATTTCATTTTTATTGGTAGATTTATTGAACCGTGTTACATGTACTATGTAACATTTCAGCAGTACTTTCAGGTTGATATGCTAGTTAAATGCCAGAAGCATACATATTCAGTTTCTTTCTTTCTTCAAAGGGCTTATGAGTTTTGTCCTTAAAACATTTCACTTGGCTTCCCTTCAATGAACATGCACTTTCCATCCTCTCATTATTATTATTATTTAATTTATATATATAAAGCTACAAGTGAATTAATGTGGAAAAAATTTAATGCATTACTGATTCATATTTAAAGAGTACAATTAATAATTAAAAATGGATGACTGCTGTCCATTCTAGGTTTTGCTTTTTAAAGCACAGTGTCAGGTAGCATCATTCTGTACTTTCTTGATATAGCTGTTGACCATTAAAACTAAAAAAAAAAAAAAAAAAATAAGGTATAACTAAAAAAATATATAAAATAAGTTATCGATTTTGTGAAATTGGTTGTTTAATGTAAAGCTGTACAAGAACAAGACAAACAAGGAACTGCTTTTACTCTTGAACAGCCTTCTTGTATAACTTATCATTCCCAGAGCAAAGGAAAGCAGCGGGGGATAATTTGTTTACCATGGATTCAGTCTGTGTCTTGGCGTGTGACATAACTGTTTTTCAACAATGCCGACAGCAATAAAACAAAGCAAAAAAGACATCAGGACTTTGCCTTTTGCAGAAGGAAGATTTGGTTTATGGAAAAAAGGACAAACTCCCTTTATATACGTTAGACAAAGACAAATGCATTCTTGTGTTATACATGGGATAATATTCCCAAACACACAGCAAAAAAAAAAAGAAACAAAATACAAGCACATCTGATAACATTTCTGTTTATAGCTGCTGACCAAAGTTATATGTAGAAAACACTTTGAATCCATAAAAAAGGTTTGCATTTCATGGCTTTAATCACATGTACAGTATAGTGGATAGGGTTTTTAAGAAAAGCCTCTTCTGTATGAACAGCTTAAAAAAAAAATAAGAATGACTTTGGCTTATTTTATTTCTAGAATTTCTATATATTTTCCCACCCACCATTCCAATGCAATGTTGGGGCTGTATTTGATGTTAGTTGAACACAAGATACACTAATGAAAACATCTCCGTTCGCTCATTTGCTAATCAAACTCACTGCACTTCTATAATATATGGAAAAAAAAGATATGGCAGTATGAATACAGTCACATTGACTTTGGGAGGAAGTGAAAACACCACACAGACAGTATGTGAGCTGGAATATGAACCCATGATTTGGTGTTGTAAAGCAACAGAACCAAAAATGCACATCTACAGTATAGTTTTAGTTCTCTAAATTTTTTTTTGCATTTTACACATTATAAATGCAGTCATGCCTACTCATGTCATATGTATGCTTTGACACAGAGTTTGGTATTTTCATTCAATTGTGTTAAACATCTAAAGATTATCTGAAGAGAGAAAAACAGATTTGAAGACTAAAATCTTGAATATGTGAGCTGCAAATTAACTATGGTAAATTAAGAATTAGGCAATGTATTTTAGTGATAGGAGACAGATACTGTATATTTTAATTGTAAGCAGAAGTCAATTAATAAGAACTTTCAATGTTTGAGGATTGTGCCTCTCTGCAAAACCTTTGTTCGAAGAAATAAAAATTATAGGCTTATCAACTATTAGCAACATAACACTGCATGCAAAAGTTAATATATTTAAAATGAGTGTATTTAACGAAACATTTACATTAAGACATGTACCTATGGGTGTTTCTTTTTGACTTTTATTATGTATCTATAACAACAGCCATATTTGAGGAGGCCATTTTTACAGCTACAGCTACATCTATCTATCTATCTATCTATCTATCTATCTATCTATCTATCTATCTATCTATCTATCTATCTATCTATCTATCTATCTATCTATCTATCTATCTATCTATCTATCTATCTATCTATCTATCTATCTATCTATCCCCAGGGGAAAATTTGGCTTCTTAAAGAAGCACAATAAATAAATAAAAATATTACGACAAACAACAAATAACAGAATAGCTAAAAAGAAATAAAACTTGTGACTCTGATAAAGATAACAGTGAGAAATTATAAAGGCATGTTGCCCCTGGAGCGTTTCTTTATACATTTGTGCTGACTAATTTGTTGGCTGAAAGTACCTAATGAAAATGCGTCACAGAGAGGATATATGACATAGTTTATAATGGCTGTCAGTTTTTATTTTCATTCTCTCCGCCTCTCCTGCCTCCAGCAGTCCAGATTGCGTCCGATAACTGCACCTGCTTTTTAAATAATGCTTGTTGGTTCGGTGGGCCTTTTTGAAGTGATGTTGCCAGCCCAGCAAACCACAGTGTACATAATCACACTGCCCATCACAGAGTTCTAGAACACATAAAGGATGTCACTTCCCACATTAAAGGAGCGTAGCCTCGGATGAAAAAAAGAGTGCTTTGTTCTTTCTTGTATGGCTCTTTTGCATTACGAGACCAGTCCAGCCTGTCATTAATATGGACCCCCAAGTGTTTGTAGCAGTGCACCACCTAAATAGTGACCAGGGGCCTCATGCATAATGCCGTGCGTAGAATTCACACTAAAACATGGCATACTGACAAAAGCGGAAATGTGCGTATACACAAAAAAATCCTGATGCATAAATCTGTGTGAACAGCAACTTCCACATTCTTCTGCTCCATAAATCCTGGTCAGCACGAAAAGTAACACACGTGCATGCGCCTGCTGCCCCACCCCAATTCTTCCCAGAATTATGTCTCTTTGAATATGCAAATCAATATAAAAAGCCCTTAAGCTCAATGTTCTGTGAAAAGGAAATGGCAAAAGCACGGGGGAAAATAGAAGAATTTCAGCGAATACCAAGTGGAAGGAAGGAAAAACGTACTATTTGTTGGTTTAAACAGTGGTATAAACAATAAAAGGAAGTTGATCGAGTGACATAGAGTGTCGGAGAAACTAGAAAGCTCAAGTTCATAAAATCGCACAGTGCCCGAAATAAAAAAAAGTTGTCAGATATCAAAGTCGCCATGAAAAGGCGAGTCGTAGCCCACCGTCTGAGTGTCATATGAAAGGTTATTAGGGTACAGAGAAAAGAAAAAAAATAGGGACACAGTGAGAAAAAAGCTCGAAATGTCAACTTTAATCTCGAAATTTCCACTTTAATCACGTAGTTTATTTTGTCTTTAAAGGAGAACATCATAAACTTCATCTTTACATCGTTTAATTTACTAGTTTCTCAAATACCATCATAACTAAAGTAGCACGTTAAATGCTTTGTTTTGTATGTGTTCTTCTATGTGCTCTATGTGTGTGAATCACTACGTGCTTCTTAAACGGGCTTTCCATTCCTCCGATGGGACACAGAATCCATTACATTCGTGATATTACAGCTCTCTGAATAATTAAAATACTGAGATGTATATTTGATATCATTTTCATAATGATAGGAGTTAAAGCATGTTATTAAACATGAGAACACGCTGCCGCCCTGTCCAGAGATTGTTCATGCCTCCCGCAAGATGCTTGCTGCACCATGCGCGACCTTCGATGAAATAATTTACTGCAGCAGTACTATCTCTTTCAAACGTACTAACCTCCAATTCCTGTCCTTCTTTTTCTTTCTCCAAGTAACCAATCGCCACACAATCAGCTCTGTAATAGATGTTAAGCCATCTGTAAGCTTAGAACGCCGATTCTTCAAAACTTTTAAGGAACATTGAAATATCTTCATAGTACATGTTTAATTATTCTATCCATCTATCCTTCCAGTGTCGCACCAGCCCCAGCAAGAATACAGAGTGAGGAAGGAACAATCCCTGAACTAGCTAGCGCTGCGACACCATGATGTTAACATTTTATCTGTATAATGTAATAAACATATTTTGCTGCATTTCATCTTAAAAATGATATCGTCATCCTATGTAAATATACACTTTATAATGTGGCTTAGATTGTGCAATATTATAACTGTATTACAAGTTTACAGTGAGGTAATTGTACTAATAAGTACAAACAGATCTACAAGAAGCACTTGATGGACTAATTGAGTGCGTTTATAGTTTCTGAACTGCGAGGTCCGTACAGGAAAGGCTCTAAAGCAGTCATATGAGAGCAGTTCAAATAGCGCATGGCTGAGGCAGTGTGTGCTTGATTCTGTATACTGATAATCTGATCAGCTGCTGTAGAGCTGTGGTTCCACACTCAAATACAGTGAGATAAACAGTCTGAGTGGTGCATTGAGAGTAACAACACTAAAGCAGCTATGATATTTGGAATAGTTTGCCCATTCCATGGACCATTATATTGTTACAGGTTAATTACAATCAGATGCCTTAAACTAATAAACAATATGCAGTTAATTTCAGTGTATTTAATAACGCCACGTCAGGGATGTGTATCTAAAAAAGAAAGGGAAACCACACTGGAACAAAAGCACTGCTTTGACGCTTGGTGCCGCCAGTTTGCAAAACAGAGTGGAGAACTTGCATACGCCAAGCATTTAGCTGGCGTGAAAATATGTGTGGCTTTACGCCAAGTTTAGGTTTTATACATCACAATGTGAGCATGGAAACGGGATTACGCAACATTTTTGTGCGTACGCACTGTTTATACATGAGGCCCCAGGTGTAGAGGCTGTTTGGTACAGTTATTTTTATTTTTTTGAAAATGTATTAAAGTTAGATTAATATTTACTAAATGGCATGGTCATAATTGGGGGATCACCTGGGTGGGTAGGGAAAATGAGTGATGTTCCAATCAAAATTAGCAAATGAAACAGAACACAAACTTTGGTTTACAATAGTCCGCATGTTTTCAGAAAGGTCAGTCATACACAAAGAAACAGTTTTGAAAAGGTAAAATTTAAATTAACTAGTAATTAAGTCACTAAATAAAATAAGTGGCTGAAAATGAGAAACTGCTAAAGCAACAACCTTTTCTGACAAGCAGATATTCTACATTCAGACTCATTAAGCTTCCAATAATTATATATATTTGTTAGAATCTTCACACATTTAATTGCCTATTAGAAGCCATGAAATTAGTTTTATCTGCTTTTTTATCTTCAAGTAGCAGTCACAGGATCATTCTTTCACTGTTTTCAAGCACTGTTTATCAATTGCTCTTGATGCATTATGTAAAATTGATCAAATGTACTCAAAAACAGAAAATAAAATTAAAAGAGATCCATGAAAACAGCTCATGAGGATGGATGTCATTTTGCCGAACAAATCGTAGATATGGCATCAATGAATAACTCCTTTCCAAAAAGCACTCCCCTGAAACTTATTTGTATAAAGGCAGGAATGAATTGACCAGGAAGTCAAAATAAAATGCAGGTTACTGCCATATCATGTAACAAAGCAAATTAACTCACTGCAATACACTTTGCTGTGTTCTCACTGGAAAAATATTTAAATATATCCTCTTACATTTTTATGCTTTCTGAGTAGACACCTCATTGATTTTTCTGAAATATTTTATAGGTAGACTGTAATGGGTGCTGCAATAGACTAACATAATGGTCAAGTGGTTTGCACGGCTTCCTCAAAGCACTGGGAACCTTTGTTCTTCCCCTAGCCTGATCAGTTTCTGTGTCTTTTTTCTGTTCTACTCTTGTTTGAGTAGTTATAATTTACTTCCCCACTTCATCTCCAAGATATACTTGTTAAGTGAACTGATAACTCTAAGTTGGCCTAGTATAAGTTGAGCATGAGTGTGTTAATGAGTGTGTCCCTTCATAGACTGGACTGATTACTTAGTCTGTACCTGATGCAGATAAGATACCTCACTGCCCATTAATGGAAAGTGTGATTTCTGCAAATGAATGAAGAGATGGATTAGCATTCTTATAAAAAAATCAGTTTGGTCATTTTCAGTCAATTAGAAAAATACACACAATTGCTGATAAAGATTCTACTTATACCTTCATGGAAAGTTTCTGGTTTTATCAATAATTAACAAAAACAATCTGAATGAGGTTGATGTGCTGCCAAGAATCTACCTGTGGTACATGACCGGTGGATATGCCAGGACAAAATGAGAGAACCACACTGGCAGCAAAAAAAGTCTTACATAAGCTAGTGCAGGAGTACAAAGGCTGGAAACTTAAAAATGACATGTCACACTAGTCCAAGACAGAGTGAGGTGTAGCTTAGGCAGAAATGTGAAATGTTCTTCTAAGATTCTACAGTTTTGCTAAAGACCTGACCATCTTATCCAGAAAGGGAATGAGGTCACCAAGCCCTGGCAAAAGACCTGAAGATCTCTTGGCCAACAAGTGACAACATTCAACCTCAAGCAGAGTAAGCTGAGGCAAGGCTGTCCACTTCATGGCATGGTCAGAGAGGACTACCAGGATACCAAACTACAAGAGGGAAGGTCATGGTCTTAATGAGTTCTAAAATTGGAACCATGTAGAGTACAGACAGCATAGAGACTGTCATAGCCATTTAACAGGAACTAAGGGCTCAGAGTTGCATGGATAATATAAGGAAGGTAGGCCAGTGTTAAGAAAAAAAGTCAAATGCGGAGAGAATGAGTAATGAAAAATAAGAAAAAAAGTGCTTGGTACTTTTGAGATGCGGACATATGTGAATCACTGCACTTGGCAGACAGTGGTTGAAGACTGATTTGGAAAAGTCAAGAGTCACTGTTTTTTTTTATTTTGTTTTGTCCTGATTGCTTAACACATTTTGTTCTCTTCTTTGTCTAACCTTCCCTTTAGTGCTTAATTCAACAAATACTTCTTTACAAATCCATCATTTTGCCCACTTGGAATTATTGTATGGAGGGGTACTACATTGGTATTATTATGTAGAGGGGCGACATAGGCACCACTTCAAGTTAGAAGGCAGTATGCTAAAGATCAAACAATGTATTAACATATTAATATTCTACATTGTTTCTTAACACTTTAATTTCAAAACAATTGTAAAAATTCTATTACACATCAAATATAAACCAGATTGAACAATATACTAAATTTTGATACAGTAAGAGTGGTCTAGGCTTGTTGCAGCACACAACACAAAGATACACAATCTTCAGCCACCCACTAGTTTTCTGAACCTGCATATTCCAGTATAATGTTATTATGAGAAATATAGTTTTATATTGGGAACTCAAGCAATTAAAAGGTGAAAGCAATTCCTAAAAAGTGCATTAGGTAAGGAATGTTTAAGGCAAGACAAGCCCCATTTCAAATAGTCCCACATCATCCATCCATCCATCCATCCATTTCCTGACACTTATCTGTGCCTGGGTCGTGGGGGCAGCAGTTTAAGGTGCTTTGACATGCATTTTACTTTTCGCCTCCTGTAACTTCTCCATGGAGATAGCAAGGCAATCTTAGGCCAGCCGAGAGATATTACCTCTCTAACATGTCCAGGGTCTGACCCTTAGTACTCCTCCTGCCTGGACAAGCCCTAAAACACCGCCCCAGGGAGTCATTCAGGAGGCATCCTAATTAGTTGCCTGAACCACTTCAACTGAATTTTTTTGATGTAGAGGAGTGGTGGCTCTACATTGAGTTCTTAATGAATATTTGGGATGCTCATGCTATCCCTAAGGTTAAGCTGAGACATACTGAGAATAAAATTAATTTCTGCCACTTGTATCCATGATCTACTTCTTTCAGTTACTACCTGCAGCTCGTGACCTTGGGTGATGGTATCAAAAAAGATTGACTGGTAAATCAACAGGTAATTGACTGGTAAATTTGCATTTAAGATCAGCTCACTCTGCACAACGACTGACCGGTACAACAAATGTGGATAGTGCATCCGCCTGTCAATCTTCTGCTCCATTCTTCCCTCACCTGTGAACAAGATCCTGAGATATTTGAACAAGATCAGGAGATACCCCCCCATAGGAAAACCCAAGGGAAGCTGTGGTATGCCATTTCCAAGCTCACAAAACACTTGTAGACTGGCTGGGCATACGGCCATGAATCCTCCAGAATCCTTGTGTTGGTAAAAATGTGGTCCACTGTTCAGTGATTGGGACAAAATCAGCATTGTTCCTCCTGAATCTAAGGCTTGGCAACAGATTGATCCTCCTTTTCAGAACCCTGGCATAGGCCTTTCCCAAGTTGGTACACACACTCTGGATCCCTCTCTCAAAGATGGGGAACACCACCTCAGGTTTCCTTTAGTTCTGCATCAGTAGAATGAAAAAAATGTTTATGTTTTAAAAGTGATATTTTTAAAACTACCGGTGTTTCACT
Source organism: Erpetoichthys calabaricus (assembly GCF_900747795.2). Lineage (NCBI taxonomy): Eukaryota > Metazoa > Chordata > Cladistia > Polypteriformes > Polypteridae > Erpetoichthys > Erpetoichthys calabaricus. The sequence goes on from NC_041402.2 coordinate 66,273,305, forward strand.
TTTGATACTCAAGACCAATTTCACCTTTTTGTTATATGAACCTTTTGTATAATTAGTCCATTTAGCAGTGATATACAGTACTCAGCTTCCCATAAGTCCTCCATTACCGAACTAATTCACAACTGTATAATTACAACTGCATCATTTGCTGTTCCTCTGTTCTGTTAATGGCAAATAGAGAGGTACATGTGCAAATAACTCTAAAAAAGAGAAAAATACACTCTTTCAGAAAGAGATCATTTATTTTTTCAAAAAGTTGTTTCATTCTTTGTAATCCAAACCACATAGAGAATTCAAACAGTCAAGCAGTGCTTCATGGGCTTTATATCACTTGCTGTCTCGTGCCAGCTCACATTTGGAATAAATTTAGGTTTCTTTAGATATTCAGATGCAAAGCACAGGCACAGGTGAACAACTTAAATATTTAAACTACTATCCCCTAATGCACAATGATGCACCATCTTTACAGTTTCCATGACAAGTGTAATGTGATATCCAGAGTGCAATTTTTTGATTACATTGGAAGGAGACTAGACAATAAGCAAGCCAAGAAACTATTTGCACGAGCAATTTAAGCTGGTCTCATAGGCTAATGTAACAATGGTAACATCATTTTTTAATTAACTCCTTGAGGACCAATAGCACAAGCATGTGATGGTTACTACCTGAATTCTAAAGAGAATTCAAGCAGCTGGAAGGAATCCATTGGAATTAGATTTTTTTTAAACATTTTGGTACTACAGCACATCAAGACTGCCATTTCTTCCTAACATTATTATCCAATTCATTTTTACACAGTATTAAATAGTTAAAAATCCTAGTTTGTTGGTTGTCATGATTGAGTTATGGTATAGCTGAGAGCAGGTCTGTGGGTATTTTCTGCTGCATCCTGTCAAGTGTCTCAACTGTGGTTTACCTCAGACACCTCAATTTAGCCAAGCATACGAAAATTGGTCAACACATTGCAACAAATATGTGGTTGCATATAATAACACCCTTGTGAAGAGTGGCTTATTTTACCCACTGTAAATACAGGGTAAACAGTTGCGTTTCGCATAATGGGCAATGTTTCAATAACAGATATGGATTTCTTAATAATTAATTGATACAGATTTGTTTTCATTTATAATGCATTCAGAATTGAACTTTACAAGTGCATTTGTTTAAACTATTGTCATTATCACAAAAACCTGCCTTTAAATTACTATGACAGATAAGCATATCTGACTACTCATTGGCAAGTTCGGCTGCATCTGGAAACAAGCACAATATATTTCCTGCATTTATTAAAAAAAGATATTAGAGTTTCCTATTTGTATCAAATGCTAGATGAAACCTAATGAGCCTTACACTGCATTATTTAAAAGCTTAATTACACAGCACATGTGTGGAGAGAAAGTACCTTTTTACATATTGCAATGCCCACAATTAAATCCAATTAGATGTTTTAGTATACTCAGAATAAAGTGAACCCTGAAATCTGGTTTGTAAATGCATCCACATGTTATGCAGATTTTTTCTAATTTATTTCATGGCTTTCTTATAGAAGTCTAGGGGGTGGAGGTGGGCACAAAATTGTAGTTGCTCTAAGGATATACACTTAAATTTGATATGGAAATTTTTATTCAGTTTTGCCTGGGTGCCATGTAAGTTACTTCAGTTAAACATCTGCCAGTTACTCATTTTTTGTGTTAAACTGTATATGTATTGGATGAAATCATACTTTATCACAAGCCAGTGCATATGCATTTGTAGTCTTGTCTGCCAAAGCCCTTTACTGAAAACGAGAAGAAATTCAATCTGCAATCTTTCAAAATGCACCCAGATCCAAATGTGGAAACAAATAGGTGAACAAAATGCAGATTAAAAGTTCCCTTCTCCATGCCCATGATGTAAAGTTTTATAAATAATTGAAAAAGTTTTTAAATAAAGAATATGTGTACTTATATTCAAAGATAACAGTAATTATGTGGGCCCCCTAAAGGGATTGGTAGTCATTAGCTGAATCGGGAAGAAGAGAAAAAAATTAGCAGGGATTGTACATGCTGCATTACAGATGATGCTTTTAATTTTAGCCAAACACTGTTCTTACACTTGCAATCCTAAACTGTAAAAAGTAGGTATAAAAAAATGGAAGGACTCAAACTAATCTAACAAAATATTCTCATCTTTATAAACACTGTATACAAAAAGTATTTGCTTTGCAAAAGATGGCTTGAAATTGTGTTATGTTTATCTAAATAGCTTCAGTAGGGCAGCTATGTGATAAAGTGGTTAGTCCTAGGTTTGCTGTCTTTGTGGAATTTACACTATCTACCTGGGGTTATCTCCATATATCCAAAATATGTTAGGCTAAGAGGCACAAAAACTAGCACTCTGTGAGTGAACAAAGTAATTGTAGCCCCATTCAGTGCTGCATCCTGCCTTTGTTTCTTACAGCAAACCTGAATTGAATTAAGTGTGTTTGGATTATGTTGGCTTTCATAAAATGATCATTGTAACACAAAAAAAAAATGAAAATCAAAGCTGCAGTAAATTTAGTTTTGTTTTGTCAAGCATGCTAATTATCAAGCAACTGCTTTAATTAAGAACATATTAGCAAACAAATTTAAGAAAATGAAATCAAGTCTGTGCCCAAAATATAGCATTTTAGTAAAAAACTGTTTTGAAAACCAAAGACATTTCAGAATTAACATAATAAATGTTGAAACAGGAAAAAAACAAGTTTTATTTAGTTGACAGTCTGGTTTAAGTTGGAATCGACCACTAATTAGGAAATTGGTTGCAACGAACTCCTACATCCACAGGAGTCCCCTAGGAGAAAGACTGGGAACCATTGTAGAACTTCTTGCTGGCTTTAAAATAGAGTAATTAAGTTGTGCGAGCAAGCAGCAAGTCCTTCCTTGACAAAGGCTGTGGAAGCTATTTCCATTTATTATAGGACCACTTAAAGTATGATGGATAAAAAAGCAAGGTAAGCCCGTTCTTTGCATGGCATACTCTAACACTCACACTGGGCCAGTTTAGAATTGGCATTCATCCTAACACATAAAGTCTTCTGAAAGTAAAACAGACAATCCAGAAGAAACTCCATTCAGGTTCACAGGTAGTCTTCAGTACTACCTTGTCACTCGTAATCAATAATGCCCACAGAATTTTACAGCTCAAGGAGATGAAGAAAATGTCAGGGTTTCTTCTTGATGTTGAGGTCAAGAGCAGTAAACCTTACCATATCTCTGAATTGCATATGTGAAAAAACTAAGGATGTAAGAAGGTACTGCACAAGCAAATTAATATTTAAGAGGTAATATTGAGATGAAATATAGTTGCTCACAGCAGGATATCTGTAAAATTTAAATAACACATTGATCCAAAAATACATTAAAATAGTTCATTTACATTTTTAAGGGTTCTCCTTGGCAAACTATGTTGTCACATTATAAAATAATAATACTGGGAGATTCACTCGAAAAAGGCCCTGAATATTCTGTGTGTGTGTATATATATATATATATATATATATATATATATATATATATATATATATATATATATATATATATATATATGGTCTCTCTTTACAACAGTGCATTTTCCAAATTTCTATGAAATACCAAAAAGGTTGTCAAGTGTTTATTAAGTATTGTCTAGTAAAATTACATCAAAGTCTAATTTATTATTTTGTGAATTTGGTTTGTAATATTTTTAATGATTATCTAAGTTGTAAAACTAAAATGTTAATTTTTTTTCTGTCATTATTGTCTCACACCTGTTCTTCACCTGAAACCGATTTTTCTCTGTAGTTTTTACTCCTCTGTTCTGATTTATAATTTGCAATACTGCTGACAAAACCTGCTGAGAGAAAATATTAATTCTGGGATTTATTTAAAAAATATTAAACATGCACTGTATATGTGAAAAAATAAGACTGTGATAATTTTCTGTTTGCAATGACTTACTTTCATTACTTCTTCTGAAAAACACTAAAAATACCTCAAAATCTTTTTCATTTATCTCAAATATATTTTATTTCAAGATGGACAAAAAGTATTTTAACATATCATTAATGAATTTCATGATATTTGAAATTAACATCTTAATGTAATTAAAGTCTTGGACAGCCAGCATTCTCAAATAGCTGACTACCACTTCAGTGACAGTATCAAATGTGCAAAAAGTAGTATTTGGTATCTGTCAACCAGCATTTACTCCATGGCTTATGTATGTTACTATTTCTATTAATTCTGATTTATTTTTAATGCGTTTAGCGTTATTATGTAAATGTTGTTAATATTGGTTTCTTTAGCTATTGTTTTTGTATTATATATTTGTGTCTCTAAATTCCATTCTTTGTATTTTGTCAGTGAATCCCTAAAGGCAGGGTCACCATGACATCACTGCTGCGGGGACTGCCCTCAAAATCTTTATATTCAAGTAGAGTAGATGATACCAGCAGAGGTTTGTTGATTGTTGTGGAGTGTGTTTCATGTGAGTATTGTTCTTTGGATTTTTTTGCTTTTGGATTTTTGCTTACTGTTCTTGCATTCTGATTTTTGGATTACAACTTGGACTTGTTAGTTTTGGGTGTCTTATTATTGCCTTTTCCTTGATTTTTTCTTTCTTGTTTTTAATTACCTAAAGCAGTGGTTCTTATTTTTTTTTTCTTACAACTCAGTTTGGCCTTTTCTGTGTCTTCATGACCCACTGTCACCACAGACCATAATCCATGGGATAAATTTCTTATAGAATCGACAGCAATTATCGTTTTGGGGAGAGAGGTATCAGTTTCTACAGCAACCCATCATAAGGCATTCTGCAAAACTGCTTGCAACCCTTTCCAATTCAGTACTATTTTTATTTACGAGTCACCATGACCCAAGTTCACACATCAGACACCCAAATTGGTCATGACCCATAGTTTAAGAAACACTGATCTAAAAAAATCATTTACAAAGATTCTTTGGTTGCCTGTAAATAATATCTTCTCCCTTGATGGGTATTTTAACGTATTTGGAACATTTAAAGCATATTTTTTGAACTTTAAAAAACAGTTCCCCATTTTAGGCCAGTACAGGCTAAAACCTGACTCTAGAGTTTAGAGCCAAGCTGCCTGGGGTGTTTTAGACAGGCCAGTGAAGGTCCTGGTTAGGTGGATTGTGGGTCTTTTTGGGAGCTTTTCTCCCTTTTTGCCATGTTTGTGTCACTGTTTCAGAACTTTAAGGCAGGTAGGCTGGGCATGAATGGATTGTGTATGTGTGTAAGTCAGAGAGTAGATGAGAAAGAATAATGAGTCATGTGGTTTTGAAAGTGTTATGAAAGTGTGTGTTAGATATACAGCATGAGTGTATCAGAAACAATTAATTTGCTAGGTCTTGCTTACTTTTCACTGTGATAATGTCACTGATGTATGGAAAAGTAACTACTATCTAACAGAAACAGACTATTGATGAGAAGAGCTATTGGAGACGGACACAATCTGTGCAGAGTGACCAATAGCCTAAAGTCAATTAGTTATCAGTTGAGCAGAACAGGGGTGCTGAAAGTAAAATGTATTTGCAGAAGAGATGTGACGGCCTTCTGCTGTAGGTCCACCCTATCCAGGTCTGCTGTATATCACAGTTGCTATACAGTAGGCATGTGATGAATAGCCTGGGCATAAAAAGTAGAATAATGATGTTGAGAATTTGCAACAGCCATTATCCAATCCGTTCCTTTTTCATAATTTGCCTATCTTTGGCTTATGTCATTGTCTTGTGCTTTCTAAAAACTTTTACCCTAGTATTTTTGCTTTCTTCCTTTCTTATGTGTAGGTTTGCATTCTTTTTTGATTTGCAGACTTGTTTAAATATTATCCTGCATTTTTCAAAATGTCATCTTCTTTGTGGGATCGTCTGTGCATATTAAGATAGTATAATAATATTATGATAACAACAAAAATTATTTTATTATTATCAAGTGTTAGAGACTGAGGAGGACCTTTTTCCCCACAGTCCATCCACATCCTAAATAAGGAAAGTGTCTAGAAATATATGATGCCCTATTGTTAATTCATTTTAGTTATTTAAGCTATTATTTATTTAGTTATTATTTATTATTTATCACATATTTATAATTATATTAATGACTTTTTCTATTATTAAGTTATGTATTATTTTATTGTCCTTTATAATGTTGAGTGGTGGCTTTGTGGCTAAGGATCTGCATTGGTATTCATAAGGTTGCCAGCTGAAATCCCATCACTGCCAGAAGGGATCCTATACCGTTGGGCCTTTGAGCAATGCCCTTAACCTGAAAATTGCTCCAGGGGTGTTGTACAATGGCTGAGCTGTGCTCTGACCTCCACTGGCTATGTGAAAAGACAATTTCCCCTCAGGGATTAACAAAGTATATCAAATCAAAATCAAATGTTCTTATTAAAGGCACAGTCACTGGAGCTGAGTAACTAAGAATTTCACTGCATATTGTACTGTATATAAAATTTGTATGTGACAAATTAAATTTGATTTGTTAATATTAAACTATAATAAATTGCTTTAGGGAGTTTTCCTTTTGCATTTCTTTTTTTTTTTTTTGCATCTGTATCATTGCTTGATTGTACTGTCTGCTGATCTGTTATTTATTTTCTTTGTAATTTCAATTTTCCCTTTTCTCTTGTAAAGAACTTTGAACTATACTTCCTGTATGAATATGTGTTATAAAAATAAATGTTGTTGTTGTTGTTGTTGCAAGCAGCAATTACTACTTGTTACCAGAGACAGAGTTACTTCCCATGTAAAAATAAGTATATCAATAGTTATTTGTTTTCCAGGTGGCAGATATGTCAAAACACTTAACAGAGATTATACTATTAGTCAGAAAACAAAAATTCTTTAAAAAATGGATTTTCTTTGTAATTCTTTTTGGAGAGAGAAAACAGTTTTAAGTTTATTTTTTGGGAAAGTACAATCCTTGAGGAAGGATTCCTAGCTGTGAAACGTGATAAAACCCAAAGTATGATTTTATCAAGACTGTCCATCCATCCACTATCCAACCTGCATATATCCTAACTACAGGGTCACAGGGGTCTGCTGGAACCAATCCCAGCCAACACAGGGCGCAAGGCAGGAAACAAACGCCGGGAAGGGCACCAGCCCACCGCAGGGTGGGCACACACACTAGGGACAATTTAGGATCACCAATATACCTAACCTGCATGTCTTTGGACTATGGGAGGAAACTGGAGCACCTGGAGGAAACCCATGCAGACACAGGGAGAACATGCAAACTCCAAGCAAGGAGGACCTGGGAAGCGAACCTGGGTCTCCCAACTGTGAGGCAGCAGCGCTACCCACTGCGCCACCGTGCCGCCCTTTATCAAGACTGTAGCAAACAAAATTATGGAAACAAGAAATTTATTAATTTTAAATAAATAAAATGTAGAAAAATACAAAATACCTTGAACCTGCTGACACTAGTATGAATAAGCCATGCTGTTATCAAAAATGAGTATGTAACTAAAGACTAAGCCTGAAGACTATGTATGAGCATTTTGAAGCCACGCCTTCATACATTGTGGCCAATTATGGTACATCTATGCTAATTAGTAATGAGTGAACCCACTGAATTCACCCTGAGTTCATCGAAATTAAGAAAATGATTTATATCTTCCATGAACTTAGTGAAATACCCTGAAGTCAACGGGGAAGGAGAAACTGAATTAGTTTTGAGTGAATTATAATGGTGCAATGGTCTTTCAAGCGTCCTAGACAGGAACTTTTCTGCCAACTATGTTAGACCAATTATTGTGTTAAAAAATTTGATTTGAGCTGTGAGGTAGCAGTGCTAACCACTGCACCACCGTGCCATCCAAAGGTAAATGTAACAGAATTAAATATAAATTTCTCGCAGACTGTGGGAAACACTACTTGGATTAACATTTTATACTTGGAAGACTATCCCATCCAACATTGCCTGCTACAGCTCTATGATGTTATTCTGACCTTGAAAAGCATCATGGGGCCCTGAGAAAAAAGTTTGTCTAATCCAGTTGCACAAAGAATTTCCAGAAATATTGACAAACAGGGACACTAGCAAACACAGCATATTTAGTGTGAAAACCACTTTGGTGAATTTTACAGATCAACACTACTGCTAAGAAAAGCTGCTTCAGATGACAAAAGATTATTCCTCATTGGAAAATGGCGGGGCATATAACACAATTCTCATTTTAAAATTTTATCTTCTACATGTGTATAAGTTTTGAAATTAGATTGACCATCCATTCATTATTTTGTGCCCTTAAATGCAATTAATCCATTACATCATCCCAAGACACAGGTTATACAGCATTTTGTGATAACTACACCAGAGGCATATTGTGTAGTTTATATTTTCTCTGACTGAAATATTACATTATCAGTTTGATTTGAATAAACTGTCTTGAGTTTACAAATACAATGCTTTAGCCTTTAGATAGAAATTTCCTGCAAAAGTATACTTCTGTGTAACAGTGATTCTATCACACCTGTTTTAATTCACAAACTGCTGAGTTAAAAGATTGTTTCTTGTAACATCTGTTCACTCTCTCGACATTATCAGATGCAAGAAGGTTTATCTATTCTGTCTGTAAACAGCTGTTGTAATTTGTACATTAATGCTTTTTTCTTTTAATTATATAAATGTACTTGGTCCTTTAGTGTGTTTTTTAATTTAACTCTTTAAAACTTTTTCTCTTGAGGATAGCCTCTTGCTTAATTGATATCTAAAAGTACTGTAGGAACAGAAGTCTAACACAGCCACATATGTTATACAAAAACAGCTGAAAAGCTAAATATTCTATGTTATTTCATTTCATACAAAAAGGAAACTTTTTTATGTTAATGTTCTTGAAGGATGCCTAAACTCTTCAGAATGCTAATTATAATCTTGTGAGTCCAAAAAAAGTTACTGTTTAACTTGTGATAATGTAATCTAGTGCTGCATGATTTCAAACATGAAAATTAATTAATTAATGTTGCGTTCATGTGCTATTGGAGAGACAGGAAATATGACTATCTTCAGGAAATTTCATGATTGTTGAGTTGGACAATTCAGAGAAAACAATGCAACTCATATTCTCCCAGTTGTAACATAACACTGACCTTTCACCTTCATCAGTAATACAAAATATTAAAAAAATAAACAGGTCAGCCAATGATGGCATTTCTGTGGTTTAAACAGGTCAGACAATGATGGCATTTTTGTGGTTGTATTTGGAGTAACACAGCATTATTTTATTGGATTTAGTTTGCTCTTCATTTTTCACAAAAAATTTACAGTTTAGAGTCAAATGCATTCTGTCCTGACTAAGTAGCAAATCACTAACAATCTGGCATTCCTCTGAAAACTTCTGATGAACACAATGAAATGGGAAGTTGAAGCGATACAAGTGGGAACTCCGAAAACTTTCATAGTATATGAGTGCTGGATATAACTTTTCAGAAAAAATGTATTTACTGTTTCTAATTATAGAATATTTTAGCTGTGACTTGACTGGTGGGAGAAAGTAACTTTAGGAGGATAACTGTATAAGCCACCCTACATGTTACACAGGGGTTCAAAAATCACATAATAGGCATTTGAGTTTGTGTTTCCTTCCATTTTTTGTACTTAGTGTTCTCTATCTGTTGATAGATAGATAGATAGATAGATAGATAGATAGATAGATAGATAGATAGATAGATAGATAGATAGATAGATAGATAGATAGATAGATAGATAGATAGATAGATACTTTATTAATCCCAGGGGGAAATTCACATACTCCAGCAGCAAAAAATATTAAATTAAAGAGTAATAAAAAATGCAGGTAAAAAACAGACAATAACTTGAATAATGTTCAACGTTTACCCCCTCTGGTGGAATTGAAGAGTCGCATAGTTTGGGGGAGGAATGATCTTCTCAGTCTGTCAGTGGAGCAGGACAGTGATATATTTAAGTGTGTTTTTTGTTTAATAAATACACATTCTGGTATACCTTGGTCTCCTCTGCATTACTCTAAGTATGGGACTGTTATAACAGTGCCCCCCAGAGTTTATAATATTTATATTTTGTAACTTTTTCAGTATAGCAGGACTGTCAGGCTTAATTTTACTGAAAAAATCACACTTTATATACTGTATAACCATTGCGGCCCTGAATATATCAACAAAAAACTATTGCCACATTTTCTTTACTAACGAGACATACAGGTACCTCACTGCTCATCACAATTGTATAGTAATTTTCTCTAGAAGTTCTCTTGAAACGTCCCTCCATATCATCTTTTCTTTTCTTGGACATTGCAGCAGGTTAGAGAAGCCACCAGGGACAACATTAAATGAAAAAAATACATCAATGTATAAAGTCCTGTGAGAAGCAGTCCAGACATATGTAAGAATTTGTCGCTAAACCAAACTACACCCATTTACATCTGCATTAACATCGGTCATGATCTGATGGCATTTCACCACATTAAAAAAACTGGTGATGGATCACACACATCAAATTCAGATTCGGAGAAATGGATAGTGATCACATTTAACTTGAATGGAACTGCCAATTTATTTTTTATCCAAATACATCGATCAAGTCAGTGTAAAAAAGCACAAGAATTGTGTAGGGTGGTGGCAGTTAGGTAAGACGCAGAAGTATGGCCAGCCCTGTTACATGGGCAGTTTTAAAAAATTACCTGAACGGCAGCAAGAGTGTTTATGAAGTCAAACTACCATCTCCTTCATGAGACTGTCACATATTTGTCATCATGCTAAAATAATGAAGCTCTATGTGGCTGTATGAAATGTTACCTTTGTTTCACTTTTTCTTTTTTTTTGTCACCATGAACTGCCAGTTATAAATTTTATTTACAGTTCAGCAGATGAAGAGCGCTAACCATAAACCTAACCCCAATCTACATGTTAAGCGCACATTTAAAAATATCTTTGAGAAAAGTAATGGCCATTCCAGGCCATATGTAAGATATTTGGAATATTGAAGAAGCAGACTGCTTTAAAAAAATCCAACAGCTGGATTCAGCCCAAAGGCTTTGAGTTTGATATCCCATACTATGTGAATATACTGCATTTTACAGACAAAAGCTTCTTCAACGAGAATCACCTTACAAGTTAAACATCCACATTTAACTTTATTTTTCCCTTATAGACTTGTAAAATAATTCTTATGCCACAGAAACAAAATAAGGATACATCATAAAAGCCTTTTTAAGAAGGCAAACACATTAGAAAAGGATTGCTATGCTGAGGCTTAGCAATTTTCTGATGAGATATAATTCACTTAAGACCCAGTGGTAAAGATCGATTGAAAAAGTTTCCAGTTATGACACCAACAAAGTTGCAATGACATTATCAGATGGAAAGACACAAATCCATTACAAAGACACAATCAAATATTCAAAAATGTCTGTTGTACTCATTATTTATTCATGCTAATACAAGTATATTAAGAAAGCAAAACACAGTTAGTGCTCAATCACTCACAAACTGAATGAGTTTCCTCATCTATCAGCAACCAGTCACCAGCTGCCTGGATTACAAAGATTGGGTTGATTTGGAGTTAACGAGCCAACGCAATCCACATTGCCTACCTGGTACATAGAAAAAGGAAACAGCTATAAATGTTTTTAGCATTAATTTAGAGAAAATATTCTTGTATATTTATGTATTAAATATTTGAGTTTAATTTAAAAAGTACTCACCATAATCCTATTGCTGCAGAAATAAATAAATAAGTACAACTCATGCATGCCATGATTTTATTGATGACCCTGCCTGAGAACGCATTTTCATAATTGTACATCAAAAATTTGATGGGATGTGATGGATATATCTGTGCAATATGTAAAGATAAGCTGCAGTTACAGTCATTTTTCAAGTGATTTAAGTCATTAATATTATCTTCTGCTACTTTTTCCATAACTATCCAAAAATAAAATGTTATAAATATTATAGCACGGCTTGAAAAAAGCGAATTTAGGAAAGTTACAAAGACATTTTAACAATCAATAGGAAACAAAAGGTAAAATAAATATAGGTTTTCTCAGAAATCTTAAGTTCATTTAATAAGTATAATTTTTACCCTATTTTGCCTGTAGAAAACTACATCTTAAAAGCATACCAACAATTCTCTTCTTGTATATATGCAACAGTATATTTTAATGTTATTCTGGATTTTTTCACGGCCTGATTGGTCATCACATTTCATAGGTCATTTGTGCTAATCGACATGCAACACATTGCCACTCTTCAGTGCTATGAGTAGTAGTTGTATGTAAGGATACCCATACTTATTAACAATGAACCTTTCCTCTTCTCCAAGAAATTTCACAGAATCCTTGCAGCTGTCAGCTGCACTACTGCCACATGGTTGTTTAGGATGTTTTTTTTTTCTAGGTAGCTTTTAATTGATATTACTTTTTTAAACTTTCTGTAGATCAATACATTTATTAACACTGAAATACCCTTTATGCATTAAAACACAGATCCAGTTACCTCAAAGTTACCAAACAAAAAGGTACTTAGTCAACAAGCAGGCCTCCACCCCCCACCCCTCTGTATTGTATAATTAAGAATCCTGCAGTGTTAGCTGTCTTTAATCCACTTCTAATAGGCAACAATAATGTCCCGATTGCCATTCACCTAATGTTATAAAAACACAGAATCCCTCACAAGTTCTGTGACTTCTCAGACCCCTGAGTAGCTTCAATCAAATTAAAAGAATGGCAGCTTACGACCATTTACATGATCAAAAGAGGTAAATCCCTATAGAATTAGTTTTGACATTGTTTCTAAAAACCTCTGCTTGACATAACCATGAATGCCATTGATCTTAAATTGAAGAAATTTTTACACTTAATGTCATTTTGCTACTAGGTGTTGTGAGCTAATTAGACTTAAAACTTATAACTTAACCCTCATAATTGGGTGACATGGTATCTTTGTTGCTGTGACTTCAGCATTGTGATGGGTTACATTTGACCTGAATTGTGTTACAGGGGACAGGGTCGGGGTGAGAGGGAGACAGAGTGAAAGAACACTATCAGTAGAAAAAGTGTTACATATGCCGAGGTGGCAACGCAAAGGGCAGTGAGGCACCACTACTGGAGAAACCGTAATATATCCTGTTGAAAGAATTTAATACTTCTCCCAACACCACATCGATTAGGGCCAAATAAGAGGTTGGCTGGAGATAAGAGCAGCACATGGCTCGATGTAAGGAGATGTGGGACCATATATTTCTTTTAAATAAGAAGACTGAGAATTCAGGGTGGAAGACAGGACTTAATTGTGAACTCGAAGGATCTGAATTGCAATTATACTTTATAACAGACAGCTTGGATGCTGAAAGGAAGACCTTGCCCTTTAAGTGCAACTAAAGATTCAAGTGTAACTCAACATCCACTAGAGGGAGAATTAGATTGGTGTTCCTATAGAAAAAGGAGTGACATTTCTGGTTCTCAGAATGAATTCTTGCCATGTAGTAACTGCAGAAAAGGGTATATAGGCACCACATAGGCACCATTGATATAGGGTTGGGAAGTGAGTTGGAGTGAAGGATCAATCTATGTGAGGAAGAGAAAGCAAGGTCATGAAAAAGAGGTGAGGAGGTGCGAATGGAAGTGGAATTTGTACTTTGAGCTTTAACAAGAAAATGCATGCAGCAACTTTAGAAGGCCAAGAGAGGAACTAGGTGGTCTTGTTTTGTCATTTAACTTTGTGTGTTTTTGGTTCTTCCCGTGTTCATCCCTCCATATTATTTATGCTATTAATAAAATGGCAATTTTAATATATTTGGTCTTCTTGATAATATTTTGGGTGCTCAGAGTTGTCTCAGGGGCTTTGTTACATTAAAACAGTAAAAATGTACCATTCAAAGAAATATACGATATACTGCACATAAATATAGCCAAGTGATGGTAATTACCTTGGTAACTTCAAAATGGTGCATTGCTCCTTTAAAAAGTTGTAGAGCTACAGCGGGTGTTTGTTGTATGCATAAGTCTTCAATACTTTAACAATTTGGGTTAAACTAAGAGCTTATGTGGTGTGGAAGTATGCCATGAAAATTCTGACTGCATCTTAAGTTAACTGAGCTCATCTGTTTAAAGACATTACAGCCTGCTGGGCTTCTTAGCATTAAAGCATCATGCTTTAAAATTAACTGACTTTTTAAATAATGGTTCTGTTTGTAGTAAAATATCAAAGAGTGCATACTGAAAGGCAGATTTTTTTTGTAAGATTTTATACTTCCCAATTGTAAAGATGCACTTTTTAAAGAATCCCAAATTTAACTGAAATACAGGATGTCCTTAAAATGTGTATTAGCACTTTACAGTTTCTTGCTAGATATTCTTCAAATGAATAAGTGAAACAAGGGTTAGGGTGAACATAAGTAATCTAGAGCAGAGGTTTATTACCTTTTTTTTGTTTATTGATTGTATTGAAATCACACAACATTCCATACAAATAAATCAATTTTTACAAGCATAAGATCAAAACCAAATCAATCCCAACCCCTTTTTTAATATTTTTTTTTATTTCATCAGTTACATTATAACTGGTTGCAAGTCAATCAGATCTACAGTGATACATCTTATTGAAATTTAATCTAACTACATTCTCTCTATCAGACTGAGTAGTCTGTTTTTACGAATGACCAGGAGATGAGCGGAAGTCTTTAAATGAAGCAAAAGTTGGAACCTGGAAATCAATAACACTCTAGCTAAAACCAAATATTCTAAACCAAACTTGTAATGTTTTTAAACAAAAATACCCACATAATTCACATATGTACTTTTGTTTTTATCCACAATCATGAATACTGTAGAAACAGCAGCACCAATATGTAAAGTGTTGCGCTAATGACATCATCATGTATAAGACCAGAGGCCACACACCTAGTAATTAGATGTTGTGACATTCATGATAGAAATAAAATGGAGATGCAGTAAAACAAAAACACAACAAAAATAATTTCACAAATGAGTAATTCACCAAAATATCAATCAACTGATTTGTTTTATAATCTCTACTTTTTTGTATTGCTTGTCCCGCCACCAACTGATCAAAGTATTATGCAGTCAACTGTGTTGTTTGAATGGAAGTGGATATCCCAACTATCCACAAGACCCACTGTATTGAATAATTTGGGAAAGCTACTGTACAAGACAATAGGGAACTACCAAACTACATATATGTTAGGTAGAAGGTCTGGCAGTGGCCGAGTGGTATTTTGGCCTTGGAAACCATTCAGATTTTGATTTTTTTCTCCAACATCTTGCCAACTGGAGATCCTTAAAATTTTTTCTCTTCTCGTTGGCATCTGACCATAGCACTGAACTCATCATTAGAGACCTAAAAATGAATCTATAAATAAGGGTTCTTCTTTAGTACTATTAATATATCTGTGTTATGCAGTGTGTATTGATTTATTCTAATTTATTATTTTTAATATGTCATTTATTTACACTTATTCTTAAGTATTACTAATTTTTATTTTCTTATAACCTTTTTTGATATCCTGTAAAGCACTTTGAGCTACCCTCCTTGTATGAAAGTGTGCTACAGAAATAAATGAAGTTGTTGTTGCTGTTCCATAATAATTTCAAACAGTTTAAAAACTCCCAAAATGTAAAGAGCATATCTAGCAAAAATACTAATAGAGAAATGTATTTTTAATTGAATTTGTATTGTAAGTCTACCCATCTTGAGAGTAGGAAACTAAATGTTTTAATATAAAGTGATCACTCAAAGATATTGAGGTATTCTAAACATTGGCAGATGATCAGCATGCTTAGTTAATTAAGGACATCATTAGTAAATGCAAGGGTCACACTCTTAAACAAAACTGGTATATTATGGTTAAACTACCAATATCTCCATTACAGCTCAATAATAAGGCTTCCAGATTAGATATTGAGGGGCAGTAAGGAAATTTGACCAGGTTTATTGTCTTCATAGTCCATTAATGTGCACTAAATGGCCAAAAGTATGTGAACAACCCTCTAAATTAAGGAGCTGAGGTGTTTCAGCCACACCGATTGTTAACACTTGAAGTGCCATGGCCAACTTGTTTTTATATCTTTAATTATTTCATCAGTGTGTATGCCAGGCTCCAGCCCTTCCTTGACTTGTTCTGAATTGCTGCACTTTAAATGCCTATATTGTTGCAACTCTGAAAATCTATTCACAAAATGTGATTTATGATATTTTTCTTTCTTTATTTTTTTTCTTTTTTTGTTTAACATGAAAGACATCTAGCTACCGCCGCAAGCAGTGCCATTGAACATTGATACCAAGGTGTGAGTCGCTGCATCTTTCATCTGGCTCACACTTGACAATATTTGCATGTCCTTTTTAAGTAAACAAATCCTCTCCTGCTGCTGTTATCAACAATCTTGAACATTGTTTCCCAGATGTGAATTGCTGCCTATCTTCAGCAGACAACTATAAAATAATCAACAAAATATTCACTCTTATAATTATATTCCTTCACTATGCATGCTAAAGCAAAAAAACTAAGTAGTCCATTTCAGTTAAGCAAAATATGACTACAAACTCATTTGAAATGACATTGCAATATTTTTCACACACCGCGGAATACAAAGTACACATTAAGCATAAATTAGATGTGGAGAGGGTGTCATGTTTCAGCCAGGGTTTACCCCTAGCTGGGGTTCAAATGCCTTTTTTATGTCCTTTTTTATTTTTGATTCTTTTGTTTACATTAATATTGTTGACCATTTAGCTTCTATGTCTCTTCTACTTTGTTTCATGTGTTTTGTGAATGGTTCCCCAAGAGACAGGGCCATCTGTCCATCACAGTTAAGAGACTGTTCTTAGCCCTGTAAAGGCTGAAGAAAACCCATAGTTCCTTGCAGTTTACAGAAAGTGCTTGGTGGCTTTGTTGGGTTCTAATGATTACTTTTATTGGGCCTTTTTGTGGATTTACTAGATTTTGAACCTTTCACTCTTTTGCAACCTCTCTTCTGGATTTGTGTTTTTGGGACTTAGTTTGATTAGGGATTACCTATTTCAGGCAACCTCTGCTGTGGATTTTGCACTGCTTGGAGCTTTTGTTAAGGAAAGCATTTTTTTGTAATACATATTTTTATTTATAAAAAAAATCTTAGTTGGACCTTTTATGGTCAAAAGCCGAAGACTAAATGAACCTACCTTTTGTGAGGGCTGTTTGCTACAGTTTGTCATTACTTTATGCTAAGGTTCTTTAAAGTTCATGATAGAAAGGAGATTGAGCCACAAGTGAAGAGCACAGCAATGAACAGCAGTTCACTAATAATGTTTTCAAAAAGACAGCAGAACTGACAATGCATGCAAATGCAAGAATAAAAGGTGAGCTTTCTTGGTAAACCTTGAGAGACTAATGTAACGTGGTACTTGATCATAAATGAGATGCCTTTCCAGAGAAAAAATTTCTGAAAAAAATCCAGATTTTTTAATTATAACTAAGTATTAATTTGCATTCTATCACCAGCCTCCTATTCACAGATTTTTTTAAATATTTAACCCACATTAGGTGAGAAATGGCTGAAACCTAACAGTGTTGGGCAAAGTAAACCAAAAAAATATTTTGAATTTATTACAATTAAACTGATATTAATTTAAAAAAAGCTCCAATGTACTCACTTTTAAGTATATTTCCATGCACTACTGTAAAGGGAAGCACAGTATTCTGGGCACAATGGACCAGGTGATGTTGGGGTATGGCATAGTAACCAAGGAAATGACTTCTTATGACATGGTAACTGCTGTTTTACTGATGGGTTATAATTGGATTTTTATTGTTCAGATCTGTATTCAGTTCTTTGGTGTTTTATATTTGTATGCCTTCAGTATCTAGTATTCTGATCTTAGAAAGCGAACATACTGGACTGAAAATGGAATAAAGGTAAATTTGAAAGCCTTATGCTAAAATCTTTGTGGAAGCCATTTTTTTAGCTTCCTCGTTATTAAGAACTATCAAGAAAGAAAAGTGTCTGCTGGCTGAATCAAAAAGTGTGCAGTAAAGTCAGCGAACCAGGGAGGGTTATTTAGAATCAACTATTAATAGTCCTTTATCAAAGGAAAAATCAGCTTTCATTAATAATGAGGGAAAGATAAAATCCACCAACCCATTCCCAATGAGACCACAAAAGCATAAGTACAGTATATGTTTTGTAATGATCTTCCTTTTTTAAATGATAAAATATAAGGATGTAAATAATTTAGTTAAAATTAAAAATAATGTACAAAAATCATAACTAAAGGCACAAAACTAAGGTTTATAACATTTTTTGTTTCTATAATTCATCAACAAGATATTTGTGTATATTAATAATTTTTATATTTTACTTTTAAATGTCTGCTGGCCATATCATTTTGTCATGTATGTCTATTATTTGTTAATTATTGCTCTTTCGCTACATTTAAGCAAGCAAAGAGAAAAATAAAAATGAAAATTTACATTAAAAGATAATCTAATAATATGAATACAAATTATAAAACTAAATTACACTACAGCAAACTTTTGGAATACATAATGAGAACCAAAAAATGTCAGCAACTAAAGTGATTTAATTAAAAGCAGGAATAAGTCACTGATTATGAATTTGTTTG
The DNA here is from genome assembly GCF_900747795.2 of Erpetoichthys calabaricus. Taxonomy (NCBI): domain Eukaryota; kingdom Metazoa; phylum Chordata; class Cladistia; order Polypteriformes; family Polypteridae; genus Erpetoichthys; species Erpetoichthys calabaricus. The sequence continues at coordinate 66,291,931 of NC_041402.2, forward strand.
GGACAGAAGCTTGTAGTCATAGGATTTCCAGAAGAGATAGTTTAAGAAGAACTGGTCTAAAGATACAGAGGTTAGCCTCATTTATTACATAAATTAGTTAAGTGTGGGCATGCCTGTGTTGGCCAAGAACTGACAGAGCAATCTGGACAGAGTAGGGATTTATTCACTTACAACTGAGAAATCCGTAACTAAAATATAAGGACTAATCAAGCTGGAAACTGAAAACAGAATGGCATCAAAACCAAAAGTAAAATGGCCTCAAAAAGAAATTGGTGGAAAAAGCTAGTTTCTCATGTTAACAAAGGTATTCACTTTGTAAACTAAGTCTGAACAATGATAAAGCACGTGGTTCAGTCTTAAATAATATGACTGACAAAATCATGTGACAAAACTCACATGTCATCACATGCCTCCACACGACCCAGCAATGTATGTCGTTATTGAGACTGTTTATTGGTGAAATTTATATGAATATAATACTGATGGTATTATGTTTCAGAATGAGTTGATGCCTTGGCTTAAGTTTAATTTTTACTTGTACTTTTTTACTTTACTTGTTCTGTTCTTTCTGTGCTGAATTTATTTTATGTTATGTTATTTAACATTTTTCACTTTTATATATTTTCTTCAGTTTTAGTGTTTTCATTTTGTTTATCTGCACTGTCTTCCTTATGCTTAGCCAAAGCAGGCTGGGCCACCTGATTATGCAGCTGGAGTACTACTCCAGCTAGGATTTAAGGCAAAGCTTCACTTACATTAGAGCATCAACACTGTACTATGGGACTGTCGATTCCTGATCTTGAGTTGGTATTTCATATGTGGATTCTCTGCCCATGCATTCACTATAAACTACTGTCTACTGATTTTTGATTTGAATTTGTTAATTTTAAGCTTTTTCTCTTTTAAGCAATACCTATTTTTGCTCCTTTTTACATTGCCTTGTTTATCATGCTCTATGTCTGCATTAATTTTAAAGAATTTAATTAGTGTATTAATTGTAAAGAAATTGTGATTTTTTGGTCTGAGGCCAGAGGTTCACGGTTTTTCTCTAATCCTTTTTGGACACTTTTGTACTTTTCATATTTAAAGGCCATTCAAGTTTGTGGCTAGGCTACCCAGAGTGAGGCCTATCCTGTAAAAAGGACATGTCTGCACTTTATATGTATTTTGAGGCCTGCTTCCCTATTTATGTTTTGTTGAAGGCTGAAATTCACAACACATGTTACTATTTTTATTATTATATTATAAATAAGAGAACTGGGGGGTATTTTTCATACGTGGATTAGTTGTTTAGCCGGATGTAATTGTTGACGATTTGGCCTGATCCTGGATCTGTCGGTTTTTCGAAACTCTTGCTGGAAGTGTTGTCATAGCAACACATCCTAATCTTCAAACCTGCTCCGAGCAGGTTTGTTCTATGTAGACAAGGATTAGTTTACACACGTAATCAGTGACGGTGCGTGGAAGTCATCCAGTCATGACTTCGCCGTTCATGAATGAGTGACCAATTAATATTGGTGCGCAAATTATACAAAGAGAATTTCATATAGAGAGGGTTTTGCACGATCGGCAAGATCCTTTATTGCTCCTGGAGGAAATTCTTTTCGAAAGATACCGCTTTAGCCGAGGGGGAATATTGTACCTCAAAGATTTATTAGCACCTTTTATTCAAAGTCAAACTAGGCGGAGTCGGGCTCTCACAACCACACAGACAGTATGCATTGCTTTGAGGTTTTTTACAAGCAGCACTTTTTTTATATACTGTAGGCGATGCGGAAAATCTAACTAAAAGTGCAGTATGTCAGGCAATTCGCAAAGTCTGTTTGGCTCTGAACTATTTCCTTCGGGTTTTCATAGTGTTTCCTGGACACCTGCGTGTGCAGACAAGAGGCGTTTCATGCCATTGCAGGTAGGTAATGCACAGGCTTAAACACCCACAGTTCCATGAAGAATTTCAATCAGCCTAACATTCTCATTACCCAGGGTTTCCAAATGTGATTGGGGCACATGGGACTGATCAGAGTGGAGTTTGATCAAACTTTATTTGGAAAATGTACCTCTCCTCCTGATGAATAATCAGACACAGTGTCTTCATCAAATATTTGACCTTCTTCAATATCTCGTTGGTCAGACACAGGTTCAAGGGATATGACATTCCGTGCAACTGACCCAACAAAAAAGAGGGCTATATGGAACATACCTACGGCACACATGGAGGACATATATATGCAATGACCATCCTTTACCTGAAATGAAGTGACCACTGCATCCTGCCACTGGTTCTGAGGAGGAGCTTCCCCCTGGTATGCCCTCAGAAACAGGGCGATGGGCATTTTGCTGGAGAGCCAACTCTTCTGCAGGGGTTAGGTCTGGGCCAAGTGGACCTCCAGCTGTTTTTTGCTTGTCTGCCTCCTTATTAGCTTTAAAATTAATGTTTTTTTATGTTATATATGATTATTTATGTCAACAATTCTTTAAATAGTTATATACCAATATTTACCAGTTTGAAGTATATTCTTGTACTTCACTTTAACCTGTTCCCATGTTCTCCTTGTGCTCATGTTTGATCTGGAATTATGACATATTAAATAATAATTAATCTGACACATAGGAAATGAAATGAAACCCGAAGGAAGTATTTCAGAGCCAAACAGACTTTATGAATTGCCTGGCAAACTGCACTTTTAGATAGATTTTCCGCATCGCCTACAGTATATAAAAAAGTGCCGCTTGCAAAAAACCTCAAAGCAATGCATACTGTCTGTGTGGTTGTGAGAGCCCGACTTCACCAAGTTTGACTTCGAATATAAGGTCCTAATAAATTTTTGAGGTACAATATTCCCCCTCAGCTAAAGCGGTATCTTTCGAAAAGAATTACCTCTGGGAGCAATAAAGGATCTTGCCGATCGCGCAAACCCCTCTCTATATGAAATTCTCTTCTTATAATTTGCGTACCGATATCAATTGGTCGCTCATTCATGAACGGCGAAGTCATGACTGAATGAATTCCATGCATGGACACTGATTAAGTGTATGAGCTAATCCTTGTTTACATCGAACAAACCTGCTCCGAGCAGGTTTGAGGATTAGGATGTGTTGCTATGACAACACATCCAGCAAGAGTTTCGAAAAACCGACAGATCCAGGATCATGCCAAATCGTCAACAATTACATCCGGCTAAACGAGTAATCCACGTGCGAAAAATACCCCTCAGGAAGCTAACACCATCCATTCATTTTATTAATGAACCTGTTTTTTTTATATAAGAGTCAAATATCTTGAGCTGGAGTTAAAGCTGGATCCATTTGTGCAACTGCCATTAGGCTGATGTTGTACAAGTTAGGCATTCTTCCTTTTTATTAAGCATGGAGATATTATGTTTTTTGTTCTTATGCAGTTTATCAGCTTGTAATCATTGTTAAGTCAACACATTCCAGCATTATAGGTCCTAGAAAATTCTAATATATTTATATTTATTGATATTTATATGTATGTATTTTCTTTTTTGTCATTATTGCTATAGTGCTAGGAATCTAGTCTAGACTCTTCACACAGAACAACTCCCAAGGTAGCCAAAGTGTACAAAAATGGTACAAAAAACCGACAACAGCTTACGAACCTTCCAACCTCCAAAACAGTATAAAATATTCCCCTTGCCTTCTTCCTTTTCTTGACCCTGGTCTCTTTCCCACATTAAAGAGCCTTCACCCATATCTCACCATGACTCTACAATCATTTGTACTGCTGGCTTGAAATGACCTTAAACCCCCAAAAAGAGCTACTTCTAGCATCAAGGATGCTCCTTTTTTTGCTACAGGGGCATCAACATATAACTCTAGTGGCCTCTAATGACCCAGAACCACTAACACTCCAGGTGCACTGGGTCTCTCAAAGGCTCTGTTTTCTGTTCCCTAGTAAGAGTTGTATATCCCCTTTTCTCCAATTTAAAACTATTTTGTGTATCCTGCCATTCCTTACTTCAGAATTGAATAGGCACCTTGGTTCCAGCTTCACAACAACTGTTTACACTCCTTACATTCAGAAGGCCTTGTAACATCTTGGCCTCATCACATTATTTTCATACAACTATAACAACATTTATTTCTAAAGTTCATTTTCATATAAAGGATGTAGCTCAAAGTGCTTTACAACATGTCAAAGATATTAATTACATGCAAAGAAAAACAAATATAAATTTAGAGAAGAATAGTAATGAATAAATATTATACAAAAGAGCAGTAAATAATGTCCACTTACATAAGAAAGGGCAATGGAGTCCTTACATATAGAATAGAGGGAAAGAGAGAGGTTAGGAGTATGCGCTGATCTAGCGCATTGCCGCACCCACCACATGACAAACCAACTCAGGATCCAGATTAGGACCCGAGTGCAGCCACGCAATGGGTGACACCTCAGCACCACACTAGTTCAGATGGAGTGGAACAGTGTGAGTTTTTTTATGGTGGCTAGAGTGCCAATTCTGCCACCAACCCCCAAGGTTTTCCCTGCAGGTTGGAGGGACTACATGCAGGGATGGATGCAGATTAACGTCATACACAGGACGGAGCAATTGCAGGTTAAGGGCCTTGCTCAAGGGCCCAACAGAGCAGAGTCACTTTTGGCATTTACGGGATTTGAACCAGCAACCTTCCAATTGCCAGTGCAGATCCCTAGCCTCAGAGCTATATAGAACAGTTTTTTGTTAAGTTTCAAAATGTGATTCCAATGATATGATCAGGTGTCCAGGGTGGGAAAAAAAGTTTAGCTAGAGAAGAAAACAAAATCTGAGAGTTCCAGGCCAACTGACCTCCCAGCTCCCACTGGGCATTATGCCTAACATAAGTAGTTCTTTATTGGTTATTTTTTAGGCTTCATCTTAAAGGATTTGACATAGTTGGTCTTGTGATAAAATGTTGATATCTGCTTTCATTCAGACATCACAGGTGACTGCGCAGGACTTTGATCAGGCCGCAATATAAGGGACTTACCACTGTCTGGTGGTGCCTTGTTCCCACCCCGGCATGTACAGAACCTCCCTTACTGTCAGAGTGGTTTTCATTCTCTGTCTCTCATCTAATGGTCTCCAGCAGGACCTCATCCTTATTTGTGCCATCATAATGGTGCCATTACCCTGCCAGTTTATTGCCAGCTGTAAACCCCTTTTTTGAACTTTATTACTAAGTAAATGTTAACAGCCAAGTTTGGTATATAAAATGCATTCATTTAATAAGAAAACAGAGAAAGTAAAGCAGCCATCCAGCAAACAAATATCTAACCACATAAATAAATGTGATTTAGATAACTGGAATAGATTGTGGTACTAAGGTGTAACAAAATGACAAATCCAAGCAGTGTAGTGAGATGGAAAATCTGGATAAACAGAAAGAAAAATATGATTAGAAATGTTTCACTCATGTTAGTATGTCACTGAATCAGAAAAGCTGCAACAGATTATCAAGCGTCAAAACAGCATCCTGATCAGACAGCCAGCAGGATGTGATTAATTGAAATTTGTCTGTAGATCCCAGGTCTTACGCCTCTACCCCTCCAGACAAACGTACCCATAAAATAAAACTGTCTTGAGTAAAGCCTCAAAGCTAAAAATTCATGTCAGTGTTGAACATAACAAAAACATCTCAGCATATTACTGTTAACCTCAAAACTATCTTGTTACCTTATGGCACCTCACAATTATGTGAAACAAATTTATCTACAGTCTATTAGATTTAGTGCCCTAAAGCAGGAAACAATGTGGCTCACTAAACAGTACACAGCCCTGCAGTGGCTGGCACCTTGCCCGGGATTTGTTCCTGCCTTGCGCCCTGTGCTGGCTGGGATTGGCTCGAGCAGACCCCCGTGACCCTGTGTTAGGATATAGTGGGGTTGGAGAATGACTGACTGACTGAAAGTACACTGAAGTTTTCCCAGGATGTACTGTATGCAGAATATACTCACATGCATCTTTATCAGACCTGCAAGGGCTCCTCTACTTTAAAGACCCAGAAAACCCATTTTACAGTGTTCTCTTCAGATTTCCAAATGTGTTGCTTATCAGAGGTATACAGTACCTTAGAGAGTGAATGTATATTTAGAATTGTATTATGTTGGTCTCATCCGTTACAGGAGATGGACGTCTGAAGAGGAGCTCCATTAGCAGCGGTGTTATTTTTTCTCTTATTTTTTATTATCCCGAGGTATCCTTTATTTACCCAACCCAAGGAGTTTCTATTACAGTATATGCAAGCATATATAAACATGAGCGGCAAGAGAGGGGATCAGAAAGAAACTAAATCAAAAGCTACATCCAAGCCTAGGCAGGCAACAAGTCCAAATTCAAGGTACGGCCTTTCAGAGACTGACCGGAAACAGACAGGTGAAAGCACTGACTTCCCAGGACCCCGCTCTTCTGCATCGTCTCCAGTCAAGAGCAAAAATGGGAGGGAATGTGCAAGTGATGCAGGTCATGATAGCTCACCGATTCCAGAAGATCACTTAAAACTGGAAATGGCCTTGCAGTCCACACTTTCATTTACTCCTCCTGTAATAGGGACTGACACTTTACCTGCGGAACACGAAGGCCGAAACGATCTGTCCAAACTGAAGGTAATGATTGCTACAATGGCCACGGCAATAAATGAGCTCAAGAAAGACATTCAGAAAGATATAAAGAAAGAAATAAATGTTATGCTCAAGACAAGCGAGAAGACAAATGAAAAGCTGCGGATGGAGCTGCGGCAGGATTATAAAGATTTGGAGAAACGTGTATATAATCACTTTGATGCAGCCTTTAAAGGTATGCTGGAAAAAATTGAGTAACACATTCAGGAAAATGCGTTTAAACTGAGAGCACTTGCTAATCAGCCGTTAAGCAGACATTTACAACTAGAATTGAAACAGCTGAACATTTGGCATCTACGGCTGATGGAAAAGCAACAGCTGTGAATTCTGAATGCAAAAAACTCTGAGACAGACTTGCTGCTCTGGAAGATGGATGCAGAAGGAATAATATTAGAATCAAAGGTCTACCTGAGAATCATGAAAGTCCAAACCCAGTTAAATTTGTAGCTGAACTATTTTAAAAAATATTTGGAGAGCAGCTTACCGAATACGGGGATCAAATATCTCTCAACCTAGGACTCTAGTTGTGCGCTTCGAGAAATTACAATTTAAATTTAATGTAATGTCACTTCTCAGACAGAAACAAGAGATTATATTTGAGAATACCACATTCGTATCTTCCCTGATTTCTCACCCTCAACAGCTGCTAAACGAGCTGCTTTTTACAACATTAAACAGTGCTTATGGAAAGCCAAGGTCAGATACAGCCTCTTGTATCCTGCCAAACTGAAAGTGGACATTCAAGGCAAGCATTATATATTTACCACTACGGAAGAAGCAGAAAAAGAACTAAGAAAGCTGAGCCCGACACTCTTCTGAAATACAATCATAAGTTGCACTCTGTAATGGCATGGCAAAGATCTTACCGGCTGTCTGATCCACTTGCAATGATACTGGTACCGTAATTATACATCCTTTTCTCTTCTCGGCCTCTTTCTGTTTATGGTTTTTTTTTTTTTTTTAGGAGACTGTTACTGTTATTATTGTATTAGGGCTTGCTATGCTTAACCAGGGCGAACACCATTTCCTGGGTTTACTATATTACTATTTCAAGACTGTTAAAGACTATATTTTATGCTCATAGTATTTGGACTGTACTGGCAATAGATATCTTAATTTTAATCCTCATACTCCGCTGCTGGGGTGCTTGTTTTGTTTTGGACGTGCTTTGTCTCTAGGTATGTCAGAGGACTGGGACTTTGTGAAGTGTGGTCCATCCTAAAGTGGCGAGGCAAAATGGGGGGGGGGGGGACTAGGGGGGAGAGAAAGAGAGCAAGCTATATCTAATCTATCCTTTCAATCCTTATAATGATAAGTGCCAATGAAACAAAAGGCTTCATGGCAATAACCTCCTGGAAAAACTGGAAATTTAGGTAAAAAATGACATCAAAAATTCAGAATCAATGTCTCCATGACCGGGGAGTTAACTTTGTGAGCTGGAATGTTAAAGGCCTGAATCACAAATTAAAGAGAAAAAAAGCATTCTCACACCTAACATGTCTAAATGCTAAAATAGTATTTTTACAGGAGACCCATTTATTAAGCAAGGATCAGTTCCGGCTGCAAAAAAACTGGACTGGCCAAATATTCCATTCCAGCTTTACAAAGAAAACTAGAGTTGTGGGAATTCTTACACATAGAACAGTTTCATTTGTAGTGTCAGATGCAATATCTGAACCTGAAGGGAGATATGTGATTGTCATGGTTAATTTTATTTAACCGTAAAGTGATTCTCATAAATGTTTATGCACACAATGTGGATGATAGGGAATTCATGCAAAATGTATTTTCATCCATTCCCAATGTGAACACTCATAAAATAATAATGGCTGGGGACTTTAATTGTGTTTTAAATCCAGACATAGATAGGTCTCCTGTCACAGGGGTGAGGACATCTAACACTGCAAAGACAATTACACAATTTGTAACTGATCACAACTTATCAGACCCCTGGAGATTTCTAAACCCAAACTCAAGAGCATATTCCTTCTACTCACCAGTACATCATTGCTACTCAAGAATTGATTATTTCTTTGTAGATAACAATTTCTTGCCTACGATTAAATCTTGCAAGTACGATGCTATTGTTATTTCCAACCATGCCCCTTTTATCTTGGAGCTAAAATCATTATGCCCCACATACTCATCTTTGCAATCATTTGATATGATTGAATGGAACTGCCTTTTCACTACATTGGAGAAATTTGGGTTTGGCCCAAACATCTGGGCATGGATCAAACTACTGTATACCAAACCAGAAGCTTCAGTTTGTATTAACAACACTAATTCAGACTGCTTTAAACTAGAACGTGGTACAAGACAAAGATGCCCCTTGTCACCACTGCTTTTTGCAATTGTCATTGAGCCACTGGCAGTTCACTGTAGAAATACTTATGAGATAAAGGGGATTATCAGAGAAGGACTTGAACAGAAAATTTCTCTATACGCAGATGATATGGTACTGTATATATCAGATCCACAAAGTATTGTGCCTGCAGTCCTAATTGCACTTACAGAATTTCAAAGGATTTCTGGTCTCAGAATTAATTTGACTAAAAGTGTGCTCTTTCCAGTGAATTCTCAAGCACACAATGTTAGATTGGACACCTCCCCTTATATCATCGCAGATCAGTTTAAATACCTAGGGGTAAATATTACAAGTAGACATAAAGCTCTCTATCAACAAAATTTTGCTGTCTGCATGGAAAAAATTAAGCAAGACTTGCATAGATGGTCAACCCTTCATCTCACTTTAGCTGGAATGGAGGAGGCGGAGTCGTGTATCGCGTCATCACACCACCTACGTAATCACGTGAACTGAAAACAAGGAAGAGCCCCAAAGATCGCTGAAGAAAACATTCTTCGTCAACCCCCACACTCCCCCCGCCCTTCCGCACATCACGGCATTTTCGTTAATGAAGTGACGTAATACTCCAGCTCCACCTTCTTCACAAGTTCATTCACCAAATTATTTGTCAATTATATTTCACAGTAAGAATTTACAGCATGACTCAAACACGGGAACGAAGGTAAATGACGTTAATTGTTGAGTGTCTTTTAATACTGTGTAAGCATACATATTAACACATGTGCAATTAAAGTGTGCATTTACGGGGTGATTTCTCAGGCTTAAAAGCTCGCCTTTTATTAAAAACATAAATGCAAACTGTTTTCATTCTGAAGGGCACAAACCACTTTGGATTTCAGCCGTTAAACACGCAAAAATGTCGGTACACCAGATAAATAAGCGCAACATATTATCAGTTGTCTTGGTGGGTTTGCGTAGCTTATTGTCAGCATCTTTACACCTGTTTTTAAGACTTATTGACTGAAATGGGCTTTCACGAAAAAAGTTAGGGCTTTGCTACAGGATACACCCTCCATAAGTTAAGGAAGTAAAAATAAAGGTATATATTTCTGTTTTATTTAAACCTTTTAAGTTCGTATGCATAGCCCCATTTGGCTGTTTTAGTTTTTTTTTTTCTTTCTTCAGTAATATTTAATCTACTTAAAGAAAAACAACATATGCATTTTACTTTTTTTGTATCTCTTTAGTAATATTTTAGTGTAAAAGAATAACCAGTATTTAAACCTTTTATGTTACTTTATAAAGTTATTTTACACAATGTTGAAAAATTAATAAGAAACCTACATATTTTGGCAGCTGCTGCTTTAATTTTCAATGAAATGAAAAAAGCTCTCCAAGAGAAAACCTCAATGAAGAAGAAACAGTTTGCACTATCTAAAAAGGAGAAACCCTCATTTATAAAGGTTTGCTGCAGATGACTTAACTGAAAATAAATGAATAGTTCCTATGTGTATAATACATATTTATCTATTTGACTTATGCCTTTATTCCAGCAACTTGCAACATCTGAGATACTATTTGTTACATTACTTTTGTTTTTTGCAGAACACACAGGTGAAGTGACTTCCTCAGGGTCACACAGTGGTGTCAGTACCAGGATTTGAACTGACAAGCTCCGGGTTTACTGAAATATTACTGAAAAAGAAAAAAAAACAAAAACGGGCAAATGGGGCTATGCATACAAATGTCCATCCATCCATTATCCAACCCGCTATATCCTAAATACAGGAGCCAATCCCTGCCAACACAGGGCACAAGGCAGGAAACAAACCCCGGGCAAGGTGCCAGCCCACTGCAGGGCGCACACACCCACACACCAGGGACAATTTAGAATCGCCAATGCACCTAACCTGCATGTCTTTGGACTATGGGAGGAAACCGGAGTACCCGGAGGAAACCCAGACAGACACGGGGAGAACATTCAAACTCCACGCAGGGAAGCGAACCCGGGTCTCCTAACTGGCACCTTTCACTGCGCCACCATGCCACCCGCATACATACTTAAAAGGTTTAAATAAAACAGAAATATATACCTTTATTTTTACTTCCTTAACTTGTGGAGGGTGTATCCTGTAGCGAAGCCCTAACTTTTTTCATGAAAGCCCCTTTCAGTCAATAAGCCTTAAAAACAGGTGTAAAGCTAAACTTGCAGCACCGCTATTCAATTACACTTGCCTAACGCCTCTCCTAAGGGGAGATACTGTGGGATCTGGGAATCAGTCAAAGCACCAATCACAGGCCTGATTAGAAAGCGGGAAGCTGTGATTTGTCGTCTCCCTCCCATGTAACAATCACAGCCCGTGTTACAACGCACTATGTATGTATGTATATATGTATATATGTATATATGTATATGTGTGTGTGTATGTACTGTATGTGTGTATATGTATGTGTATATATATGTTGATATGTGTATATATTTGTGTATATATATGTGGATGTGTATATGTATATATATATATATATATATGTATATGTAGATATGTGTACATGTAGATATGTATATATATGTATATATGTACAGTATATGTTTACATAACCTCTTTAACACACTACTTCTCCACTGCGAAGCGCGGGTATTTTGCTAGGAAAATCAATAAAATCAAAAAAAAAATTGTATTATTTCAATATCATTTAAAAAACAGAATTTAAATGTAGTCAAAACTGGAATTGTAACTGTTTCAGTAAAAAAAAGCCATTATGTCTTGGGTGTGCTTATCTATTTCTTATTTAAAACTGCTGCATAGAGCATAAGTGGAACACACCACAATAAATTATTGGGGTCTCCCTGAGATCCCCATTTATTAGCTTTAATGCTAATAAAGAAAAGGCAACGAAATAAAAAAAAATGTTGCAGACCTTGCCAATTATTCTGTGCTCTTTTCCAAAAGGCTGATGTGGCTTAAGCAGTCACTGGTCTGAAAATGAATGCCGACTTCCAGCCGCTGCAGTGTTTATATACAGACAGCAGTGGAGAAGGCAGGACTTCGGGAGACTCCAGAAGTAAAGTCATTATTTCTCTGAGGGTCGTCCATCCCTCTCAAGTTGGAAGAGGAAGAATTTAGTACATGCGCTTTAGCATAACATGTCCCAGGTGTGTTCTCCTGACTGGAGCCACAAGCTCACTCCCTCATCACATGTGCATTACAGCAGAATAGAACCATAGGACAATCAATCACGTAGGAAGTCTACTTAGCTTGAGGCTTAAGGGAAATACAGTACATGATGGCTGGCCTCTGATCTTCATGGAAAGCACTTGCAGAGCCGAGTTGGTGTCATCTTACTGTTGGTTACATCTCTTAAGAGGTTAACAGTAAATGAAAATGGGTGAAAAATGTAAATATAAAATTTAGTTTATGCTTAAACCTCTAGGTAAAGGCTAACGTACATGTTGAACTACCTGTTACAACCTTAGTCATTAGTGTCTGTGTCTGTTAACTGAGCAAATGGCCATCCTAGAGGGATTGCAGTGACAAATTTGATATTAGTTAAAATCATCTGCTGTCTATTTAATGAAACAAGTGGCATCTTTAAGTGTTGGACGTACATGCCACCACGCTAGCAGAAAACCAAAGAGGTGGCTAACCAATAGGAAAACAAACCAGTGTGAGTCTCAGTGTGCCTTTTTGTAATCAGTGCTATAGCTGGACATAAAGACAACGCAGAGGGTGGGTCATATTGCCTTTGTGTATATTGATAGGTTGATAGCAGCATCAATGCAGTTGTGGCCCAAGAGAAAAATACAAATGGATGAGTCATATTGATGACAGGATTGATGCAAATGTTGGCCAAGAGAAAAAACACACATGGATGAGTCTTCATGTATGTGTTCATTAATAGGTGTGCAGAACAGGCAGTGCTCCACTTACCGAATATCATGATCTAGTTTTGTAATTATTGTTTCTAGCTTTATTTTCACTTATTTTCAATAATTCTTTTCTGTTAAAGGTTTGATATACACTGAGTTCATTTCTGATATTCATTGTTTGGGTTGTTGTTGTTTCAACTGTCTTCTATGATGCCATTTTTGTTTTGTGATACCACCATTTTGTGCAGTTTTGTTGTAGCAGCTGCTATAGGTGACATCAGGGGTCACAATGCAAATGTCAATAGGGGTCAAGGGCATAAACGTCAGGTCTATATACTTCCTGGACCTGATATTGAATAAGAATTTCTTCCTTATTGATGTGTGCTTTCTTGTTTGAGTTTCTGGTTTAATAGATTCCTTGCTTTGTTCTCTGGCATTCATTTTTGGCCAAAGATAGGATGGAGGTTTCATAAAGAATATAGGCTTGATTTTCGATAAAATTTGATATACCGAAAAAAATAATGAGACCACAACCTTAAAAACCTTCATAAGAGGTCAACAGTAAATAAAAATGGGTGAAAAACACTCAGTCTAAGGCTAACACACATGTTGATCTGCTTTTTATGACCTTAGATATTATAACTTTTTTTGTTTGTCCTTGCACATGCAACACCTTTGGTGTAAGGATCCTTGGTGCATCTGTGCCTTTTGATAGACCTTCCCTCTAGTAATGGACAAATTTGAAAATACAGAAATAGGTCTGTGATCCACCATGTCTTCTAGTTGACTAACAACAAAATGCAAAGGAGTTGTTCTGTTTATTCATAAGCCTGCAGCCACTTCGCCAATGAAGAATTGCAGTTGTAAGGAATCATTGTGGTGTATTGTATCTTATTATGAAGAACCTGTGACCAAACATTGCTGCTGCTGTCGACCTATTACAAAATGCAAAGAGGGTCCCTGAACAGCACATTACCAAAGCAGTGTGTACTGTAATTGTGAAATACTTAGTGTTATGCTGTATTTCCAACCTATTCCTGTTGAGTCAAAAAGTGTGCTGAACTGAACACTTTTACAACATGAAAAGAATTTATTATGTGTTTTAAAAAATACTGTCTGCACAAACAGGTAAGCAGTTATAGGAAGAACCTTGTCTTTTTTTAATGAAATCTGACCAAAAAATATAAAACAAGATGTACTAGGGAAAAAAGACAACAGTTGGAAATGTTTTAGGTTTGTTTGGTGGGTTCTGCCAATTTAGCTCTTGGCTCTTTTATAAAGCACAGTCAATTCAGCTCAGCGCAATTTAATATAGCGCCCTTCACAGTAAGTTGCTTCGGATGACTGGCTCAGCAGCAAATTGAAGAACAGTGTTTTTGAAAAAGAAAAGAGAACTTCTAAAAGCAAACTATGAAAAGCCAAGATTGCCATGAAGCACTCACATCAGCACTTGCTCATTATAAGAACATGTGCAAAAGCAAACCTAAGCCAACCCTCTATTTATACAGCCTTTCCTAAAGTGAAGAATGCTGACTTAAACTGCTCACTCTGCAATGCGAGTGTGACACATGCATTGAACTCTCGCTGTCGAGCATATCAAAACTGGTAGGCTGAAGTGTTAGAAACTTTCATGACTACTCAACACAATCAATTGGCTGTCAGTAGTCTTCTTTATTTCGCATTGAGTTATACAGATTACTGTAGGTGTTGCTTTATTAGATTTATGAGAGAGACAGACACCAGTCAATGGGTCAAGAGGAAAGGCAACACTAGAGCTACATTCATCTTTTCAATTTGGTTGCCTACATATTCATTGCAAGGTATCGGGGAACTAGAAAGTTGTCTATAATCAAAGCAGCAAGAAAGGGAAACACCCTTGATAGAATCTCATTGCCAAGGAACATGAAGCTTTGTCAGTATACTATTGAAAAAAACTGAGGAAATCTATTTAATATGGTAACACCACACTGGAGGCACAAATGATTCTGTAACTCAGCAACACTACTTGCCACAGCACTGTGTGCCCTACTTTACTACAATGAGGGGAAAAAGTAAAGGTCTAATGGCCCTACTAACCTAACAAAAAATGTTACAGGCATATTGTACTCACTTACTATTTCATACTAGCCAATCCGCATAATTATTTATTGATGGGTGAACACTTCCTGAAAGACACAGTTGTCCAAATGGGGTGGGTTTGAGGATACGACTGTGAGTGAATGAAAAGATGGAACTCTGGAGAGAGCAACATACAATTGTCCGTGACTGAAAACGGGATACGCACGACAGAGCCCCACCCGCCAACTCTAACCCTCCTCTCGCGTCATGCTCATGTGCCCGCACGCAACACCTCACCAAACACTGTCTCAGTCGCTTTCGTGTCTGCTACATTCCACATGCACCTCTGAGCCACGTTGACTTTTCATTGTTCTTTTCGGTTCCGGCTGCTTTTAGCGTATCCCATGGTCTCTGTCTTGCGTGCCATGGTCGGCTGCTCAGTGAATTATACAGGGAAATCCGGGGAATAAGGCCAGTTTGTGAGGTAGCAGCTACGATAGTTTTACACTCAAGTACATTGCGGTGAATTCTGGTAACAGTCAGGCGGGCAGGCAGGCGGGCAAGCCAACAAAAACACTATGCTCTTAATATGGTATGAATCAGGTTTTTGTAGACAAAGGTTTTCCCCATTCCTGCAGAACCATCTAAGAAGAAGCATGTTTGTCGCGGATGGGAATCGCTGTATGCAGCGTGTAAAACAGTTTGCAAGGGTGGACGCAGTCATGCGTATCCCATGACGCGGGAGGAGGGTTAAAGTTGGCGGGCGGGGCTCTGTCTAGCGTGCGTGCGTATCCCATGGTTGGGCGACTTGGTGGATTATATATAGAAAAGCAGCAAAAGAACAATGAAAAGTCAACGTGGCTCAGAGGTGCATGTGGACTGTAGCAGAGACGAAAGCGACTGAGGCGGTGTTTGGTGAGGTGTTGCGTGCTGGCACATGAGCAGGCAGTGTGCATGCCTCGAGAACGAGGGTGGACTCAGGAGGAGGGTTAGAGTTGGTGGGCGAGGCTCTGTCGTGCGTATCCCATGACGAGGGAGGAGGATTAGAATTGGCGGGCGTGGCTCTGGCGTGCGTATCCCATGGTCTCTGTCTTGTGTGCCATGGTCGGCAGCTTAGTGAATTGTTGGTGGGCGGGGCTCTGTGAGTTGGCGGGCATGGCTCTGTCTTGCGTGCGTCTTGCTTGCCATGGACTTAGTGAATTATATATATAGATATTCTGGGGTCAACGTTATTCCTACTTTTGTCACAGCACCTCTCCTGACTGTGCTCTTTGAGAGTCCTGAATGCCAATGTAACCTGAACAAAAACATATAAAAATGAAAGTACTTTAAAGGGATTCATTAGCAGTAAGATGGACTAACCCCAGAGGAAACAATAAAGTTTCTCCTTCTACTTCTTATTTGTTACTAAACAGAACTTCATATAGTTGGTTACATGCAGGAAATCACTTTCCTCAAAAATAGTCAAGTGACAGTGCATCATTTGTGACAACACAGCCACTTCAAAGCAGACCAAGTGTCAACATACTGTATATGCTGAGAACAGAAAGAAAACAGGAAAGACAAGTAACGGCCAATCAACCCAAAAACTACAATTAATTAAATAGTAATATAAGGAACCAGTCTCACACTTTTCACACCTCACCTTTCAGTGTGGGTTTCTCATATTTATTACCAACAAAATACAAAAGAATCAATCAGCAAAAAATCTTCTCCAGGTCACCTTTTACTGTCAGACTCATGTGTTTAGAATTACTATAGCTGATACTTTTGTTTTTTGTTATGGTCAACTTTTCTTCTTGTTACTCTGTGTTAATTAGACTATTTTAGTTTTTCTGTGTTTTATGTTTTTTTTTTAATCTTTCAAATTTTTCAACATTTATACCTGTCTAATATTTACTGATCTTTCCTGTATCTATCCTTATCAGTCATCCCCTAAGCCTAACCCCTTCACACCTAAAGTATAATTCATTACAGCTATAAAATCTTTCTTTTTGTTCTGCTATTTTTCAGATATTCTCCCAGTACATAACTGCAACATTAAAGACAATCTTTAGAATTAAATTGCCACAAACACTCAGTATTTTAGTATTATTAAGTTGTTTTTGGCACCATTACCTACACTTTCTATGCCATGTCTATAGCATTACAGCTTTCTCATAGAACAGAAGTTTGACAATTGAAAGGAGACCATTTGTTTTACTGGGTTCTTGTGGTTAGCTAATAGCTAAGTTACCCAAATATTTCATCTACTGACTCAATATCCAGTTAGGCTGGGCTAGTTTTCTGAATTTTGTGTCATTTTCTAAGTTGTTTTATGAAACATATTGTTTATTGCCAATGCCCCAATATGTATGCTGTCTGGGTGTTGCTATGATTCATTCAGGGATTCTATGTTTACTTATTCATTTTTGTTATTGTTTTTTTCTTATTGTTATTGTTATTCTTTTTTTTTTTTTTTTTTGCAATTTTATTTTGACATCATGGTGCCACCTTTCTGTTCTGTATTTTTCTTGTTGTCACAATTTTCTTCAATGGTTTCATGTTGGTGGCCATATTATTTATGGCAGTGGCACCCATTGCTTGTCACATAAATATGGTTTCATCATGCTAGAGAAGATGGTGGCACTTTTAGCACTAGTGTCCAAGCTTTTGGATTATCTTTGAAAAAAACAACAAAAAAAAAAAATCACAAGATTTAGTTTAGATAAGAAAAAGACTTTTTGCTTTGTTTATTGATTTTAAATTTTACCTAACATTTTTGGTACTTCTGACTTTAAATTAACTGTGGTATTTGATCTTTTGCCAATAGTATACACTATTGTTAAGCAAAGGAAATTGGTATGTACCATTGTTTAACCAATCGTCCTGTTGATCTAGGCAGAGACTGAAGCAGTTATATTCCTCTGGGCAAATCAGAATAAAGAGAAGTATGGTCAGAGATTCCTAACTGCTACCTGCTTCTTTTATGCTTTTGGCCCTGGTTCCCCTGGGCCTGAGGCCAGTAACATTTATTGATTCAATATGGCAGTAATGATATTGTTCATTCAAAACTGTACAAGGTAAATACCTTCTCTTAATGTAAAAACTCAGGGGAAAGTCTTGTTATATACTAACAGTCTGGCTTCTGCCTTAGTCCCATCCTGCACTTGTCTCTTTAGCTTTGAATGAACTTCAGTTGCAGCAGCTCACTTCTACTGTTCTTTAAAATCTGAAAGCAAAAAATGAAAAACAACTTAACTTATGTAGAAATGTATGAGAGATGGCTTGGTAACACTATATGCTACAGTGACTAAGCGTGTAGTTAGTATTTCCATTTCACTAAAAACAACTTCACATCTGCATTATTTGCAGATTACAATAATTCAGTATTTCACGGACACCGCACTTTATTGACAAAGTGCCACAATGATCCACTACATATCATGTTCAAAGCCTGCCAACAATTTTAGCTTGAGACTTCAGAACAAATTTTAAATCACCATTGAGTATCTATTTGAAAAGTTTTATGTTTAAAATATTTGATCTACAATTAGCCACAGATAATCCACATCCCACAACTAACACTAAAACACAAATATTGCCATCACTTAAATTGAAAACTGTTGCATATTAAAGCAATTTCAGTCAAACTGTAGTGTAAAATTGTATTTAAAAATATATTTTATATACACTACTAGCACAAGTAATTGCATTACATTCTATTACCACTGTTATTTTTTAATATGACCCCACTGTTACAAAAATATGTAATTAACAAAATTGTGATTACATACTCTTTGATGAACTGACTTGAAATTTTAAAAATGCTCCAACTTTCCAATTAGCTAACCAGTTATCTAAATGCACCTGAATGTTTCACCATGTGTACATTTTCTTAATTGTTTTGTATTGGACTAGATTCAGAATGCTTGTTTCGGCAAGCCACTCTCCATAGACGTGGTTGTGCTCCAGCATCTGTCCAAAGTCCACAGCACATAAGGACAAAGAGACTTACTAAAAGTTGGACACAGGAGGTTTTATGTTCTTTTCCTCCTTGACCTAATGGTTTGCAAAATAACTTAGGCTATTTATTTCATGAAAGTGTATAGACAACTCAATATGACTTACAGCAATGCCCAACATGAAAACATAATATTTAAGAAGAAACAGAAACTGACTTCAGACAAGCTTGAAGAAAGAAGAAGACAACATAGGAGTCAGGATTAGTGGCAGTCATTCACACTGCCTGTGGTTATACAGGAAATCCTTTACAGAGACCTCCTGAAAATTCACTGAAAAGATGTAAAGAAGCACATAGAACTTTGTAAAGGGCTAAGTAACTTCTCCTGGAAAGAAAAACAAGCATATACACTTGTTTTATATGTTCTGAAGAAAATATATTACAGATACTGTATACTGAAAAACCTGCAGAAGGATCTGGGGATCTACAATTGGTAGAACAAGGAACTGTGCATTAAAGTGTAGGAAAGCACTATCCTATCTAGTGAAGACTGAAATGTCTCTTCAGTAATATCACAGTGTCATATTGCAAGAGACTGCGGTGGGCTGGCGCCCTGCCCGGGGTTTGTTTCCTGCCTTGCGCCCTGTGTTGGCTGGGATTCGCTCCAGCAGACCCCCGTGACCCTGTAGTTAGGATATGACAGGTTGGATAATGGATGGATGGACATTGCAAGAGATGATGACAACATGTTGAAACGTTAAGAAAATATAAATGTACTCACCAAATGAGGTATGCTGCATCTGGCAAAAAATGACACTGTACTGAAAACCATGGAGCATAGTGGGCCATACAACCAGGCCCCAGTCAGGAAAGAGAATGGCACTGCAAATATGCTAATGAGAGAGATGGTATCTGCAGTGTTCGCAGCTGGTAAACGAGGAGGCTCATATCCAATCATTGGTGATAAGACGAGCTCTTAGAGTGGCAGCCCAAAAGGGAAAGGAAAATAACATCAAACATAATAATCTATAAGGCAGACAGACTCCTAGATGTGGAGAGGAAACTGATAGAAAACTGGCGCAAGGACTGAGGTGCTGTTTAGAAGCAAAGACGTATTTGGGGGGGGGGGGGGGGGGGGGGGGGGGGGGGGGGGGGGGGGGGGCAAAATGCCTTGTCAGTGCAAGAGATGTTTCACAGCAGCAAGGGCCCTGCATGAAGCAAAAGTTGGAAAGCCACAGTTCAATTTGCCAGTAAGCAGAATTAAGCAGCCAGGGACTCCTCGGATTGGCAGGGGCTCTACCAGAAACAGATACCAGGCAGCAGGCCATAATGCTATTGATAGAGCTAGTGTCTCAGGGAAATCATAGCAAAGGTACTTTCTAGTGGAAAGTGTCCTTGGCAGAAGCAGATGAATGAATATGGAAGGTTGCATTAACACAGTCCTGTAGGAATCAAGACATCAAAAAGGAAAATGCTAATGTCAAACGCACATGCTGGAGTATGTTGCAGAGGCCATGTACTCAGAGAAGAATATATTCTTTTATCTTGCAGCCTTCACTTATTCCTAATTCTTCCACAGAAATAAATGCATGCTTCAGAATAGGTAAAAGGACATGATGCTCACATTACAGGAAAAATGTATAATATTAATTCTGATTAAACTTCTTGAAGCAAACAGCTGTCAAGGCACACGATGGCCCCACATCATCAGGATAAGAGTCTCTGGTGCAGCAAAGCAAGTTTCCCATGTGTTGCCAAGTTATTAGTTTTTTCAGGTCTGTCCATGTGATCTGATTCATAAGAAGTATCCAAAGGCTGGACAACCTGATGAATACCAAAAGAACATCACTGATCACTCTTCAAGCAAGCAGTGTGTTTGCTGCTTTTTAGATAGATAGAGATAGATAGATATATAGATCTTTATTGTCATTGTCACTTTTACAAAGGAACAACGAAATTGAAGGTGCAATCGACTCAGTGTGAGGAATAAGAGTTAAAAAGACAAAAAGACAAGAAGAGAGAAAATAATAACAAACCGAATAGTAATAAATATACAAATTGCACTTGTTGACTTAAGGTTTATATTGCACATTGGAAGAATAATATGGAGCAGTTTTATTCTGAGTTCAGGGCCATGATTGCTTTCGGATAAAAGCTGTTTTTAAGGCGGTTTGTCCTAGTTTTCATAGCTCTGTATCTCTTGCCCGATGGCAAAAGCTGGAAGAGGCAATGACCGGGATGTGATGAGTCCTGTGAAATGTCTATTGCTTTTTTGCGGCTTCGGGAGGTGTAGATTTGTTCCAGAGTGGGGAGGGTACAACCAATTGTTCTCTCCGCTATCCTGACGACCCTGTGGAGCGCTTTCTTTTCTGAGGAAGTGCAGCTGCCGTACCACACACACAGTCCGTACGTGAGCACACTCTCGATGGAACAATGATAAAAAGCAAGGAGCAGATTTTTTGGGAGGTGGTTATTTCTGAGAATTCTCAGAAAATACAGTCTCTGCTGCGCCTTCTTTAGCAGCTCCTTGGTGTTGGCGCTCCAGGTCAGGTCATCCTCCAGCTCCATACCCAGAAACCTGTTTTGTCATCTTAGTCAAATGTTTTTACCGATGTTAGTCCAATAAACTATGCAATAGCCTATATACCCCTTCTCCTTGCTTTTCTCTGTAACCAGAACATTCAGTTTTATTATATAAATAAATTGTTGTAACAAAATTCAAGGGAGAAGGAAACACTGCACTGCAAACAGTGTTATCAGAGAATGGCTGCTCATATGAATGTTTTCTGAATCCCATCCAGAATATCTACACCCTTATTGGACAGGAAGAAGCCCTTCCCATAGTGAATGCTGACATACAAGGAAGTTGTATAGACACAAATTTCATTTCAGATAGAGGGTATAAGTGGCAGGGTATACAGTGAGAGAGAGAGAACGCATTCAATTTTTTGGATGAGATTACAGTTTAAGAACTATACTGAGTTTGTACTTGTGATGTGACATTCTCACAGGTTAAAATCTCCTTTGTGTTACCCTAGCCATTGATAGCAAAAGCAGATACCAATAAAGATAAAGGATGAAGGAGAATCTCTGCATTGTCTGTACTGAATCCTTACCCAGTCTTGACTGGATGCCTGGTTGAAACTGTGAATGAGAACATTGAATCAGACCTTTTGATGACATCTACAAAGGTCATCCATGAGAGTAACAACCTTTAACGTGAAAGAACAGCAGCTGTGGTTAAGTGTACTTATTTTGATTATTACTCAACTTACACAGTAAGTAAACAGTAATAATGCCTGGTTGCTCTGTAGTTAGTCTGCTAATTACTGAGTAATTATGTTGTAATAAGAGATGGAATGTAAAGTGTTTCCCAGAAATAATCCAGTAGGTGTTTTAATAACATTTTCTAAGGACTTTAGAACATTACAACAATTGAGAAGAGAATAGGCCATTCGGCTCAATAAGCTCATCTGTCCTATTAAACTTGATTTTTCAAAAATAACATCAAGCCAACATTTGAAGTTTCCCTAATTTCCTGCTCTCCACCATACTACTTACCAATTTATTCCACGTGTCTATGGTTCTTTTTGTGAAGAACAACTTTCTAACATTTGTTCAAAATGTTCCCTTGATAAGTTTCCAACCATGTCTCTATATTCTTGTTGCACAATTTATTTTTTTCTAATAGCTGGAATCCACTGTACTATATGACTCATAAGTTTAAAAACTTTGATCATGTCATCTCTTACTCTGTTTGCTTAAACTGAAAAGGTTCACTTCTCCTTATTGCTCATAACTTTTAATAGCCCTGGCACTCTTCTCTAGATTTTTTCCACCACTGCTATGTTTTTTGTAGCCTGGAGACCAAAACTGTACACAGTACTCTAGGTGAGGTCCCACTAGTGCGTTATATAATTTATGCCTAACCTCACTTGACTTGTACTCCACATATCATGATATATAGCCTAACATCCTATCAGCCTCCTTGACTACTTGTGTACACTGTCTTGATGTCGATATTGATGACACAATGACTCCTAGATCCTTCTCATAAGGTGTACTTTCAAGTTTTACACCTCCCACTATGTATTTAAATATAACATTTAACTACACGCACGTAATACCTTACACTTACTATCACTTAATTTCATCTACCACACATCTGTCCAGCCTGTATACTGTCCTAGTCTCTCTGTAACAATTTATCAATTTCTGCATTATCTGCCCTTCTACACAGTTTGGTATCATCTACAAACTTAACCAGCCCATTGATTACTGTATATCCTTGTCCAAATCATTTACTATATATACATAGAAAAGATGTTTGTATTTTGCTTACAGGTACAGGTTTTTTTTTCTTTTGCTATCTTACTTAAAAAGATTCTGGGTTCTTTTTTATTTTAAAATGCATGTTTTAAAAATTGCCACTTCATGACAAGCAGTATTGTCTATTTAGAAGGAATTAAGGAAAAATATTTATGAGGAACTCCTTTAACGAAAAGACTAATACAGAGCATAAAAAGTTCAAATCCTTTGAACTGTGACCATGTGATCTATCCATTTGCAAACCTACTTATGCAAGAGAGGGAAGCCAGACATCATTAAAAGTCTGAAATTAATAGTGACTGGTAGTGTACTGGCAAAGTGGTTAACACATTTGCCTCATAGCTGTGGTGAGCAGGTTCTAATTACACCCCTGTCACTCTCTGCATGGAGTTTGCACTTTTTCGTGTTTATGCGGGTGTTCACTGGGTACACTATTTGTTTTTAAAATATGTGGAAGTTGAATTGAATTTGTAACTTTAATTTGACCCATTATGAGTGAGCATAAAGGTATGTGTGAGTGTTCACTACAATAAACTGACACCCTATCTAGGAATGACTGCCAGGATGGGCTCTGGTCTCCCATGACCTTGAACTACATTAAGTAAATAGATAGACGCAAAACCAAACAGTTACAGAAGAGTTGCTGATTTTGGCAATCACTGATGTGCACTGGCCTACTGTACTAAATAATACTAAGTGATGGACAGAAACACTGACTTCAGTAACTGACCCCATTCATTCACACTGTATATCTCCTTCAAACATACAGTAGCACTGGATAATCTGCTGGTTTGTCTTCCTGAGTAAAGAGTGCCTTTAACAGTGCATTTCTGCAAATGTTTCAATACTGAGCTGCAGGAAGTTTGCCAGAATGACTCTGTCTCTATCTTACAGGTGGTGAAGATCTTAAATTAGATTTTCCCTGCCCAAACATGAAATGACGCATTTCATTTTAGAACAGAGATTCACTGTGGTTCCTTTTTCTAAAGAGACAATAATAAAAGCTACAATTTTTTTTCCTACATTATGTTTGGAAATTCTTATAGGACAAATATTTTCAAAAATGTTCAATGTTCTGGTGCCGAAGGACCCAATCAAATCTGATATACAGCAAGAAGGTTTGTAGTCTTTGGATTGAACAGGATATAACTGTGTGAAATCTGAACTGTTGAATGACTCTCATTTTATAATCATTCCATGTTTTGGTTTTGTGGCAGAGGTTTAAGAATGATAATTGTTAATAAGTTAGACTGTAATGAAAAGTAATAATTATTCTGTATGATACACAACACTGAAAAGGTATTATTTGTTCACAGAGTTCATTTTTTTATTCATTAACCTAAAACAGAAACTTCTTTTTCCTTGGAAAAGCTGTTCTATTATATGGGAATAGTGATTTTTTTTTTTATCACTGGATAGATATATCACACTGACAGGATGCATCTGAGACAAATGATACTCGTCTTTATTATACCTGAACATATTTGGTCCATCATTTCCATCACCACTGATTTCTGAACAAACTGACAACTACATATAAACAAAAGCCGCCCTTTGTACTGGAAATTAATCACTGGCTCACCTACACCAGTTCAAAAGAAACAAAAAAACTTTGATGTATCATCATTAGTTATTGTTAATTAGAGATAAAAGTAACTTTGATGTAGTTTGAATATTTTATGCAATGTATTCTATTGCAAAACATAAAGGGTTTAACAGTAGTGTGAATGTTGTCTTTCCTCTTTTTGCCAATTAATTTCATTTAGCACGAGCCAATGTACAGCTGGGAGATGTTTTTTTTTTTTTCTCCTTTTTTACTCCTTACAGCTGAGTTAGTTGATCTGGAGGTAGTTTAACTTGGAGGTGCTTCCTTCTCTGCATTCCTTATTATTAAGCACTTGGCCTAATTTAATTAAGAAACATTTCTTTTTATTTTGCCTTTCCTACTTTAACATTACACATTAACTCATCATAAATGTGCAGGTGCTTTATGGGAAACATTTCAATTCCTTTCCTCCTGTTTAGATAAGCTTATACTGTATTTTCATTTACTACAAATCACAAGGATGTGAAGATATATGCGAAGGCAACATAGGCACAATATCAGTTATTCATAAATGTGAAATGTCAAGTATTTTACAAATGTGGAAAGAACAAGGATTTTAATTTACAACTGCAATGACTATTTAAAATTATTCCAAAAAATAGTTTCAGTAATAAAGTTGATTAAAAAACAAAATAGACGCTTGTCTTTCAGTGTTAAAGTCTGAAAAACTTGTGCTTTCTGTCCCTGGGAAATTGATACAACTTTGTAATTGTAAGGGTAGACTTTTACAAGTCAAATCAAGTCAAGTTGGGGAGCATGCACTGGTCCAGTCCTACCCTCCGGAAATGACCCTCTATCTGCCGCAGCCAGGTGTTATGTGGGTGAACCCTTGGCCTGGTCCAGCCACTTGGGTCCCCAACAATGAGGATCTTATGAGCCGGATCACCATTGGGGAAACGCGCCACATGGCCGTAGTGTGGAAACTGACGCTCCCTCACAATACAGGTAATGTGCCTCATTCGGGACTCCAGGAGCAACCGCTCATTCAACACAATGTCAAACTAATGGTACCCAAGGATTTTCTTGAGAGACACAGTACCAAAAGAGTCCAGTCTTCGTCTCAGGTCACTGGATAGCGTCCATGTCTCACAACATTAAAGTAAGACAGGAAGCACCAGGACTCTAAAGACTTGGACCTTCATCCTTTTGTATAGATATCGGGAGCGCCACACACCCATTTCCAGCGACCTCATGACCCCCCATGCTCTCCCAATCCGTCTACTGACTTCACAGGAAGAGTCACTAGAGACATGAATGTCACTGCCAAGGTAAGTAAACCTCTCAACAAGGTCAACACTCTCTCCGCAAACAGACGCACTGCTGATGGCTATACCCAAGAGGTCATTAAAGGCCTGGATCTTGGTTTTTATCCAGGACACTCGCAAGCCCAGACACTCAGACTCCTCACTCAGTCTCTTGAGTGCCCCAATCAGAGCCTCCATTGATTCCGCAAAGATCACAGCATCGTCAACAAAGTCAAGATCTGTGAATCTTTTTTCACCAACAGATGCCCCACAGCCACTGGACCCCACAACCTTGCCAACACCCAGTCCATACAAGCATTGAACAGAGTAGGAGCAAGAACACACCCCTGACGAACCCCAGAATCAACTGGGAAAAATGCAGAGGTCCTGCCTCCACTCTGTACAGCACTCACAGTACCAGTGTACAGGCCAACCATGATATCCAGCAACCTCAGGGAGATCCCAGGATGTCCCACAGGGCAGCTCGATCAACTGAGTCAAACGTTTGCGAAAATCGACAAAGTCTGCAAAGAAACTCTGCCGATATTCGCGTTTTCACTCTATGAGAACCCTCACTGCAAGAATGCGGTCAATGGTAGACTTCTTAGGCGTAAAACCAGACTGTTTCGGTCACTGGTAGGTGAGCAAGTGATCACGGATCCTATTGAGGACGACCCTAGCAAGGACCTTACCCGGCACTGAGAGCAGTGTTATCCCTCTGTAGTTGCTGCAATCCAGGCGATCACCCTTCCCTTTCCAGATAAGGATGACAAGTCCTGTTTTCCAGTCAGTTTGGATGATGCCAGTCTCCCAAATGGAAGCAAAGATTGCTTGCAATGCCAGGAGGACAGCCTTACCACCAGCCTGGAGTAGTTCACCCCAGATACCACAGACTCCTGCAGCCTTTCCCCCCCTCAGCTGGTTCACCACCTGTGCAATCTCAGTGAGATTGGGTGGTTCACAGCTAATTGGAGGATCAGCCTCAAGAACCGTGGACCCAAAGATATCCAATGTCCTACCCGGAGGATCAGTTTGAACAACTGCTCAAAGTATCCAGCCCAGGGGGTCACAACTGCAGTGTCATCCGTAAGGACCGTTCCATCAGCTGCCCTGACTGCGACTCTCTGAGAAACAGATTCAGATGTGCATAATGCTTTGGTTCCTCTGTAAGCAGGATGTGGGTCGCTAGACCACAGATGGTGTGTCACTTGCTCACAGATTCCTCTAACAAACGCCTTTTTATCTGCCCTCAGAGTCCTCACAGCCGTCCTTCTCAGTTCCCAGTCCAGACCAGAGTTGCCATTGAGCCGTGCGCTGCGACCCCTCTCGATGATATCCAGAGTGCCCTGCGAGATGAAACACCTCCTTCTGGGAACACTGGTAACACCAACACAACCCTCAGCAACCTTCAGGGTCTTGTCACGGAAGGTCTCCCACATCACATTAGGATTGGCAGCCGTACCCAAATCTGAAAGTTCCTCACACAAACTGCATGCAAACACATTAGAAACAGCCTGGTCTTGGAGTCTGGCCAAGTTCAGGCTCATTTTTCTAGCAGGTGGTAACCTACTGGACCTAAGCTGGATCCTAAGAGTAGCAACAACAAGTCTATGGTCAGAATTCACAAACTGGACACTTCTGTAGACCCTGCAGTTTTGCAAGAGCCTCCAGCATCTGCCCACGAGGATGTGATCGATCTCCTTCACCACACCACCAGTACTGGAGTACCAAGTCCAACGATGCGGTTCTGGGCGCTGGAACCAGGATCCAGCGATTTGCAGCCCCTGACCTTTTGCAAAGTCAAGGAACATGGAGCCACTTTCACCACGGTCACCACACCCATGGGGACCAAGGCAATCCTCATTGCCAGCCCTGTCAGTGCCAGTGGCTGCATTGAAGTCGCCCATGACCAGAGGAGTGTCACCCCGTGGGCACTCATCAACCACCAAGCGAAGCTGCGAATTAAATGTCTCCCTCGCTGAGACATTACTCTCTGTGTCGGAGCATACACTGAGACAACAGACAAGGCACCCAGGGAGTGCCGTAATCTGAGTCCCATAATACGCTCGTTGAAAGAAGTGACATCGGACACCATCGGAAGAAGCCAATCCACTACAGCAACAGCTACTCCCTGAGTATGACAGCCATCAGACCGACCAGACCAATAAAAGGTGTATCCACCTACAGAGATCTGGCCAGTCCCCGGTCTGCGCACCTCAGAGAGTGCCGCCACTGAAATGCGGAGTTTACGCAGCTCCCCCGAAAGCAGAGGAAGATGATCATCTTGTTGGAGGGACAAGACGTTCCATGCTTCCACCCATATGGGCCGCCTCAAATTTGGACCCGAGTGCTGCCGTGCAGCGGGTGACGCCTCAGCACCACAACAGTTCCGATCCCCAACAGACCTGAACCTATTGGCTCTCCAACGGTTTTGACTCTTCTGGGGATGGGGCTTCCGAGGGCTTTTCCCCATCCCCTTTATGATGCGAGCAGCCTTCCTATGGGCGGCTGCAGCAGAGCTACTCCTGCGGAGAGCAAAAAGGAGTCCTTTCTGTAGTCTCGGAGCTTTGTGAAGTTTTTTTTATGGTGGCCGGAGTGCTAATCCTGCCACCAACCCCCATGATTTCCCTGCGAGTTGGAAGACCTCTTGCACGGCCGGATGCAGTTTACAAAGCCGAGAAAAGGTGAAGAACATGAAAGAACATAACAACAACGTTAATAATAATTAATAAGACGTTTTGACAAAAACATACCACTGAATATAACATGTAGCTCACTGATCCCTGTTTACTTAACTTTCCCAAAATATTATGTAGGGTTTTGAAGCTCCCCAAAGTAGTCCTATCAGTTAAATTGTTTTGTAACTTATTTTATATATTTATGATTCTTATTTGCCTGATGCCTTTATCCAAGGCGACTTACAACACTTGACATGCATTTCTTTTGTCTTTTCCAAATGAAGCACAGGCAGAAAAAGTGACTTGTTCATGGTCACACAGTTTCAGTAGCGGAATTTGAAACCACAACCTCAGGATATGACATCTAAAGACTTAACCACTATGCCACACTGCCTGATATTAACAGGGAATTGTGCTGGAGGTGTCTGGCTTCTACTATTAATTTCAAACTACTGGCACGTGAGTTTAACTGGAACTAATAGTACAGGCTGGGAAATATGAGAGTTACTGTGGTCACTGCTCAGATTAGAACTCGCATCAAGGAACTGGTCAAGTACAGTATAGGAAGATTGTCTAAATTCAGAAATGGGGAATTTTAATGGAATAAGGTTATTATTGAGGATATAGCCCTATTTGTTTTAGCATTGGATTTCCTTAGTGTAACTTTCCCAAAAATGAAAATTCTTATAGAAGAGGAAGTTATCCTGAAATGAGAAGTAGTTCACTGTTTAAAAAGTTGAGGTGAGCGTGGTTTTTGATCATTAGAATTTATAGCAGGAAAGAAAAATCTGCATGGCATTGGGAGCAAAAGAAAGACAGAATTAAGTCTTTCCTAATATAGTTGCAGGCATTAAAATACAAGCTGCTGGTGCCAGCTAAGTCAGTTAAATAAGAAAAAGGGGATGGTCAAGATCGTCATACATATACAGTATGTCCGTTGGACTTGCTTAAGATCTAGGAGTTAAGTCAGGTCTGTGCCAGTCTGGTGATGCCAGTATTATTCGGTGTAGTCCGTAGAATTTGGACTTTAAAGACTACACTCAGGTTCAGATGGATAAAGATGAATGGATATTTTGGACCTCCAAGGCTGAAGCACTGTCACCAAATTCAAGTTATTAAATCTTCCTGTGGTCCAACTTCATTACACTTGGAAAAACTCTTTGGCATATTCTTAAGTTGCCATGTAAAATTTTGGTTGTTTGTGTCTGTTTACTTCTTTTCTCCTACTATTGAATTGATCGATCAAGCCAGTTTCTGTTCTTTCATGTTTTATTCATAAAAAATGTGGTCTAGACACAGATTATAATACATCTACTTTCCTGTGTCACCTTTTAAAATTCCTGAACCATCTGACCAACTTATAGGTGTTCAAAATATATGTTTTCTGTTTACCTCAACTGAAATGTATTATCTATAATTGTAAGTGTTCAGCATCTTTAAATATTCTTTTCTGACAGGCTAACATTAAGGGGTCTTTGATCCCTTGCTTTTCCATGAATCTGACCAAAAATGCTGGTTTTACTGAGATCTGCTGAAATGCTCCCTTTTGAGAGTAGTAGGCTGGTCAGGTTGAGATGTACCTGATTCATATCTCCTACTAAACACTGCAGCTCAGTTTACTTCACTGACATTCTGCAGATCAGGAATGTTCAGCTGCTACTTCTCTTTCACAAGGCTGACCCAGTAGTAATTTCATACAAAACGACCCAAATATCACAGAAAAATATATACTGTATATACTATTTTTGAAATCCCCTTTAAAAAGTTTCCAAGAAACTTAAAAATATACACACTTAAAAATGTAAAAAAAAAAAAAAAAACTAGACTAGATAATTACCATATATAATGATTCTTGCCTGCTACTGTATATCTAATTAAAAATAACAGCTGGAATGCAAACAGCAATATTTAACAGCAGATCAACTAAATCACCCATTCCTGCTTTAGCAAGGAATGTCTGGAACCACAATAAGAAGGCGATGAAGGAAAGTACACAATACAGAGCCTTCTTAATTTAATAATGATCTGTCTTTGACCTAATTTAATGGAGTTCTTTTGAGATATACAATGAATCAAAGTTGCCAGCACCACACACAAGTCATTGTCCAATCTGTTGTTTATTACCTCCTTCTTTTGTTACTAAGTAATTATCCTCCTGAAATACACAACTTAAATAGAGCTAAGCCATCACAGATGCTACAAATACAGAGGAAATAAAATCCTTGTTGGTGTGATTAATATAAAATTAACAATAAAGTATGGATAAAAATGGATAAAGAAGGCTCTGCACCATTGGGTACTTAGGCAGTTAGCTACACTCGTGTCAAGATGGTCAAAGCTGCTTAAAGCTTCCTTCATCTTCTCACTCTGATTGATGAGGAGGAGGGTAAGCAGTCATTACATTTCATGGAGTAGACATGCAAATAGAGGATGTTTGTAACTGTTTTTACAATTTAAGATAAAACTGTCATTCTTTCTTATAACATCTACTCCACCATTAAAATGAATTGAACCTGACTTCTATGGCATCAATCTAAAGACTGTCTTTAAATGATTATGCTTTTCCTTTGTAGCCATGCAGTCTTTTAGAGTGTAAAAATGTGATTTCAGTTAATGTGAGGCTACAGCTAAATCCCATTCCAAACACTTCTTACATGGTATAACCACAAAATGCATCTGGCATATTTATAATGTGTTAACTGCTTTATCCAAGTCTATGTGAGCGGTTGACATGTTTCTTTTAGTAACTTTGACGGGGTTAGAGCTTATGTGCATCAGACGGGGTAGATTCTGATGGAAGCAGCAATGATCTGTAAACTTTTTGTTAGTATTGAGCTGAAAAGATATTATAAGCACTTGGGTGCCACATTTTAAAACAGAAACCAAAGCTCCCAAAAGAATACCTTTGAGAAGAGGAAAAAAATTACTGCTCAGCACTTGGGCTAAAAATAATTTTGAATAATAATCCAAAAAAAAGGTTTTGAAAATACATCAACAACAGCAGATTAGGACTTTGATCAGTTAAGCAATAAATCAATCTTCATTATTTATATCTGCATTTCTGAAACACAACCCTTGGGACTGTTGTGGCAATAAATTTTCGTTCCAACCAATTTCATAATAAGTGACTCATTAATTCTGTAGTCACAAAGACACTACAGTGCATGATTTAATTTTCTAGGAAATGTGTTTCTATTTTTTTTCCATTTTAAGTGTTTTGATATAAATTTAATAAACAAACTGAACACAAAAAAGCCAAGATTTGTAATTTGACCATGTCATTAAATTTAATGGAGTCTGTTCAGTCTTTAAAATATACATCTCCTGAACTAACTAAGTGCCATAAATGGTCCAGGGAAACCACAGACTATCCCAGCAGCTTTAGGCATAAGGCAGAAACCAACCTGGGACAGTGCACAGCAGGGCATAATTGTAATTCTAGCGCAATTTAAAGCCACAAGTTAACCTTCCATGCACACTGCAGGAGGAAACCCACAGTGATAGTGTGCAAATTAGGCACAGATAATGGAATCATTAGATATGAGACCTGTGCTTCTAAAGCAATGAGGCAACTAACCTAACTGTTGTGTAGCTGTACTCCTGCACACCTTTTAATTTCTTTTTTTTAATTTGCTTTTTTTCTATGGATTGTGTCCTCAATTGCATCAAAATGGCAACAATTAAAATAGAGTAGAGACTAGCATAGGCATGAACAAGATTAAAGATAAGCAGTTATTTCAGTTTGATCTCCATTTGTGTGAGGATTAACAAGAATCAGTTTACATTACAAAAAATGTCAAAATACAAACAGTAAAAAAGGATCGAAAACATTTTAATGTTGGTGTAAAAACTGACAAAGAACTAAATTCATACAGAAAGTAAGCAAATCAATCATGTAAGGTATTTATGGATTAATAAAAATGGAGACTAGAAATAACAGCTTGTTTATTTAAGGTAGAAGTCCAAGTAAAAATAGAAATAGCTGGAATGTAGACAGCCACAGTTTTGGAAACCATTTAATTTTAGAAACCTTCATTCACAAGATTTCAATTCAATTTATTTGAATTTAATTTATTTTTACATAATACAGCTTCTTTAAAAAATACTGCAGACATTTACAAATGGAAAAGTTAAAACCAAAACACAAGGTATACAGCACGGCATAAACGACCACAATTCTAAGCACAACTGCACCAACTGCACCAAGTAAAATGAACATTGAAATATACAGATATATGCATATTAACATAATTAAGTTTTTAAATAAATTAGCTTGACAACATTTCACACTTACACAGAAATTAGCTTTTAAATTACACTGTAATAAGAGATAGTTAATGAAAAGTATTGCCAATATGCTTCTTTCAAATCCATACTTGCTCTGATTTTATCACTAAGTTATACACCTAGCTTGTCTTATTTATAAACACCTTACAAAACAGACTAATCCGATTTTCTGCAGGAGTGACTCATCAAGTTGCACATCATCCCATTATACAGTACTATATTTTGGGAGCAGTCAAAACAGTAATGATTATTCTTCACATTTCAGATTAAAGAGAAACAGTTATAATATGACGACATAATGAACAACTAAAAAGCCAAAGCTATTTTTTTTTCTATTCTAGCTTCTCACAATCCTAAAATGTGAGCTTTTGGCAAGTATCCATTTAGCTCTGTGGCCAGGAGTGTAGCAACAGTGCATTTAGGTGGGCCAATGCTTTCTAGGCGCTCAATAAACACTACCTTTTCACCCAGTTAAGTCCCTTGGGTGAAACAGAGTGTAAGCAATAATAACTCAAAAGCCATTCCTCATAGAAAGTTGCTGTAAAGAGCTTTAAAAAGCATACAGTTTCAGGCAATACGTAACTTCAACAATCTTAAAAAAATTCAAGGTGCTTGGCATTTTAGTGACACCAAAAGCAATGTAATGAGTATTTGAGCATACTGTATATTGTTGGAAATGAAATCTGTGAGTGCAGAAACACATTTTTTCTATAAGGTATGTCATGAGTAATTTTATTAAGTATTAACTACAAGAACCAAATCTCCCAGTAATTACAGTGACAAGAATTGGTCTAAAATATTAGTATTAGATTATTTTATCTTATGGACGCTAGTGTAAAGAATGCTGCTCTCTCCTATCAATGGTTCTGAAACATTCTTTTATTATATATCCCCAGATGAAGATTCACTTTTGCTCATTCTTAGTCCACTCCTATTGGTTTATTTATTTATAATTTTACTTTTATTTAACATTATAAATATAACAACACAAAAATGTTAGATGTGAACCTGAAATTTTTCAAACATATACAGCAACTTATTTATAAACTACTTTTAAAAATTGTGAGGAATATTTCAGTTTTAAAAATTTTATATTTCACATAATGCAGTTCATGATGAATAGCTACCGGAGTTGCCAGATCCTGCAAAAAATTCACAGCCCAAAGATGGCTCAAAACTTGACCTAAAGACACTAAAAAACAGCATCATGAATGACATATTTTCCCATCTGAATATATAGAATTAAAAATACAAGAAAGCAAAGATGTGCACGGATAATCCCAGACTACGATGGGTGTATAAATGAGTCCCACCATTCTTAACACATTCAGAGTTCATTTAACACTGGCAACCTCACTGTGTGGTGGAATACCCTGTCTTGGAGAGCCCTACCAGCACAAAAGACCCCTTGTCAACAATTTACTCACTGTACACACATTAATGTATTATTCATTTTGTTATTACATAAATATGACTGCATGCATATAGATTAATTGTTTTTTTCTTTTTTCCTGGACTTACTTTTTTTTAAATAATCTAAGATAGAGCCAGTTGCTGGTGCTTATTTTACTTTTCATTCCTCTCTTTTGTCTCATGTTGTTTTTATTTCTTAATCAATAAGACAAAAATGTTCTTTATCAATAAGACAACTCAACTATTTAAGTCTTCTTTCTTTAATACAATGTTGCTGTTTTCCTCATCTATCTCAGCCAAGGTGAGCGGATGTCAGCTGCTCCTGAGTCCTTTAAGTTAACCTGAGTTTGAGGCAGCATGTTGTTTTCTTGTATTTGTGCTACAAAACACATTATATTTTCTAGAGAGTTCTCCTGCAATCTTTCTCACCTGCTGCACCACCTCTGCTTGTTACCTCTGTGCTCTATTTTTTCTTTAATTTCCCGATGTAGATGTGTGAAACACACACAGGATTAGCACAGGAAAGTTCTAAACTCACCCCAATGTTTTTTTCTGCTGCCTGTATGCTGCAGTTTTTTTTGAACCACCAAATCCTGTCAATGCTGCTGTGTTTATTAAACATATAGTATCACTTGCTTTTCTTATAAACTCGTGTCTCCTGTATTTGTCTCTTTCAGTCAGTTTAAAGCACCAACTTCAACTTGTGCTGTACAGATATCAATTTTGACCTACCCACTCCCACCATAGTTTATGTTCTTGTTCTGCTTCCTTCACCTGTTTTCACTAATATTGGGATTAATAAAGTATCTATCTATCTATCTATCTATCTATCTATCTATCTATCTATCTATCTATCTATCTATCTATCTATCTATCTATCTATCTATCTATCTATCTATCTATCTATCTATCTATCTATCTATCTATCTATCTATCTAATACTTTTGCAATTCCGCCTTAGCCTTCAGCTTTGGCTCCAACCACTCAGCTTGCTGTATTATAACATTTGTTGTATCATAACACATGGTGGTGAAATGCCTAAATTGCCTAAAACCTACAAAAATCTTTTGTAAAATTAGTGCTAGTTAGTTAGGCAAATGGTTATTATTAATGGTTAGGAACTTTGGGCACTTTTTGGATTTAGAGTTCATCTTTTGTTGAGAGTGCTCTTTTTTCTTTCTTGCTACTGACCTTTGTCTGCTAAACAATTATTCTTTTGTTATTGCCCTTACATATTCTCTTCTTCAACAACAATTCCTTTAGACTTGACTTTTCTCTCCATCTGGACATACTTACACACAAACTAACTCTTTAGGGGCAAGCAAAAATGTGAAAAAAGACAAAATGTAACTGCCTTAAACATACAAAAGCAAATATGTGCACATACTGTAAAATGTTTTAAAATATTATAAGAAACCAATAACGGTGAATACACTTAACTTGAGCATTTATAGTTTTCATACTCTTTCTCTGTACGTTTAGCATTCGTTTGCTCAGAGGTTGATGGGCTTATTGCTTCCTGAGCAGCTCTTCTTTTCTCCACCCTAGTGGCCCGCTTCTTCTCTTCTTTCGTCTGCATCTTTTTGCGTTAAAACTGATTAAATCAGTGTTTGTGTTGCAATTACTTAGTATGTTTTCTTTAATTTTTCACTTAAGCTGGCACTTAAGTCTTCAATCTGCCTCAAGAATGATTTAAGATATGAAGAAGTAGGGGAAGTGATGGTGAAAGTGGTAAGGATGAGAATGGTGCCCATACGCATGCGCCACACGCCTACTGGCCGCTGCTGAGAGTTGATTCTACAATAAAATAAAAATAAAAGAGGAATAACCTTGGAGGTCAATCATCAACCTGAAAGCGGACAGTAGACATCAAATAGTATATGTGTACCACATTTCAGGTCAATAGGTCAAACGGTTTG
This sequence comes from Erpetoichthys calabaricus, assembly GCF_900747795.2. Classification (NCBI taxonomy): domain Eukaryota; kingdom Metazoa; phylum Chordata; class Cladistia; order Polypteriformes; family Polypteridae; genus Erpetoichthys; species Erpetoichthys calabaricus. The sequence continues at coordinate 66,328,203 of NC_041402.2, forward strand.
TGAGCTACAGATGATTTAAAATCCTGGACAGACAAACGAACAGCCACGGTAGCGTATTATATAAGAAGATCATTTGCAAAAACAATACTCAGACATGGAAAGAAAGTGCTTAGAAAAGCTAAAATAGATTTCCCTTGACCTTCATGATTTTACCACAAGTTTTTTATTGGGGTAAAAAAATGCAACTTATGTCAGCAGCCAAAAATCACAAAATAGAAATAAATGTCAAAAACACAAAATCTTAGAAAATCTGTGCAAAAAAAACTGAAATATACAGTTAGAAAGTGATAAAAGAGCAGATTCAAATTTTAGGGTTAAGGGAAAGGAATTTAAAAAATTAGCACAAAACGTTCCAGACAGTAAACCACATGAAGACTTGAATTTGTGAGAAACGAAGGACCCCACTATGTGCAGCACATGCTCTTTTCAGGTTTACCAAAAAATAAAGAAACTGATCACAAGGAGTATCTAAGAATTTTATTCACGTGTTTTTAAACACTAATTTCAGCAAGCAAGAGCTTTTCTAAATATTTCCTGAATGTCATTCCTGACCTTGGAATTCCTGTAGTTAAGAATTTTAGATCCTCTTAAAAATTATAGTCTGACAGATTTATTGGCTGAGCACTTGACTGATTTATGAATGCAAATGTGTCTTTGCCACTTAACATTAAATATGTTATTCAGCATTCATAACAAAGTATTATTATTTCCATTTTTTATGGTCAAAAATTATCCACTGCGAGGTAACTTTAGGAAGCTATGATCAAAGTTAATGTTGGAAATAGTGGAAAGAACACTTAAATGAGTGTAGATAACAGTTTTGTAGAATTGTTCTTTCTGTTTTAATTGACAAATTAAATCTGGAATGCATTAGTATTCTACTGTGATTGATGGAGTATGTGTTTCTGAGGCTAGGTATTTGCACTGGCAATCGCACGGTTGACGGTTCGAATCCCGTAAACGTCAAAAGGGACTCTACTTCGTTGGGCCCTTAAGCAAGGCCCTTAATCTGCAATTGCTCTGTCCTGGGTATGATACTAATCTGCATCCAGCCCTGCATGTAGGCCCTCCAACCTGCAAGGAAAAACCTGGTGGTTGGTGGCAGAATTGGCACTCCAGCCACCATAAAAAACCTCACACTGTTCCATTCCATCTGAACTAGTGTGGTGCTGAGGTGTCACCCGTTGCATGGATGCACTTGGGTCCTAATTTGGGGATCCTGAGAAGATTTGTCATGTTGTGGGTGCGGCAATGCGCTGTATCAGCATGTGCTCCTAACCTAAATAATATATTGTTATTTGGGATGCATACATTTCATGTGTGCTTCATATCTACAATGATCTGGATAAATGTAGGATGACAGGAAATGCGAAGCAAGAAATGTTGAACACATAACTAAAACAGAAAATTTTTCATCTTACTGTAAAAATGACAAAATGCCAACGTGAAGTGTATAATGTGTGAAGACTGAAGTCCAAATATCAAATAAATACTTTCACAAAATGTATACTGCGGTGGGCTGGCGCCCTGCCCGGGATTTGTTCCTGCCTTGCATCCTGTGTTGGCTGGGATTAGCTCCAGCAGACCCCTGTGACCCTGTGTTAGGATATAGCGGGTTGGATAATGACTGACTGACTGACTGACAAAATGTATAACATTTATTTTATTTATAAATAATAGTAATAATAAAAGCAGCTCACTACTCAAAATGGGAATAACCCAGACTCATACTTACAACCTCTTGATTACGAGGCAGCAGTTCTTACCTCTGCACCAGCCAAAGAGACACATCAACTGCTATTCTGGCTTGGGTTTTTACTCATTGACAGCAACATGTAAATTAAATAATTTTTTTTCTTAGGTTATATTCTTGAATAAAAGTGCTTCAGCGAACTTGGGTGTGTCACATGTGACAATAAATTTGAGATAAACTGATTTATATTTTTTTATTTTATCAGTGCATATAGCCTTGCATTTTTGAAAAAGCCAAAACTGCATATTGTTATTAAGTTTGAAATACTAATCAACGATCAGCATTAAGCAGTTTTTGCAATACCAATCAACAGTTAGCACTGAGTGATTTTTGAAGTAAAAAAAAAACGTGCAAATTAACCGAAGGAGCCAAGCCATGACTAAACAGAATGTAGTGTTACTTTTTTATAGTCGATGGAGATGTTGTTTTTCAGAATGTAATAAGAAAAGAACAAAACAGTGCTTCTGAGTGAGTAAAAGTAATTAGACATTTTTTCAAATCCACTATATTCTGAGTCAATACAAATTTTAGACTTTGATGCTACGAAAGAGTCGAGATTTTTAGCAGTTTTTAGCTTTGAATGAATCAACTTTAAATCACCTTTGAAACAGTACCAAATACCACTATTGGTGATGTGCTTTAATAAAGAGTTCTGCTGCAATCTCTTTCACACCAACAGCATAATGTGCTGCATGAGCATGTTCAACAGCTAAGCAGATCAAGTGAACTAATAATATTAGCCCCTGGAAAAAAAATGCAAATATTGTATACAGGAAACTACTTTATTACGTAGTACTTCTGCTATCCCTGATTAACCAATAGCACTATAACTAAGGCCACTGACTTTGAAAATTTCCCACGTTTAGCCGGGTATTATGAGTAGTCATTATACAAAGAAAATATTTTTTTTTCCAACTTATGACTGATAGGTGAAATCCATTTGGAATTTGATAATTTGACAAATGACTATCAACTGAGCTATATACAATACTGTCATCTGTCCACATTCAGACAACTCTGCTCTGCTCTGCTGCCCCCTGAACCTTTGTCACAATTTTTTCTGATCAATGATTCATCTGAAAATGCATTTGAAAGCTATCACATGATTAAAGCCAATGGAAGATATTTCTTTTCATCAATTTGTTTTCATAGAGAAAACTTCATGAAACATAGAGGACAAAATTCTCACTCAGCATTGGCTTTCACTATCTCTGAATGTTTTTTGAAGAAAAAAAACGAAAAGCTGCCATTATCGTGTATCTCTTTGTTTAGACAACAGAATAAATGAAGTTGCAATAAACACTGGCAAGCCTTTATAAATTCTAACAGGCTGTGAGGAAAAATCAAGATTGGTAAATGAAAGCTACCAAGAGGCTATTCATGTACAGAATGTTTAACTTGTGGCTGGTGTGTACATGTTTGTGTCTGAAACAGGAAGACTGAGCATTCTTTACTTTCATTTAAGCAATCTTCCTGGAACAGAAGGTAACAAAATGGTTATTATGGCTTGAGGTATCAGTTAAAGGTGTTATGAGAAGCATGCATCAAACAAAGCATTCCATTTATAAATATATTAGTATTTATGCTACTAATGATTTAAATAAAAAATGGTGAATAAAGTTGGATGATAACCCTAGCCAAGCAATTGAAGTTAATTTTAGCACAAAGGTAACCTCCCCTTTCATTACCTCATTCTCAGAGAATCACAGCATGATCTGAATAAATTACACTGACAATACAATAGTATAAATGATAAATCAGCCACACAATAGGTGTGATATATAGCTTGAAATGTAAATAATAACCAGTGCTACTAATTGGTCTGCTAGCTGGCAACAAATCAGTAATGTAGCTATCCTACTCTCCTGCGAAACACCCCAATCATTAAGCATATCTCGCTATTAAGAATTTGCTGCTCTTTTCTGCTTGTAGCCAATTCACAGATGCCTTTGTGTGTTTAATTGCTGGGAAAGAGTCTTTATTTAAAGTAAAAAATCTGAAAGATATTGCATAGAAATAAATTGCTGATGAGATAGGAAATAATATAATACACAATAAATTAAAGTATCAGTGACGAAGACATCTATTATGTTCAAAATAAAATATATTAAAATCAAGACTTTGAGACGTCTATCTAAGAAATATGAAGGGGGAAATTTGGTTAGGATACATTTTTATCCTGATGACTTTGGATCATATTTATATAGTTATGTAGTATTTTGGGGAACCAGTCTACAGTCCACTAAATATGTATTTTTCTGCAGTAGCTTTTTGTTTTTGCATAATTAAATACTTATTTTAAAACACATATAAGGGACTCTTTGTTTATCGTGCCTTGCTTGAAATTACTCAGCAATCTGGTTTTCATAGTTAAAATTAATTGACTCTTGGGAAGGTTTTGGTGACTTTATATGGTATCCTCCAAACAAGTTAAAAAAACAAGAACAGGTATTTTTGACATTTGACTGGATTTATTATCTCTGAATAAACTAGGGTACGTACAGGACAGAGGTCTGAGTGTATGGTTTATCCTTCAAGATGAGTAAATAATATTTCTCTAAGAAACACTTGTTTAAACAGTCATTCTACTGTCGACTGTGCTGTTCTGTGGGTGCAGACTGGCTCAAAAATAAAAGTGCAAACTTGTAAATTGGGCAGTGCTATTTCAGAATATTAATTAAGTACATACAGCAGTTCATTGCAGATTTCAGCCCCTTGGCTTTGTGGATTCTATCACAAAAGAGCACTGTGAATCTAATCTGGTTATTTTCAAAATTAATAAAGCTTTCAGTTGCATGCATATACTGTATATACACGCAGATATAAAGTATTTTTTTAAATAAGATATACACTATACATATATATCTTATTTTAAAAAGAAAAAGAGTCACTTTGTCCTTCTGCTTTAATTTAATTCTTATTAGTTCATTCATGCAAACCTCAATTTTCTTAAATTGCACTTTCATATCTTGCTTTTTATTTATTTATAGAAATTGAGATTTGCAGATACAATAAAAATATCCTTGAGAGTGACTGTGCTAAATCTATAAATATATAATGCAAAGTTCGCTGAATCATTCACTCACTCACTCACTCATCAACAAAAACACCATTTGGCTGGATGCTACTTCTAGGTCAGTAGGTATCCGCTAAAAAAAAGACATTCTGATATATCAATATTTAGGGGTAACCTCCCCCCCCCCTCCACAATAGAAAAACGTAATACCCCAAAATATCAAAAAGGCCTTTTAAGGGTTTGACAGAAATTTGGTGACGTTACAGAAATCAGTAAATTAGCCAACTCAGTTTTTTTTGTCAGCATTTATTAATATTATGCTGACTTACATGCTCTTGGCTGTTGAGTGTGCTTTATGCAAATTAAAGAAGTGGCAGAAGTGATGGACAGGCCATGCGAATAGCATCAACAACCAATAGGGGGGATGGATGACTGAAGACGGGGCAATGTCATGGCAGGAAACAAGAGACGTGGTCACATTATAAAATGGATAGAGGAAGTTTGGAGAAGCTCAAAGAAGAAGCAAAGCTCAATGGTTTGTAAGTGCCAGCACTCTTACTGTAGATACATACTGGCTGGCATGTTGGTTATCTGTTCTGCTTTGTCAACCTCCATCCCTGGGTCATAGCGCTGAAAACCAACCCAACAACTTCTATCCCACAACCCATTCTTTGATCACAGTGCTGCAAACTCCAAGGGAGAAATGGTGGTCTTTTTAATAGGCATACACAATGAGATTTTTTAGAAATCCTGATGAAGTTGCTACTCCCACTGCACAACAGAGTCACCAGTCATACAGTATATGTGCTTAAACTGTACAAACACGTTTGGTCCAATTGAAATGCCACAATGTGAGTGCACAGACTATACGTATATATGACCCTTGATTAGATTTATCCATTCAAAAAACATGATGGCCACAGGCTTCACAAAATGTCAGTAAAGAAAAGTGCTGTGTCCCAGACTCTTTCTGTACAGTCCTCTGAAATTACAAAGAAAATACAAATGTGTAACTGGACACACTCATGTTTGAGGCACATACGATATGGCTTGTCTATTTTAAAGAAAGAACCCGAGTCTCGGTCTGGAAGGCTACCAGACCAGGAGAAGGTTAACTGCAGCTGCAGGTAAGGTGACTCCCCTGTTACAAAGCCCGTTGAGATAAGCAGGGGAGCCACCAGTTAGAACGAAGAAGGCACCGGGAGTTTGGTGCTTCCAGCCTGTTAATTTTAGCCTCATTTTAAAAGGATTTATTTATTATGGATTTTAACCTCAACTTGTCACTTGTGGTTTTTATGGATTATTTATTTATGGAACTTTGAAGCTCTGCACTTTGGACACTGTTTGGTTTGTTTTTAATAAAAGCACTAACACTTTTACACCATCCCCTTGCCCCCTGTGAAATTTGTCTTATCTGCCAGTTCATCCGGTTACATTACCGATGGTGTTGGGTTCAAGAAACTCCCAAAATTTAAAGAGGGAGAATGGAGCAGGACCAGCACTGTCACAGATATATACACTAAAACTCCATGACTATGTTAATTCTCAAAAACACCATATACAGTATAATACACAGTTTACAAATTTCTACTAATTTTGTTATTCTGTGTACATTTGTAAATGGCAACCTTACAACTTCTGTTATTTTCACTTTCAAATATTATGAATGAGATTTCATAAAGTAACGTCTAAGATAAATTTCTTTTGTAACTTTCATTATTTCCTTTTATGCCTTTCTGGTTTGGGTTCTTCATTGTATATTGTGTGCTAAGTTTTCAATGAAATAGGCGGTTTGTTAAATACTGTATATATTCCTTTATTTTTTGTTAGATTATATAAACAGTAAAAGAGAAGCAGCAAAAATGATTAGACACAGTGATCCTGCAGAGTCTACTAACAAATAATAAAACATGAGCTATAATCAGACAAGCTGACAAGCTCTTGTTTTAAAAAAGCTTTTCTTTTGATATCTGTCTGAGGAGCAGCAGCTGCATTTAGTTTGGTATCTTGTGCCATTTTTTTATCTGCTATTTTCCAAATTCCCTTTGTCTCTGTCATATATGACTGGAAACAGAGGGACTGCTGTTTGGTACAAACCGGACAGCAGCTCCTACCTCCTATTGATTGCTAATTGGGCAGTGCAAACCAGTTAACAACAGTGCAGGGAAGAATGGACGATCAAAAATACATCCATGACAGCTCAGCGCAATGAAGCACTAAGGCAGAAAACTTTGAAACTAAAGTATGCTTTCGATCTTGTGGAAAAAATTGACTTCTGGTCTAATGAGATTGTATTACCCTTCAGCCATATCTGACATAATACCAACTAATTTGTATATGAAGCTAGCATATTCATTTCCAAAATCAGGGAGATGATAAAACATAAAACAGAACTTATTATAATAGGGAGTCTCACTGAATAAGTGCAGTGTGTTGCAGAACATTCTCTTTGGATTTGAAATTTAATTTTGCTTCTCATGGTTTTGATCCTGAAATGATTTAGCTCAGAGACTAAGGATGAAAAAGAATTCTTTTCACTCAAAGGCAACCAACTGCGGTAACTCAGACTCATGCAGTGGAATAATAGTTTGAGCAGATATTGGAAATGAAAAGATCTACAATGTCTAGTAATCTACCAATTGGCAGCTACGAACAAAATCCATATTTATATATATAAGGTATGAAAGAGAGAGAAAGCTGTATTAGCCATAGCAACTGTACATACAATAGAAATACATGTTATAAAGGATCATTTGAAAATATATAATGATGCATCTTTATCACATTGAGTGTGCGGTGCTTATAAAAAGTATTCACCCTCTTGAAACTTTTCACATTTTATTGTTATACAACACAGAATGACAGTGGATTTAAAGTAGCTTCTTTCACATTGATCACCAAAAAATGTCTTTAATATCAAAGTGAAAACAGATCTCTGTAAAAGTGTATAATAAAATGTTTGTTCCATCTTTGTCCTTTACTATACTTACTTTTGCAAGAAATGTTTCTTTGATACCTCTGATCTTTTTGAAAAGAAATAATGCTTTCTCAATCCTGTTAGCATCTTCAGTTTCTTGGCATTGTCCTTTTAGATAGGCTTCTTAGTTTTTCTTACTATTTTCTAGAACTTTGCATTCAGTTGTACATACCTATTACGATCTCCATTGACTTTCACTTCCCTTCTTTCCTAAAAAAGTTGTACAGGCACTGCAGTCAGCCACCTTCTTTCATCTTATTTTAGTCTGGAATAATTTTCTTTTGCTTCCTGTCTTGGCTTTTCTTCTTTACTTTGCTCATAGCTATCTTTTGGTTGTCTCTTGGTATATCTGAGGACTTGTTTTTGGTGTTCAATGTGTTCGGGTACTTTTTACTTAGGGCAAAGAGAGTGGAGGTTGTATTCATTCTGGAATCCAAGTTATTCCAATCTAAGTTAAAGGCCAGGGATTTGCCTAGATTTGCTAACAAAATGTTAGTTTGTAATCTCCTCTGCATAAATCGGCATTGGTATTCTCCTCTGAAGTAACTTGCAGCCTTATATACTTGTCATGGGTTTAGATGATGCCATCAGATTCTGTTATGAGCTAATGGAATTGGTGGCTTTATGAATCCTTTATTGGAAAAAATTACAGCTCTTCTCTCAAATCATTCATTTCTTAGACATGCTCACTGTAAACATTTACTTCTGATTTAAACTTGTTTGATTCTTTTTGGTTGTTAAAATCCCTCTGCTAAAACTTTATAATGTTTCTCCTCCCAACACCATTCTTGAGATTAGACTATATATTTACTTCTAAATCATTCACTTCCCTTCCTGTTAATGTATGTCTTAAAATGGCCAGTCTCTTAAATTATTACTACATGAATATGGAAATTGATTTTCCAATGCTGTCATCTTGAGTTGCCCATTGGAGGCTTAATACAAGTTATCTATGAAATAAAGAATTTTGTGACACAGTTGTCTCAAAATTTGAAGATTTCGTTAGCATTAACTGCGACTCTGTTGATGACCCTGTGTACTGTATGTGTGGATGGTCATAAACGTTTTCATTCACAACCTCACGAATGAATATGCTAGTAATTTGGCTTGTACATACAGGCAAAAAATCCTAGAATCTCTCATCTGTGTAGTAAGCCTGCTCAAATGTTGTGAGTGTGGAGCATGAGTTTTGATCAAAGACAGACTGTCTGAATCAAACTCTTTGCTGCTGCAAAAAGCCAAAATTTAACATACTCTGGCTCAACATTATGTTTTTGGAGCTGGAACTGAGATTATGGAAATCTGAAGCTTGTGAGGCTTTTATATCCCTCGATTATAAAAGAAAATCCTGGGACAAGACTTTCTCTGAGATAATTTCAACTCCTGCGAGAGATAATTTTAGGTCCTGCGAGACGAGACTTTTTGCCAAGAGATTTTGACAAGTCCTGCCCTCCACTCAAACATTTACAACCATGCCCATGGCCCAATCACTTCTCATTTGTGTGAATGCTATTGCCAGACACAGTTCCTATGCTCTCAGCTCTAAGCAGGATCGGAAATAAAAGACAAAGAGTAGAAGACAAAGTAGAATATCGTAAAGAGGTTCAAAAATGTTGGAGCAATACACATGCAGAGCAAGTTAGAGATTATGAAAGTACTAAAATTCGAAAGTCTCAAAAAACTGATAGTAAAGATCACATTAGTGCTAACAAATGGTAACTATTACTCAGTGAAATAACGAAGCTAAAAGCTAAAAGAGATTGAATATATGGACATAGGTGATATGGCATAAGTATGTAGTTATTGTTCGACTTTAAACTTTAAGTTAGAGACTTGTAGATTGTCTAATTCATGTTGCTATCAGGGAAAAGAAGTGTTTCTTCCCAATGAAGAGGCCTATCTGCGAGAATTAAAAGATTTGTTGTTTGGTGATAGTGAAATCCACATACGCGAGTTTTATTCCAAATATTTGCTGAAAGGTTTAAGACTTCACCTTCAGAAATTAATTCCTTTTTAGATAACTTTTTTCCTTCCTGGACTTTCAGTGGGCAATGTCACTGCACTGTTTTCCTCAATTATATCATCAAAACTTAAGGATGCCCTAGATTCCTTGAACTGTGGAAAATCGCCATGGCCTGATGGTTTGTCTCTTTGGAGTTCCTTTCTGCCTTTTAGAATTAACTAGCATCCCCTTACAGATACTGAACTCTGCTACTTCCTCCTCCAATCTGAACCCCTCAAGTAAATTGACCTTGATTACCCTCATTTCAAACCGGGCAAAAAGTTATTTGATTGCTCTAATTATTGCCAAATCTACTTGATGAATTATGATGCAATTTTATTAGCAAGGCTCTTCCCACTTCATTACAGGGGATTATTCACCCTGACCAAACTGTTTTTATCCAGTCTTTGGCAAGCAGCAGCAAATATTTGGTGCACTTTACATATTACAGACATAACCTCAAGCTATCCCACCCTTTACGTAGCTTTGCGAATGACTTTAGACTACGTAAATTAGGATTTTCTATGGAATGTTTTACACACAATGGGTTTTGGTGAGAACTATATCAGTTTAATCAAAACATTATATCCCCCCCCATGGTGTTAATTCTCACCATCTCAGCTATTTTTTAACCCTGTCCAAGTGACCCCATTACTTTTTAAATACTTGAGACCCTTGCTATTGATCTTCACAGGTTTGTTTTAAACATCTCTATTACTTTCCCTGTATATGCATTACATTAATATTTTAAACAAATATGTCAATGTCATAAATATCTTAAAGGGCAAGCATTCTATCTCGCATAACATTTAAGGGAACAAATGTGGCTACCCATTGGCATCCCAAATCTAATCTGCACTGCATTTGGGCACTATTTAGATGCAGGCATGGAATACACTGAATGTTACGACACTGTCAGATCGGTAATGGAGATATGTGATATTTAAATCATAGTTTGTTTTACTTTATGATTGTATAGAGATGAACTCTTTTCTTTATTGAAAAATGAAGATTTTGAGTTCTAATTTGAAAGGCAGGGAAAAGTTAGAAATACGTTTTCATTAAGAACACTTTTAGTGAAGTAAAAACCACTATTTGCTGGTTCATATGTTTGAAATGGTGCAGGGCTAATGTCACGCATGTCATTTACTTGCTTAACTACTCAATCCACATGCACTGTTTTTGATTATTTTTTTCTTGTTAAAATACCCAAAGGATATGTGTTTGCCATCCTTGTACTTTCCAACTGGTGCATATTGTATTAGTATGGATTTAGAGAGTAATATAAGAGTAAGGTGATTAGTAATGTGGTTACTTTTTTCTAGGAAGTAATGAGTAAAGAAATCTGAGATAATTAATTAATTTGGTACAGATACCATTTTTGTCTAATTTTTGACAGTAGCAAGGGAAGCTAGGGCCTGGCTTGGCTTAGCATTCTCACACTTAACTGCTTGGGAGATTGACCATATTGCTAATTTTAGAGAATGGACAGCTCCAGGATTAAGGGGTTTATGAAAACTGTCATAACATGTAGGTGTAGCCTGGTATGCCTATGGAAAAATTAGGACTGACATAAAAGTGGTTCCTGAGGCTTGGCCAAGAAGGAGAGGGGGTTTAAACCCTCAACCCAGTGATGTCTTTGAGCCTACATTTAGAAGAACGGTCGGGGGAGACGTTTGATTGGTGGGCAGTGAGATGCCTGGGTTGTCCAAAGCTGGCACATCCTACAGGGACATCAACAGTCATGTACTGAGAATAAGCCAGTGCAACGACGACCATAACCAGCAAAGGTTGTTGTAGAAGTGCATGGTGGTTTTATAAATAAATCAAAAACAGACTGCAATTGGAGGTTAGTTAAATAAATATTCCAAAACCAGTAAAAAAAATCAAAGTTTAAAACACAGTCAGGATCCATCAGTCTTTATTAAAAATATGCCTCAGTAAATTCCTTGCAATTCTGCGCCTCTGCAGTTCACCTCAAGAGGTCTGCTCAGCTGCAGATAACTTGCTCCAACATGTGCGGTCAACCCTTTGATTGTCCTGTGCCCCACCACCATTACTCAGTGTCCATGGGCAGGTCATGAGCCCTTCCCCTTTCTTCTACTTCTGTTCTTAGGTGTCTATAGGACCTTGTGGAACCAATGATTGCTCCTGCTCCCCTTCATAGCTCAGCAGGAGTGATGCAACCTTCAGATGGGTGTCTTCCCTGACCACCATGCCTCCTCTCCATTATGCAGGCTCTGCCATAATCCTAATTATTGTCATGTTTCTCGATTCCCCCTCAGCCATTTCTTAGACCTGCAGAATGTCAACTGGGAAGAACTGAGCTGCACATAAAAAGCAATCAGCTCACTTACCCCACTGAGCACCTCAAGGCTGCAATGCTCACTATTTATAATATAAAACGCACAATGCCATGGACCCCATGGTGCATTGCATTATAAGAATAAAAAACAGAGGGTCTGTGCAGTAAGTAACAGTGTGGCATCGGGGTCCTATCTTTTCATTTTGGTGTACCCCTTCCTTGTTTGTTTTGGTGTATAAATACACCAAGTTTGATACATTGTACTACTCTGGGTACACTGAGATTATAAAAAGAGATTTATAAGAGTTACAATATGCCCATTACAAAGAAAAGTGTAAGTAGTGTACAGTATATAATTTTAAAGATGCAAAATTTTTATTACTGGGGGAAGTTGCAAAAGACCTTTCTAATGATGCAATATAATTTCATCCATCCATCCATCCATCCATTGTCTCCCGCTTATCCGAGGTCGGGTCGCGGGGGCAGCAGCTTGAGCAGAGATGCCCAGACTTCCCTCTCCCCGGCCACTTCTTCTAGCTCTTCCGGGAGAATCCCAAGGCGTTCCCAGGCCAGTCGAGAGACATAGTCCCTCCAGCGTGTCCTGGGTCTTCCCCGGGGCCTCCTCCCGGTTGGACGTGCCCGCAACACCTCACCAGGGAGGCGTCCAGGAGGCATCCTGATCAGATGCCCGAGCCACCTCATCTGACTCCTCTCGATGCGGAGGAGCAGCGGCTCTAGTCTGAGCCCCTCCCGGATGACTGAGCTTCTCACCCTATCTTTAAGGGAAAGCCCAGACACCCTGCGGAGGAAACTCATTTCAGCCGCTTGTATTCGCGATCTCGTTCTTTCGGTCACTACCCATAGCTCATGACCATAGGTGAGGGTAGGAACATAGATCGACTGGTAAATTGAGAGCTTCGCCTTGCGGCTCAGCTCCTTTTTCACCACGACAGACCGATGCAACGCCCGCATTACTGCGGATGCCGCACCGATCCGCCTGTCGATCTCACGCTCCATTCTTCCCTCACTCGTGAACAAGACCCCGAGATACTTGAACTCCTCCACTTGGGGCAGGATCTCGCTACCAACCCTGAGAGGGCACTCCACCCTTTTCCGGCTGAGGACCATGGTCTCGGATTTGGAGGTGCTGATTCTCATCCCAGCCGCTTCACACTCGGCTGCGAACCGATCCAGAGAGAGCTGAAGATCACGGCCTGATGAAGCAAACAGGACAACATCATCTGCAAAAAGCAGTGACTCAATCCTGAGCCCACCAAACTGGACCCCCTCAACACCCTGGCTGCGCCTAGAAATTCTGTCCATAAAAGTTATGAACAGAATCAGTGACAAAGGGCAGCCCTGGCGGAGTCCAACTCTCACTGGAAACGGGTTCGACTTACTGCCGGCAATGCGGACCAAGCTCTGGCACCGATCGTACAGGGACTGAACAGCACTTATCAGGGGGGCCGGTACCCCATACTCTCGGAGTACCCCCCACAGGATTCCCCGAGGGACACGGTCGAATGCCTTTTCTAAGTCCACAAAACACATGTAGACTGGTTGGGCAAACTCCCATGCACCCTCCAGGACCCTGCTTAGGGTATAGAGCTGGTCCACTGTTCCGCGACCAGGACGAAAACCACACTGTTCCTCCTGAATCCGAGGCTCGACTATCCGACGGACCCTCCTCTCCAGGACCCCTGAATAGACTTTTCCAGGGAGGCTGAGGAGTGTGATCCCTCTGTAGTTGGAACACACCCTCCGATACCCCATCTTAAAGAGGGGGACCACCACCCCGGTCTGCCAATCCAGAGGCACTGTCCCTGATGTCCATGCGATGTTGCAGAGGCGTGTCAGCCAAGACAGTCCTACAACATCCAGAGTCTTGAGGAACTCCGGGCGTATCTCATCCACCCCCGGGGCCCTGCCACCAAGGAGTTTTTTGACCACCTCGGTGACCTCAGTCCCAGAGATGGGGGAGCCCACCTCTGAGTCCCCAGGCTCTGCTTCCTCATTGGAAGGCATGTTAATGGGATTGAGGAGGTCTTCGAAGTATTCCCCCCACCGACCCACAACGTCCCGAGTCGAGGTCAGCAGCGCACCATCCCCACCATATACAGTGTTGACACTGCACTGCTTCCCCTTCCTGAGACGCCGGATGGTGGACCAGAATCTCCTCGAAGCCGTCCGAAAGTTATTCTCCATGGCCTCCCCAAACTCCTCCCACGCCCGAGTTTTTGCCTCAGCAACCACCAAAGCCGCATTCCGCTTGGCCTGCCGGTACCTATCAGCTGCCTCCGGGGTCCCACAGGACAAAAGGGTCCTGTAGGACTCCTTCTTCAGCTTGACGGCATCCTTCACCGCCGGTGTCCACCAGCGGGTTCGGGGATTGCCGCCACGACAGGCACCGACCACCTTACGGCCACAGCTCCGGTCAGCTGCCTCAACAATAGAGGCACGGAACATGGCCCATTCGGACTCAATGTCCCCCACCGCCCTCGGGATGTAGTCGAAGTTCTGCCGGAGGTGGGAGTTGAAGCTACTTCTGACAGGGGGCTCTGCCAGACGTTCCCAGCAGACCCTCACAACACGTTTGGGCCTACCACGCCTGACCGGCATCCTCCCCCACCATCGAAGCCAACTCACCACCAGGTGGTGATCAGTCGACAGCTCCGCCCCTCTCTTCACCCGAGTGTCCAAGACATGTGGCCGCAAGTCCGACGACACGACCACAAAGTCGATCATCGAACTGAGGTCTAGGGTGTCCTGGTGCCAAGTGCACATATGAACACCCCTATGCTTGAACATGGTGTTCGTTATGGACAATCCGTGACGAGCACATAAGTCCAATAACAAAACACCGCTCGGGTTCAGATCAGGGGGGCCATTCCTCCCAATCACGCCCTTCCAGGTCTCACTGTCATTACCCACGTGAGCATTGAAGTCTCCCAGCAGAACGAGGGAGTCCCCAGAAGGTATGCCCTCTAGCACCCCCTCCAGGGACTCCAAAAAGGGTGGGTACTCCGAACTGCTGTTCGGTGCATACGCACAAACAACAGTTAGGACCCGTCCCCCCACCCGAAGGCGAAGGGAGGCTACCCTCTCGTCCACCGGGGTAAACCCCAATGTACAGGCTCCAAGTTGGGGGGCAATAAGTATACCCACACCTGCTCGGCGCCTCTCACCGGGGGCAACTCCAGAGTGGTAGAGAGTCCAGCCCCTCTCAAGGAGATTGGTTCCAGAGTCCAAGCTGTGCGTCGAGGTGAGTCCGACTATATCTAGCCGGAACCTCTCAACTTCGCGCACTAACTCAGGCTCCTTCCCCTTCAGAGAGGTGACATTCCACATCCCAAGAGCCAGTTTCTGTAGCCGAGGATCGGACCGCCAAGGTCCCCGCCTTCGGCCACCACCCAACTCACACTGCACCCGACCTCCTTGGCCCCTCCCATAGGTGGTGAGCCCATGGGAAGGGGGACCCACGTTGCCTCTTCGGGCTGTGCCCGGCCGAGCCCCATGGGTGCAGGCCCGGCCACCAGGCGCTCGCCATCGAGCCCCACCTCCAGGCCTGGCTCCAGAGTGGGGCCCCGGTGACCTGCACCCCGGCAAGGGAAAACGCCGTCCAAAATTGTTTTTCTTCATAGGAGGTTTGTTTAACCGCTCTTTGTCTCATCCCTCACCTAGGACCAGTTTGCCTTGGGTGGCCCTACCAGGGGCATAAAGCCCCGGACAACAGAGCTCCTAGGATCATTGGGACACGCAAACCCCTCCACCATGATAAGGTGACGGTTAAAGGAGGGGATATAATTTCACGATGTTTCAATTACTACGGATATTTTGTATGGAACAATCTGATGATAAATTCAGATGTGGCTAAGCACCAGCAGTTTCTTCAAAAGGAAGCCTTTAGACAAATTCCTTTTGCCGGAAGTAGTTTGTAAAGACAATCAAGTAAACATAGGAAGCAGCATAAATGGGAAAAGACAAAAGAAAAGTCATCCAAAACAGCCAATATCAGTCTTTATTTGAGGACACAATGTACCAGTGACCTGTGTTTTCCCCTCTTTTCTTTACAAAAAGAACATCAGTCTCTGAGAAGGTTATTTAACAGAGCAGCTGGGAAAAGTAAATCTGTTACTGAGACTTATGTGCTCTGTGCCTAGATCTGACATATGGGACATGAGAAAACATTTGTAAGAATTACAAGCAAATTTTATTAGTTAGCACTATATGGTACACAAATGTGGCAAACTATTGTATATTTGTTAAGAATTTTAACAACCAACTAAACTTAACAAAGAAAAACTAGTAGCTATCACTGATATTCCCTTTAGATGAGTTGTCCTGAGTGTAGTTGAACTGTTAGTGCTAAAAATTCATATAAATTATTTTTGCTTCATTTTGTTTACTTCCTGAATGTGATGTTTTTTTTACATTACTGTGGTGATGTTATCACAGTTTCATGTGTCTAGTTTTCTATGGGCTCTGTTTTTTTGTGTTTCTGGTCATGATGATGCTGCATCATTGTTAGGCATTCATTGCATGTGCCATTTGACCTGTGATATCACAGAGTACATGATATATACAAGGGTAAATCAAAAAGTAAAAGCAATTTGAAAAATATGCGGTAGCCGCAACAGATAGAAGCAGATGCAATGCAACACGTTTGTGATGGCTTAGGGGTGGTTCATACATGCATAGCACACCGCTCTGCCATTAGTCTAGTTGAAGCCAAGGTCAAATGAACATGGCTGCTCTGCAGTAGTTAAACAATGTGTTGTAGTGAGATTTTTTTTGGATACAGGGAGTGAAACCTGCTGAGATTCATCAAAAGATGTTGGCTCAGTAGGGAAGCGAAAACTGAATAAATAATGGAAAGGTTTATGCATGGTTTGAATAGTTTAAAGTGGGAAAAACAAGTGTAATAGACAAAGCTCAATCTGGTCGACCACCAACATTGTAATTTTCAAATTAAGCTTGTATTATTATCACTTCTAATTGCCACTAATAATATTGTATCAGGGTACAGTATTTGGATTGCATAGATAGTGGATTGCATAGATAACATAACAGTTAGGCATAAGTTGGACAACTTCCATGCCCTGGCTCATAAGACTGAATTTTGGATCTGCACTATGCAGTAAAATGGGGATTCAATTGTATGCCTGTTATCACATGGGTATTCCTCTGCCATCCAGAGAAAGTTTATGTGGGTAAGTTAGAATGGTAAGTGGTTACTGAACCAATTCTCTCCATTATATTTTATTATTCCACATATTACTGCTGACATTCATAGCAAACATTTCTGGGCAGTAGAACAAAACAACAAAAAAAAACTAAAATAATCTTTCAAATTTTGCTTTGAATTTTACAAACACAAAAACATTCAATTAAAAAACGTGCACAAAAATTAGACACTTCATTTGAAAAGGCTTTGTATCTCATTTTTTGTACTTGTTTATTTATTTGTCACTCTAGATAACATAGAAAATGATTCCTCGAAAAGTTTTTACATAGAGTATGTGGGCAGAATTTTATGCAGAGCGCCAGGCAGTCCAGACTGTTGAAATGACCATAATCTTTCAAACACTTAATAGAACCATGCTAGTCAACTGTGATCAGTTATGTAATACAATCACTTATAAATGCCCTTGTATGTGTGAAGTACTGTGGAGCCTTGACAATAATCTGACAGTACAATAGATTGAACCTCACACAGAGCCAAACCTGTCGACAGCAAAAAAGAGTAAGAAGCAAAAAGCACACAGAGCTATACACTCCAAAAGAGATTTACCAACGGTTTAAGTCCTTTCATTCTTTTTTTTTCATTCTCAAAGAATAAAATCATGTTCACACGAGAGACAGATCTTCTGCAAAATGACATTTAACTAGCGACAGTAAGACGGATTGTTCAGAAAAGAAAATCTAGGTTTAATGCACCTTGACTATGCTAATCTACAATACAATCACTTTAGCGCAGGAAAAAAGTGGAGTTGCAAGGCAGCTAAAAAATTCCTTTTTTAGTTTTGTGCTTTCATTTGCCTTCCTTTTGACCTTTGCATCAGTTTGTCTTCAAAGACTGCATTTTAAAGTTGGGTACTTTTTTATCTGGTTCTCTTGACAAATAATGTGGTTATACAGTATTTCATGATATACTCATCTTTATATCCTGCCTATGAATGTAGCAGTAAAGTCAAGCATAAATATACTAAGCAGAATTGGCTAAAAAGTAAATATACATCTAAAGAAATAAAGTATTATTGCACAGTAGTGATATTGCCATACTGAAATGTGGAGTCTTGTGGAGTTTGTATTTAAATACTTGAATACTGAAGCCAATAGAGTGTTAACAGCAGATGAACACAGAGAAAAGATGACATGATTTTTTGTAAGTTCTTTTTTGTTTAAAAATTTGTTTTATTTCAGAAGCAATTACAAAAAAAGAAAATAATGTTTTTTTTCCCATTTTGGATTCAGAGTATCGACATAATACACTCAAGTCAAATATACTACACAACATTACTTTACTAAAGCACTTTACCATTCAAAAAACCAGGATCTGTTGTAGCTGGAAAATATAAGAAGCAAGCAAAGAGCAAGAGAAAAAAAAATCTAGACACACTACAAATGAATGCAGAGCTGGAAATATCTGGAGATGAAAAGGTTATTAGAAATAAACTTCTTCCTCTCCAAATCTCTTTGTAATTATTTGTCTATAAACTTATATAAAGAAACATTTTGCTTGAATGTAAAATGGTGGGCTACTGTCTTAATTTCTGCTTAAATAAATGGACTAATTCTGTATAGGTCTCATCCTCTTTAAACTGATTTCATCAGTTTGTTCAGGTTAACTTTGAGACAGAGGTCAAAACGAAGCATCTTAATTCAGTGACATCTCTAATGTTGAAACTCAACATAACGTAATCTTGTTAATGTCATTAACCTCTATTGGACTTTCTTCTGTCTGGTAAATCTGCTGACCATTTCAATATATTAGCCTTTAGTGGTAAACGTGTATCAAGGGTTTTTATCAGCAAGGAGAAACAAGTGCTTTTTAGGAGAGGATTTATGAGTTGAATGGACAAAGGACACAACAACACAGCTGAATAAAGGAAAGGTCAACATCTGACCATTCAAAAACAGGAAATCATGGAACAGAAGAAAGTAAAGCTAATACACTAGATCATTATTATAGTACAATAATCAAAAACAAGCAATTTACAAATTACGTTGACAAAAAACAAAAAGGTACCAAGTGAAAATTATGACATAGTTTGCCATTGGTTGATCTTATGCTGTATTCTCTATGTACGGTTTACAGGATTAAAAGGGTTGAAGTGGAAAAAAAGTCAAATTCAGGTTATGAATCAGCAATAATAACCATGAAGCTGAAAGTAAAGGAATATCAATTTATACTCATTGACCAGGAGCTTAATTTGTGATGTATAGATCACAAAATACCACATTTCGTGACATGAATGAAGATTATAGCAACCTTAATACCACTGTTCAAATTGTGCACTTTGCTTCATGCAGTTTTAACAGTGGGACAGATGCTTTTCTCCAGGTTACTAGATATTGAAGTATTTAAACTTCACCTGTTGCAGTTTTAAAGACAGCACTTTATTCCTAAATGTAATGTCATAAATTGATGCTTCATGAAACAGAATTTCTGAAAATAACGCTCTCTTTATAGGTACATTGCTAGAGGAATAGGCATTCTGTGAAATTTATGCAACAGAAGACCAAGCATTGCAGTATGCAACTCACTTGCACATGCAGCAGATGTTTCCAGAACAAAACCTTACTTTAGATAAAGCTGTGTCTTTGACTATATAAATTTAATTTACACTTAGTAAAGCTGAAATTCTTTTCAGTATCCCTACGGTGGCTGTTCATAGAAAAAAAGCAAAAAATGCAAGCTTGCTTGTAGTTACTACAACAATGTCATTGTCTACTGTAAGGACAAAAGTGAGGAATAGCTTAGCTGGAAACCATCATATCTTCTACAAATTAGGATTTACCAGCAGTCCTGCAAACAAAACTGCATTCCCAATGGCAAAGTAACTACAATTACCACATTCTTCAAAACAGTGCTGCACCACAAAAAAAAGAGGTGCTAGAAATATTTATACCAGAGCTAACTGTCCTATATACTGTACATATGGGAGGCAATCTCCCAATGACAAACATCTGTAGTGACAAAGCTTAAACTGAACAGAACAGTCAGTGTGAAGGCTGACTGTCTCCTGACACAGAGGGTCCTTATGTTGGATTCCAGCCTTGATGACATTAAGAGCAGTTCTGCTTCTGTGTCCAGCCTATTCTTGTATTTATTTTTAAGACAGAGTGAATGTTACTGAACATTGTCGACTCTGTCTGAAATAACAGCCTCATATTACTGCTCATATTAGTAAACTCTGGAATCATATTTTAGACATGTTTTTTTTTCAATAATTGTTAATATCTGTCTTTGTTCCAATTTGCATAGTCTTCCATAGTAGTCAGAATTAGCTTAGAAAATGCTGTTTGACCAAATATGTTTTTGAAATCTAAAAATATTCTAATTTTTGCGAACAGGACTGATAGAGAGCAGGAGAGAGAGAGACACTTAGGGGGGAAGTTCCTGGGGGTGGTGACCATTAGAGTATATGTCTGTTATGATGTTCTCTCTTGCAAAAATCTCAAAAACTTTGGTGCAGACTCTTAACAAAGAAGAGGAGAAGGGGGCTGGGTGGGACAGACAGGTGTGGAATCTCACAACAGTGTTCTGTTAGATGGAATGGTTGAACTAAAGCATAATTAAGCCTGAAGACTTGGGTTCAGCTGAGTCTTTGCTGTTAAAAACCTATGGAAGAACTGGGACTGCTCTAAATCCATGATAAAGTGATTAAAATGTGTTGCACTTATTTTTTCCTTGAAGAAGGGGGGAGGCAAATGGCAGAAAACAGAAACATAGCTGACCAAGAGAAGATGCATTACACAAAGTCAAAAACAAGCTGGGGTCTAAAGCCAAAAAGACAAACACACTGATCATCACAGCCCAAAAGAAGACCCAACAACTCATAGTCAAAAATATATGCAAAATTTCAAAATCCCAAGTCTTCTGGAAAGCTAGCTAAAAATTATGTTGAATTAAATCCAGAAACTTGGACCATCTTAAATAGCGTTAGAATGCTGAAATCATTTGAGGCAGCCTATAACTGTCAGGAGATTGTCACATCCCAAAACCTGAAAGAACTTCAATCTGTTTTTCTATTGTCTATAAACTGGCATAGCATAGAAATATGTTAAGTTATGGCTTTTGTAAACAACCATAGAATATTACAAATAAGGATGCCTTAAATAACTTTTAAACTTTAAACAATAGTAGTAAGAATAAAAAGTACTCTTTGGCACATTATTAACATTATTGGTGGTGTATGAGATGTGAAAATAGTCATGAAGTGTTCAGAAAGTACACAGGAAGAAAGGAAGGAAAAAAGAACATGAACTTTAACCTGCAAGTTAGCACTGGTAAATATATACAAAAGTAGTTCCACTTCTCTGCTAATAGGTGTCATAGTTCAGCAAAGTAAAGGACTTTCTGACAGTATTTTCCAGATCCTGATTAATGTGTTCTATTTGTCCATCACGTTTTTGTAATTATAGGGAAAGGAACTAGCAAAATTACTAATAATGCAAAAAAATGTGAACTGGGAACAAACAAGGAAGTAAAGAAAAATTGCAAGGTTCAAAAAAAGAACACTACAAAAAACAAGAGACAAACCTAACAATTGCTAGAAGTGAGTTTTGTTTGAATAAAAACAAATGTGGTCCCTGATCTGAAATGGTTCTTTGGGAAGTGGTTGACTATTACTAAAGTAGTATTATATCCATGAGAAGTGGGATGGTCAGATTTCTTCCAGTGGACTACTATGTGAAGGAATTGATTGTTAACAACCAGAAAACAGGAGGACAACCAGAACATAATCTTTCTCAGTTTTAAGTACATGCAAGAACATGCAAGTCTTTAACATTTTGATTCATTGTTAGGAACTGTTATTAATGAACTATTATTTCAATAAAGTACCTTTATGCAGTTTTTAAGCAGTTGAGGTTTTTATGGTAAGTATGTGCCCTCTAGCCAGAAATTTCTGATTATCCACATAATTCTTTTTGTTTTAAGAAGGAAGTACATGGGTGAAGTTTTCCCATGTCTTTTTGTGAAAGAATTATTTACATTTTGAGTAGATGCATTCACTAGTCCTCAAATTGAAGTGAACTGTCTGGATGACATTAAATCAGAGCAGACATGATCATGCCTTTAATCTACTGAAAGTTTTCTGAATATTGACATTTTTCTAAAATGTTTTGTCAAAGAGATGATTTATGCAGTGATTAAACCAATGTTTTAAGTACAGTATATACTCGCGTATAAGTTGGGTCTTGAAACCTGAAAAATTGATCGTAATTGATCAGACCCGACTTTTTTTTTTTTTACATCTTCTTGCTTCCACCAGTCTTGCACCAGTTTCTCAGACACATTGAATTTTGTTGCACCAGCGCAGTTACCAATTTCTTTCACCACTTCAACGACTTTTAATTTAAAACCAGCTTCATATTTTCTTTTGATCGAACACTCCATCATAGATAAAGGTGTATGAGGGTGTGAGATACAAAAAATACAAAACAGCGCAAAAGTTGCGTCGGAATAGTTGGGTATTACCATGTGGGCACGTAGGCACCATATATAGAAAAAAAGGCAGTGTGCTCCATGGTTAGTCTCTCAGGTGAGCATTAGCATATCATAATCTCTTGGACCAATAGCGTGACTTTTCTGCATTCAACGTATATGACCGAAATTATAAAATACCGCAAATTATACGGTTAAATCAAGCACAGACTTATCCGTGGAAGAACTTAAACGTTATCTATTCTATAGGTATCAGCACAACTAAAAAAAATGTTTGAACCTGTTAACATTCAAATTCTTTCCATTTGTGAATTACTCTAACTTTGATTTTTGTCCTTGTTTAATCCCTTTCAAGTGACAGAATATCCTTAAAACAGTACATAGGGTTTATGAATTAAATCTTTATAATTTAGCAAAGAGACGATAATATCCTAATATTGACAGCACCTCACAAACTTAAATCTTCTTCCATATTGGAAGAAATTAATATATCTTCCATCCATCCATCCATTTTCCAACCCGCTGAATCCAAACACAGGGTCACGGGGGTCTGCTGGAGCCAATCCCAGCCAACACAGGGCACAAGGCAGGGAACCAATCCCGGGCAGGGTGCCAACCCACCGCAGGACACACACAAACACACACCAAGCACACACTAGGGCCAATTTAGAATCGCCAATCCACCTCACCTGCATGTCTTTGGACTGTGGGAGGAAACCGGAGCGCCCGGAGGAAACCCACGCAGACACGGGGAGAACATGCAAACTCCACGCAGGGCGGACCCGGGAAGCGAACCCAGGTCCCCAGATCTCCCAACTGCGAGGCAGCAGCGCTACCCACTGCGCCACCGTGCTGCCATTAATATATCTTATATCATCTAAATATATAAATACAAAGTGCAGCCCCCCATTATTGTTAACACAAAACTGAAAAATAGCTGGAAAATTAGGAAGTTCACAAGGTGTATGCGATAATCCTTATACCTCATAGCAGTATTAAAAGATGCTTTCAACTCCTAATTCTTCTCTAACACATATTGGATTAAATGCACTTCCAAGGTCTAGTTGATGATGTAACCTGATTAAAGGATAAGTTTAAAAAATGTAAAGTGATTTTGCCTATACATTAATTTCTGTGGGAAACTGTGTTTGCAAGTGAAACTTTTTTTGTAAATTGTGGCAATTATTGCACCTGTACTTGTATGTTAAGTGCAAATGCATCCTTTTTCAAGACATGAATTTTTGATCCACATCTTGAGATTGCATGAATTATGTTGAACATCCAGCCATCTATCCATCCATTTACCAACCCGCTGAATCCGAACACAGGGTCACGGGGGTCTGCTGGACGCAATCCCAGCCAACACAGGGCACAAGGCAGGAACCAATCCCGGGCAGGGTGCCAACCCACTGCTGGACACACACAAACACACCCACGCACACTAGGGCCAATTTAGAATCGCCAATCCACCTAACCAGCATATGTTTGGACTGTGGGAGGAAACCCACACAGACACGGGGAGAACATGCAAACTCCACGCAGGAAGGACCCGGGAAGTGAACCCAGGTCCCCAGGTCTCCCAACAGCGAGGCAGCAGCGCTACCCACTGTGCCACCCTGTTGAACAGCATATTCATTTTGTTTTAAGAAAAAAAAAATACAGACACTGCCATTTAAAGAAAGTACACTTGTGTTCTTCATCTCAACGCTTGTTCTCCTCCAACTGCAAGTTGATGGTATACATGCATTTACCACACAAGATTCTGAAGTTCTGGCCTTTTCTATAAATTTAAAAAATATCTTGCCTGCATTGGCACTTTACAAAGGAGGTTTAAGGGGCTCAAATCTCCAACAGAAAATAAACACTTAAAAACCTACCAAATATATATTGTCACATATGTGCGCATGGGAGGCAGCTAAAGGGCTCCAAAGATGGTAACCCCACGCACACCAGACCAGGGGGTAACAGTGTGCACTAATCCATTCTCTCTTTTTTGTGCAGACCACCGAAGGGAAATTCTGGTTCTGGGCCACTTCCTCTGCCCGACTATAAAAACACTATCTAGTTAACTATAAATTAGCTCTGTTTTGGGCTGAAGTCTGTAAAGAACTATTCATGATTTTTTTGCTCTTTTTCCAGTCAAATCTTCAAGCATACGGCGTGGCTACCCCAAACCTTTTTCTGTGTTCTTCTCTTTTATTTACATTAGCATAGTCAGCAGGAGTTTTCTCCAAGATGAGCCAGGTGCAGAACCAAAGAGTTGATCTGGTGGCAATGGCAAAAGAGCTCCAGTCTGCACCTGGATCACTGAGTATGAGGTAAGTGTTATTGTTAAAAAGGAGAAGGTGCAAGCTCCATTCCAGGTACTGTTATCTTTACAAGAGGGTGATGATATCAAATCTAATTTCTTGATTTTTGAATGAACAGCCACTAGCCACCATTGACAACATGCGGAATGGGCTAACATAATAGCGCCATTCTTGAAAGGGGAGGCACAGAGGGCTTATTATGATCTCTTGGAGGAGAATGCTGCCAACTATGACATCCTAAAGGCAGAGATCCTTAATAGTATGGTGAATCCCTGGACCAGCAGGTGAGGATGTGTTGTGAGTGAAGGTTTGACCCAGTGTAGCCAACCCTCTCCCAGTTGCCTCATGGGACAGGTGCTGGTTAAGGCCAAATATAAACGCCTGTCAGGCAGTCAAACAATTCGCCTGTGATTTCATATTAAATGCCCTTCCTGAGTATCTCGCCCAGCCGGGGATTATGCAGCTGTGTTATTATCTCCTGGCTCGTGAGTTCACCATGGTTACAGATCAGGCCTTGCACAAGGAATTGAAACTGCGTGTCAAAGGGTGGTTTTCGGACCTTCAGCCTTACAGGTTTTCAATCATTCATTATCGGGACTCCCTCCAAACCAACACCAATGCTCTTTCTCTGGTTCACAATCTCTCTATTAGGGCCGCCAGACTTGAGGGAAAATCTGCCTGAGCCTGTCAACATTACTTCCAGTTCAGGATGGATTACATCACTTTCAGTTCCAGACCTGTTCACATCACTTTCAGTTCGGGGCCTGATGATGTCACTTCCTCCACCCAACTATAAAAACGCCATCTTGTTAGTAATGAATCATTTCTGTTCAGGGCTCAAGTCTGTAAAAACCTATTGATGATTATTTTTTATCTTTTTCCAGCCAAATCTTCACATATGCAGGTTGGCTACCCCAAACCTTTTTCTGTGTTTTTCCCCTTTATTTACAGCATCTTACAATCACATACACATCGTAAAATAGTTCATACATGTAATTTTTAAATGAAAAACACCAATATTATGAGATTCACCCATTTTAAAAGATAACCACCTTTGTATACCATCTCAGCATTTGTCATTTTCTACAAAAATATTTCACCCCCTGGGGAGTGGTTTCCTCTCGAAAGACAAAACTACAGTAAACTTTTCATGCCACATGGTTGGTTTCATTTTGAATTATTTCCATATTTAAGTAAGTATTTCCATATTTATGTGAGAACTCACACAAGCAAATAGAAAACACGTCCTTACCACAAAAAAATTGTACCTGGAATATGAGATACAATGACTATTTCTGGATACTTTTTGTTGTCACAACACAGAAACACACAAGGCATGTTTTCTTATATTGAAACTTTTGCTTCTTCATCAGCAGGTTTTTGTTTTTTTATTTTCTGGTGGTGCCCCATTTCCTATTAGCCTCCATTGTAAAGCAGAAATCCAGGCAAGACATTTTTTTTAATTTATAAAAAATCCTTAGTTTTAGATCACAATTTCACATGGCAAATGCATATATACCACGTTTGTAAAGAAATAATTTTGACTTGAAAAATGCCAAACTTATCCTTTAAACCCACTGTTCCATAATTCCATTATTTTAGTAGCTTTGTCAGCTGCACAAAGTAGGCTAAGCTTTTGAAGACTCATTCTTTAATTTGTGTACAAACATTTTTTTATCTTATGATCCTCTGTTGCATAACATTCAGTGCTGTGTGTTAGTTGTTTTGTACGTGGAGATGTAGGATGCAGGATGATGGGGAGAATGTGCTTATTCCACAAGAACAATGACCAGGTACGTGACTCAAACCCAGCATCCTTGGTGCATGAAACAGCAACGTTACTGTGCCTCCCTAATTAAAAGCTGTTCATTTATACAGTATTCAGTTGGCCAGTAAATTTTATTGCTAATACTATATGTGTCTATTTTACACTGCACAGAACAGATTTACACATGTGTGTAAAAACAATCATCCACGATACAGGCACTGTGCAGACAAATGAACAAGTACCAAGAGTCAGTGACAAAGTTTATTCCATGTGTGGTCATAAGCATACCACAGAAATGTGGAAAGCATATTTTCTGAAATCAAAACTTTTGCTGAATCAAAGAGGACATATTTGGTAAATTTTGATGCTTTATTTTTACATTTGCACTGATGCCTCTTAGACATTTTAAACTGTAAAAACAGGCTCTGCATTTTTTTAGTTTTTTAAAAATGCTTCACTTTAAGAACACTTTAACAAAGACGAAATCAAAGAAAGGGGATAACTGTTTTATTAAGGTGATTTTATTTAATTTAATAATTCATTTTAAAAATCAATACATGGGTGGAGGGAACTATCCTTGGTCTCAATCAAAAAAAAAAAAAGCACCAATTGGGCTGTGAAAGTCTGATAAACCTTCCATAGCCTTGGCTTCTGACTTGAATTGAGATCCCTGAAAAAAAATAAGTCTAGAGTTTTCAGCCTACTGTATAAATCTTGATAAATCATACGTAAAAGATCTGTTGAAAAACAATATTATTAAAATTAATATCACATAGTTTTAAAATGATTTAATAATTAAGCTTACCTGAGAGTTGTATTTCTTTACCCAAGGAAAACACAAAAATATCCAATGTTCATCACAACATGAAGAATGAAATTTTATCTTGAGGAACATGCAGAGTCTGCAAAATTGGTGGTGTTTTTTGTAATAAATAAGCATTTCCTTCTGTTAACACATGAAAAAGATTGACCTTTAATTTAAATTTCATAGGATGCTTCTTATTTTAAGTTGGCTCCAAAGTCCAGGGCTAACAAAACTAACAAAGTAAAATTCTTTCTTGCATGTGACAATCTTTATGTTGGCACTAGATAGATAGATAGATACTTTATTAATCCCAGGGGGAAATTCACAATTCACTAGCACATACATACAAAAAATCAAAGACTTGAAAGATTCGCTTAACAAGGGAAACTGCCAACTTGTAGTCGGGTAATGGTTAAGTATGAGAATCAATTCAATGAGAATTGTGTGATTTGTTCTAAGGTAATGAGTTAGTTCTCAAATCACTTGAACTAGAATCGTGACTCATTCTTAGGTAATGATTCAGCTTGTACTCAGAAGTTTCAGTAAACGCTACAATACCGTAAAAAAAGCATGCACTAAAAAAGTCAAAAGCAAATAACCATCTGAAATTAGTGTAACATTTTTATAAGATTCAGTTTTGTGTGACTAATTTTTTGAATGTACAAAGGGACTTTAATATATTCGTTTTAATACTGTTTATATATTCTGTACAAAACAATTCCAATAATGAATTGCACAAAGACAAACAATTTATTCTAATATAAATTGGCTGTTACTGTATTGTACGTGTACGATGAGTGAGAGAATGGTTAGTGACAGAGTTCTCATTTGACGATGATATAGTTTGAACTCGAAAAATATCGTAAGTAAATGAAATTCATGATTCAGATGGACAGCTATTGCATATGCTCTTTAAACATCTGCCAGGGAAACAAAAAATGCTGATAATGTCATGTGTGTGCCTTAATAGTCCCATTGAGCTATGCTGAATCAATTTGTTTGTACTTGCAAAATGATTCACATGGTTCACTGAAAAGAGTCATACAAAAAGAATTAATGTTTTTGCAAATCTTCCATCACTACTGCAACACTGATGCCTGCATTCCCATTCTAAACATTGTGATGGAACCCAAACTCCAACACGAACACACACAGAGTCCCAGGTTCAAATAAAGGATGTGCTTATTACACAAAATACCTCCAAAAAGTAGCAAGTACAAGCACAGGTTTTCTCTCTGCACAGTCACCACTCAATTCCTCTCATCACGTACTGCCCTCCTGCAGTCAAGTGTAGCCTTCCTTCCTCCCAGCTCCGACTTGCCTGGGTAAGGAAGTGTGACCCCTTTTATTGAGGACCCGGGAGTACTTTTGGTGCCAGGGCCACTGCCCAATGGAAGTACTTCCGAGTCATATGAAAGTCCTATTAATTGGGTAGTGCATTTCCCTGCAGCACCCCCTTGCAGCACCCACAGACCCCACAAGGGCTGTGCTGGAGGACTACAACTCCCAGCATTCCCTGCTTGTTCCCAAATGAATAAAGCCTGGAGAAATTAAATACCCCTCTGCAACAGTTCTTCCTTGTCTCTTCTTCTGACCAGTTAAGGTATTAGGTATACATTTGGTCAGGATGTCTGTCCACTTGTTTGGGGTTTCCCAGCCAGGTAGGGAATCTTCTTTGGCTGGGACGTCCATCCATCCCTTAGGCCAGTCATGTCTGGGTGCGCCATCCTTCCCTTTCTGTTTGCTCAGGGCCTCCCGTGTGGGTAAGGGACCTTCCCGACTTCCTGCTGGGATGCTTGTCCATCCTGTGTGCCTCCTACAACATACAATGTATTTGAAATTATACTAACTTGCACAAAGACACTGAGACTGTTTGAATGAAAAAGAACCAAGAAAAGGAAGTGGTTAAGAAACATGTCAACTTTGTTATCAGAATTTGAAACAATCAGTTGACCTTACATGAAAAGCAAAGATCAAAAGCTGTAAGTTTAACAAAAATTCGTAAGCGATTGGCTAAATATCGTAATCTTGAATGATCTGAGAATGCACAAGTTGGCCTAATTATTTGCTTGCCCCGGTGATGTCATTTATTCTTAGGGAATTTTGGGAGTGATCATCATAGCAACAAACAATGTTACTGTTAGAAAAGGTTGGCACCCATAATAAACAAAATGCCATTGTGGGATAACAGAAATAAATGTCAACCTCTAGGATGTCTTACAAAACAAAACAGATGTCCAATTCTTGTATTAGAAACACACACACACACACAAAACACCTGTTATAACATATATGCTAACATCTTAGTCTTTATCCATGGTAATAATATGATGTAACAATAATAATTCGACATTAAGGAATGTAAACTTATTAAGCTAGATTTTATTATGAATCTTATTTTTTGTTGGTTTCTATGATTTACATACATTATTTCTGAAATATAAATTGTTTTTATAGTTTTCTTCTCGTGTATAGTTACAAACCCTGATGTTGGATACTGCCAGTCACTGGGGCACACTATTATGACTGGGAATCCCAAAGCAAAAAGTCCCAAAAACATTTTCCGAATACCAACTACAGGGGGGAATCCCATCAAAAACCATGGGTAGATACAAAAAGGGCTATGTAGAATCTTTATAAAATAAAATATTTATTCTTCACAGAAATGCTCTTCAATCAAAATGCTTTTGTACTCCAAGGAGCTTCAATCAAATTTGCCCAAAACAATAAGTCAATCTAATGCAGCCAAGTCCCAATATAGAAATCCAAAATGAAGTCAAAACCCAAAAAAATCTCAATAAACTTAGAGGTGAGGGGAGGGCTCTTTTAAGACTTGTTTGGACTGTTAGTTTGTGGCACATAGCTAATTATATATGCAACGCACAGGAATCATTGTTATATATATGGTGGCAGTATTCATTATATTCTCATTATAGTCAGCATGTGGGATGGAAGGCTTGAGTGTTGAAATCAAGCATGCACAAGGCAGAAAGGCAACAGTTTTATAGTAGGCATGCATGAAAGGTCTGTACATGGCTGGCTGCTACAGCTCTGTGATGTCACACTGGCCTTATAAAGCATCATGGGATACTGAAAAAAATATTCATCTAAGCCTGCCATAGAGCGAATTTCCAGGAACATATTCAGCAAATAAGGTCAACAGCAAAGTGTTGACATCAAGCATGCACAAGGCAGAAAGGCAACAGTGTTACAGTAGGCATGCATGAAAGGTCTGTACATGGCTAGCTGCTACAGCTCTGTGATGTCACACTGGCCTTATAAAGCATCATGGGATACTGAAAAAAATATTCATCTAAACCTGCCATAGAGCGAATTTCCAGGAACATATTCAGCAAATAAGGTCAACAGCAAACAGTATATTCACTGTAAAAAATGCTTTGGTGAATTTCAATGATCAACGCTATTTATCATTCCAGTTAGGAATGTAAACATTACATATAATTAATATAATTAGTCTAACTGTTCAGTTTTCTGTTCAAAATACCTTAGTAACTAACTAGGTCATAAATTACTTCAAACTTGCACTGCAGAAAGCATCTACAGTATGGGGGGCTCAAGGTGTATCGGGGGTAGGAATGGGTTTGAGAGGTATTGTATAGTGTGGAAGAGACTGCAGCAGAACTCCATATTCTAGGCATTACCGATACTGGTATTCAGTAATTTTATAAAAGTGATTTTAAGTTGATTTTGTTGAAGCCATTGCACCCTAAGTACTTGGTAACACTGCACAATACACTTTTCTGTACCAATACATTTCTCAGGAAATGGTCCAGTTTAAAATTAATGAGGAAAAGTGTCTTTTGTAAATGCATTATGGATAAAGATAATCCACGAAGAGGCAGAAAATGTACTGTAAGATAAAAGCTATCCCAGTGCAGAAATGAAATTGTTATCCCAAAGCTGGTGAGAAAAAAACTCAGAAGCTTGCTATTTGATGACACCACACTTTTGCCAACACTTCTATTTAAATTTAGTGGTCGTTGATCAAATCACCCACCACAGCACACTCCTTCCACCTGATAGGAATTGTAGTCCTCACATCAGGTTGCACAAAGTTGCACAAAGTTGCTAATGAGATAAATATATTGTGAGAATTTTGAGACCCCTACAACCCCCCAACTTGTTTGTCCATCACCAAGGTAACACAAACAACTACAAACTGACCACTGTCACGCACAAAGCACCAGTCGCCCGATGGGTGATGCAGGGACCATTATAACTTGGCCACTGACCTGGCCCCGACCCTGCCTGTTTGCTGTGTCTTTATATAGTAGAATGGTAGATCCCGCTAACATAATTAACCTTGTTGTTCCTGTTTCGAGTTGAATAAAGCTGGTTTTGCTAAAGCACTGAGACTCAGCCTCGTCTTTGGGGTGCAAGACACCACTCACTCGCCACAATATATACAGGTCTTTTTGGATCAGTTGCATGACTGTTCGAGAAATGGCACAGTTTAATAATTCTTTTTTGCAAGTGAACTGTAAATATCCCTGCAGATTAAGTTTTACAAGAATTAATACATTTTATTTATTTTTTATTTGTAGGCACTTTTCTAAACATTCAAGTACACCGAACAATAGACAAAACACAGATTATAAACAATAAGTTGTGACAGATAGGGGGCGCTGTCGTCCCCTTGAACCCTCAGACCACTCGTCAGACACCAGATAAAAGTCCAAATAATTACATTTATTATTATAATAAGTGCACAAAGCACCTCCACCTCCACTATACACAATAAACAATCAATAATCACAATAATCAATATTCAGCAACAATCCTCCACTCCAAGCAGCTCAGTCACCCTTCATCCCAACTCGGCTCACTGCTGGGATCTCCCACAGTCCTTTTAAAGTCTTTAACCCGGAAGGAAGTGTTTCTGTCCCTAAGTCCATGTGATTTTATAGCACTTCCAGGTCAGGTGAAAACTTCTTCTTTTCTTCAGCCTGGAAGTACGTCCTTCTTGCCGTCCCCTTGACTGGGAAGTACTTCCGGGCTATAAGAAAAATACAAGTCCCTGGGCCTCCCTGCAGCGTCCCCTGTCGGCCCCCACGTTATACAGCAGGGCTGTGATGAAAGACTCCAAGGTCCATGATGCCCTGCTGGAATTCAGGGCACCTCCATGTTGCCGGGAGGACTCCATCTGGCGGCTTGGGGGTACTGGCCAGGATAAGCTGCCGGCCGTATATCACAAAGTAAAATACAAAAGTTAAAATCAGACAGAGCAATTGTAATCAAAGAGAAAAAGCAGTTTTAAACAAATGAGTTTTAAGTTTAGATTTGAAAAGTGAAAGTGATTCAATATTTCTAAGCTCAGGTGGTAGTAAGTTCCAAAGCTGGGGAGCACAGCAACTGAATGCTCTGCCCCCATAGTGGTAAGATGGACGAAGGGGACAGTCAAGTGGATGGAGGAAGAGAATCTAAGGGTACGGGAGGGAATGGCAACATGGAGGAGGTCAGACAGATATGGAGGGACAAGGTTGTGGATAGCCTTTAAAGTTAGTAGGAGAATTTGGAATTGAATTCGGAACTGAACTGGAAGCCAATGAGGCTGTTGCAAAACGGGTGTGATATGGTGAACAGAGGGGGTTCTAGTAATGATGCGGGCAGCTGAGTTCTGGACAAATTGAAGCTTATAAAGAGATTTGCAAGAAAGACTAAAGAAAAGGGAATTGCAATAATCCCAGATGGGAAGTGACAAGGCTATGAACAAGGATAGCAGTGGTGTGGGGAGTGAGGGAGGGGCGAATACGATTAATGTTACGCAAGTGGAAATATGCAGACCAGGAGATGCTATTGATGTGGGACTGAAAGGATAAAGTACTGTCAAGGATGACACCCAGACTCTTAACCTGTGGGAAAGGGGAGACAGAGGAATTATCAATAATAAATGAAAAATGATCAGTTTTGGATAATGTTGATTTTGTACCAATGAGGAGAACCTCAGTTTTGTCACTATTTATTTTAAGAAAATTTGAAGAAAACCAGGATTTGATTTCTGCTATGCAATCAGTAAGTGAGGAGGGTGGAAAGGAAGCAGTAGGTTTGCTAGTGAGATAGAGCTAGGTGTCATCAGCATAACAGTGGAAGCTAATGTTATATTTACGAAAGATACTGTCAAGGGGAAGGAGGTAAATAATGAAAAGGAGGGGCCCAAGGACAGAGCCCTGGGGCACACCTGAAGTAACAGCGGTGGGTTGGGATGTGAAAGTTTTAAACTGAGCAAACTGAGTGTGGCCTGAGAGGTAGGATCTGAACCAATCTAGTGGAGTGTGGGTAATGCCAATCGAAGATAATCTATTGAGAAGAGTAGTGTGACAAATAGTGTCAAAGGCTGCACTCAGATCAAGGAGGATGAGAATAGTAATTAAACCAGAATCAGCTGCCATACGGAGGTCATTAGTAATTTTTATAAGTGCCGTTTCTGTAGTGTGATGGGGACGAAAACCAGACTGGAACTGTTCATACAGATTATTTTGAGATAAATGAGAATGAAGTTGAATAGCCACTATTTTTTCAAGAATTTTGGAAATGAAGGGTAGATTAGAAATAGGACAAAATTTACTGAAATTAGTTGGATCGGCACCAGGTTTTTTCAGTATTGGGGTTATTGCAGCAGTTTTAAAAGATGAAAGAACAGTACCAGTAGTGAGACAAGAGTGGATTATAGCAGAGATAAGGGGGACCAGAGAGGGGAGGCAGGCTTTGACTAGAACAGTAGGGAGGGGGTCCAATTGACAGGTGGATGGCTTAGACTTACAGACAAGATCTGTGATTTCTGAGAAAGTAGGAAGCTGAAAAGAGGAAAATTAGTGAGTTGGTGGGTGAAATTCAAATGAAGTACTGGAGGAATCCATACAGAGAGACTGATGAATCTTCTGGATTTTTTCATTAAAAAAGGACATAAGGGAATTGCAAAATTCATTTGAGTAAAGGTGAGAAGGTAAAGAATCTGGGGGTTGTGTGATATTGTTAAGTAGTGAAAACAATGACTTGGTGTTTCCTTCATTGGAGGAAATAATGAGAGTATAATAGTTAGATTTAGTTTGGGCAATACAGTCCTTGTAATAAAGTATATGGTTTTTGTACATCTCTTTGTGAACAAACAGTCCAGTTTTTTTATATAACCATTCAAGTTGCCGGCCTTTGGCTTTCAAAAGCTAAAGTTCAGGCGTGAACCAGGGAGCAAAAAAGGAGAAAGAAACAGATCTAGTTTTTAATGGAGCGACAGAGTTAAGAATACCATTAAGTCCACTGTTATAGTGTGAGACCAGTTCTTCAGGAGTGGATAAATTATGAATGTCCATAAGGGAATCAATACTAGAGGAAAGAGAGTCTAAGTTAATATTCTTAATATTACGGAAAGACGTGAGACGGGAAAACTTAGTGTTGGAAAGTGCAAGTTTAACATTGAATGAAATAAAGTGATCAGTTATGGGAAGTTCATCTGCAGTACAATCAAGCGGGGTAACAGAACAGCAAATCAAGTCCAGGATATGTCCTTTGGAATGAATTACTGGCACATCACTATAGGCTAAATACAGCCTGGACCCAGGAAGCCCCCAACAGTTCAATGTTCTATGACCTCAAAGGTGACTAAGGAAATTGCATTATGGAACATTGTCTCTAATCTTCTATTTTCATTGCCATACTTAAAAATAAAAAATGAGTATTTTTTTTCTTTAGGCAATATACAAGCAGTTTCCTTCATATTACTTATTGTTATTGTGTAAAAATAAGTGCTTTGTTCTCTTTTTACCATTTTGGTGCATTCTGGGATTTCATTAACTGTTTTGAAAGTTGGAAGTTTTTACATTTTTTATTTACTTCATCAAAGAGACATTTTTGTTTTTTAAATATTTTGTCATGTGTCATTGAGATTTACTGTGATCGCTTCACCTCTTCTACTGATTATTGAGAATATGGAAAATCCAGGAAATTGCTGTATACAGTATAAAAATATTGTACAAACTGAAATAACCTTGCTCAAATTAAATTTGAAAAAGTAAACTAATTCAAAACTGAAATAAAATAAAATATTTATCTCTTGTTATTTAGGGCAGGATGAATTTAATTATAGCATTCTTTGATTACTGATATATTTATATGAGATGTGGCCCTAACAAAACCTTTGACGAAAAATTCCTTTTTAGTTGAGATTCATTTTGGTAGCATAGTGGATTTATTAGGGTGTGCCAGGAACCCTGGCCACAACATTAACTTTGCCTATTGTTCTTGGTGTCTTGTTCTGACGTGAAGTAGTTGCATCATCATATTTTGAATGTCTCATTTTAAAGTGAGCTGTCATTGTTCTCCATTAAAATGATCTTATTCAGATTGAGACTGGTCTAGAATGCTTAAAATATGGACTTAAAAATATTTGCACAGTATATATTAGTGTTTCTATGCATATAACCTAATGTTTCTCTGTTTATGTTAAAATTTTATGCCTGTTTTACTTAATTTTTCACATATTTTTCTAAATGATAGAGTAAATCAAAAAGTAAAGGTAATATGAAAATTCTGAAATTGAAAATTATCCACAACGGATAGAGGCTGACACAATATAACACATCTGCGATGGCTTAAGTGCCACGCTCTGCTATTAGTCTAATTGAAGCCAAGGTCAAATTAACATGATTGCACCATTGCTGAACAACATGCCGTAGGGAGATTTCTTTGGGCAGAGGGAGTGAAACCTGCTGAAATTCACCTGAGAATGTTGGCTCAGTATGGAAGTGAAAACAACATGACTTAATGAAAAGTTTATGTATGGGTAGAAACAATTAAAGCAGGAAGAGCAAGTGAAACCAACAAAGGTTGATCTGGTCGACCACCAACATCATGCATGCACGCCCACGTCGACATGATGAATTCCTTCATCACAGAAGATCAACAGATTACATTGTCCACTCTTGCTATACATTTGGATATCAGCTATGGATCTGAATAATGCCATAGTGCATGATTACTTGGTGTACCATAAAGTCTGCAAAAGACGGATACCCCAACAGCTTACTGATCTGTGCACAAGCCAACATCCTTTATTTAATTAAAATAATTAACAGACAGTAATAAGTAATGTTTAATTATGTAAATCTTTAATTTACATTACTACGAAGTTTATAGATTTTAAAAATAAATCAATCACTTTCATTAAATATTTTTCCCAAGTCCTTAAAGAATTTACAGATTATACTTTGGTATCATTAAGAATAAGCAAGACTGTTTTAATGAAGGTCTATCTATCACAGTAAATAGCTACACACTGGCAACCAGGCAATATTACAGCTAATGATGAAACTGTTCAGGTACCATAAAACTGCAGGTTAGTTTGTTTAAGTTGTGTTTCATACAAAATAATGAAAATTGTTATTTATGACAAGATCTAGGCATATGGCAGCTGTTTATTGGGTGTGTTCATAATCCACTAATGTATTGGAAATTTATATTAAAACCAACAAAAGCACTTAATAGGCATATTTAAGGAGTATCTAATTTAATAGGCACTATTATCTGTCACCATACAAAAACAAGGATATACAGGATATACAGTATATGTCATTGAAATTAAGAATTTTTCAAATGAATGAATACCATTAAGTCCATCGAGCTCAACTTTGAACTGGATAACAGGTTAGAAAATGATGGATAGAAGCATTTCAAATTTGTGTAGCTCTGTGTGTTTACTCCAAAAAAGGTAATATACTGTATAAAATATTGGATACTTGTTACAACATGTGCATTTCAAGCTGAAGCACTTTAGCCCTAGAGAATACCTCCTTTAACACAATGTTAATGTATTAGTTTCAAATTGTGATGTGCTGTAGAAATGCAAAATATTTTGTTGAATGAAATCTGTATTTTTAATCGATTACAATAAATATTTGAAGGAAAATGTGAAGAACCAACAGAAAGCATAGGTTTACATTTGGGCATTTATTTTTAGTCATTTACCTGTTCCAGTATCTAGAAATTCATTTCCTAAAGTAAGCACCATACAACAAAGGTCATACAGACAGGCATTGCCAGCTATCATGTATAAATTGTGCATATCACCTATTTTTCGGGTCCACTTATAAAACAAAAAAAAAATCGTATTTATTAAACTTGGCCTATGCATATTTGTAAGCAATTTTACTCTTTATAAATCACAATGATCTTGTGAACGTGTTTCAAACCCCTGCCCAGTTGTCAAATTGAAACAACCATACAGTTAGGTCCATAAATATTTGGACAGAGACAAAATTTTTCTTATTTTGGTTCTGTACATTACCACAATGAATTTTAAATGAAACAACTCAGATGCAGTTGAAATGCAGACTTTCAGCTTTAATTCAGTGGGGTGAACAAAACGATTGCATTTTTTTAACACAATTCCTTCATTTCAGGGGCTCAAAAGTAATTGGACAAATTAAATAACTGGAAATAAAATGTTCATTTCTAATACTTGGTTGAAAACCCTTTGCTGGCAATGACAGCCTGAAGTCTTGAACTCATGGACATCACCAGGGGCCTCATGTATAACGCCGTGCATAGAACTCACACTATAACATGGCGTAAGCACAAAAGCGGGAAAAATGCAGATGCAGGAATCTGTACGTACGCAAACTTTCACGTTCTTCCACTACATAAATCCCAATCAGCGTGAAAAGTAATGTACGTGCACGCTCCTTCTGTCCCGCCCCAACTCCTCCCAGAATTATGCCTCTTTGAATATGCAAATCGATATAAATAGCCTTCTGAGAAAAGACAATGGGAAAAGCACGAGGGAAAATATAAGAATTTCAGCGAACACCAAGTGGAGGCAAAGGAAAAATGTACTATTTGTTGGTTTAAACAGTGGTATAATCAACAAAAGGAAGTTGATCGAGTGACAGAGTGTCGGAGAAACTCGAAAGCTCAAGTTCACAAAGTCGCATAGTGCCCGAAATAAAAAAGAAATCACATATCAAAGTCGCTGTGAAAAGGTGAGTCGTAGCCCACCGTCTGAGTGTCATATGAAAGCTTACTAGGGTACAGACAAAAAAATAGGCACACAGTGGGAAAAAAGCACAAAATGTCAACTTTAATCTCGAAATTTCCACTTTAATCACGTAGTTTATTTTGCCATTAAAGTAGAACATCATAAACTTCATCTTAAAATCGTTTAATTTACTAGTTTCTCAAATCCCATTGTAACTAAAGTAGGACGTTAAATGCTTTGTTCTGTATTTGATCTTCTTTGTGCTCTGTGTGTGAATCACTACCTGCTTCTTAAACGGGCTTTCTCATTCTCCGACAGGACACATAATCCATTACATTCGTGATATTACAGCTCTATGAATAATTAAAATACTGAGATTTACTGTATATGTGATATCTTTTTCATTATGATAGGAATGAAAGCATGTTATTAAACATGGGAACACGGTGGCGCAGTGCTGGTTCATATCTCACGCAAGAGGCTTGCTGCGCCACGCGCGACCTTCAATGACATCATTTATCACAGCAGTATTGTCTCTTTCAAACGTACTAACCTCCAATTCCTGTCCTTACTTTTCTTTCTCCAAATACCCAATCGCCACACAATCAGCTATGTAATAGACGTGAAGCCATTTGTAAGCTTAGAATGCCGATTCTTCAAAACATTTAAGGAACATTGAAATATCTTCGTAGTACATGTTTAATTATTCTATCCGTCTATCTTTCCAGTGTCGCGTCAACACAAGAATACAACGCAATGCAGGAACAATCCCTGAACTAGCTAGCGCTGCGGCACCGTGTCCTCACATGTTTAATTATTAACAATACAGATTATTTAAATGAAGTCAAAGTTTTATCTGTATAATATAATCAACATATTTTGCTGCATTTCATCTTAAAAATGAATACCGTCATCATATGTAAATACGAGCTTTATAAAGTGGCGCAGGTTGTGCAATATTATAACTGTAGTGCAATTTTACAGTGAGGTAATTGTACTTATAAGTAAACAGTTCTACAAGGAGCACATGATGGACTGATTGAGTGCGTTTAGAGTTCTTGGGATGAAACTTTTTCTAAACCGCGAAGTCCGTACTGGGAAGTCTCTAAAGCGTTTTGCTATGGCTGAGTCAGCGTCTACTTCATGCTGTAGACCGATAATTCTCTTTCCGATCAGCTGCTGCTGTGATTCCCCACTCAGATACAGTGATATAAATACTCCGAGTGGTGCAGTGAGAGTAATTTGAAAAAAGATGATCTGCTGTGACAACCCTTAACGGGAGCAGCTGAAAGAAGAAGAAGATGCAGTGAGAGTTACAACGCTAAAGCAGTTATGGTATTTGGAATACTATGGCTATTCCCTGGACAATTATATTGCTGCAGGTTAATTGCAATCAGATGCATTACACTAATAAACAATATGCAGTTAGTTTCAGTGTATTTATAAAGCCGCGTCAGGAATGTGGAGCTAAGAAAGAAAGGGTGACCACACAGGAACAGTAGCACTGCTTTGACGCTGGGTGCTGCCAGTCTGCAAAACCGAGCTGAGGAATTGCGTACGCCAAGGTATGAGGTACCGTGGAAATGTGCGTGGCTTTACGCCAAGTTTAGGTTTTATACATCGCGATTTGAGTGTGGAAACGTTTGTACGCAACATTTCTGTGTGTACACACCGTTTATACATGAGGCCCCAGATGCTAGGTTTCCTCCTTTTTAATGCTCTGCCAGGCCTTTACTGCATCGACTTTCAGTTGCTGTTTGTTTGTGGGCCTTTCTGTCTGAAGTTTAGTCTTCAACAAGTGAAATGCATGCTCAATTGGGTTAAGATCAGGTGACTGACTTGGCCATTCAAGAATTTTCCACTTCTTTGCTTTAATAAACTCCCGGGTTGCTTTGGCTGTATGTTTTGGGTCATTGTCCATCTGTATCATGAAACGCCGCCCAATCAATTTGACTGCATTTAGCTGGATTTGAGCAGACAGTATGTCTCTGAACACCTCAGAATTCATTCGGCTGTTTCTGTCCTGTGTCACATCATCAATAAACACTAGTGTCCCAGTGCCGCTGGCAGCCATGCACGCCCCAGCCATCACACTGCATCCACCGTGTTTTACGGATGATGTGGTATGCTTTGGATAATGAGCTGTTCCACACCTTCTCCATACTTTATTCTTGCCATCATTCTGGTAGGGGTTGATCTTGGTTTCATCTGTCCAAAGAATGTTTTTCCAGAACTGTGCTGGCTTTTTTAGATGTTCTTTAGCAAAGACCAATCTAGCCCTTCTATTCTTGAGGCTTATGAATGGTTTGCACCTTGCAGTGCACCCTCTGTATTTACTTTCATGCAGTCTTTTCTTTATGGTAGACTTGGATATCGAGACGCCTACCCCCTGGAGAGGTGTTGTTCACTTGGTTGGCTGTTGTGAAGGGGTTTCTCTTCACCATGGAAATGATTCTGCGATCATCCACCACTGTTGTCTTCCGTGGACGTCCAGGTCTTTTTGCGTTGCTGAGTTCACCAGTGCTTGCTTTCTTTCTCAGGATGTACCAAACTGTAGATTTTGTCACTCGTAATATTGTAGCAATTTCTCGGATGGGTTTTTTCTGTTTTCGCAGCTTAAGGATGGCTTCTTTCACCTGCATGGAGAGCTCCTTTGACTGCATGTTGTCTGTTCACAGCAAAATCTTCCACATGCAAGCACCACACCTCAAATCAACTCCAGGCCTTTTATCTGCTTAATTGATAATGACATAACGACGGACTTGCCCACACCTGCCCATGAAATAGCCTTTGAGTCAATTGTCCAATTACTTTTGAGCCCCTGAAATGAAGGGATTGTGTTAAAAAAATGCTTTAGTTGCCTCACATTTTTATGCAATCGTTTTGTTAACCCAACTAAACTAAAGCTGAAAGTCTGCACTTCAACTGCATCTGAGTTGTTTCATTTAAAATTCATTGTGGTAATGTACAGAACCAAAATTAGAAAAAAGTTGTCTCTGTCCAAATATTTATGGACCTAACTGTATGTGGACTATTCAAATCAACTTGGTACATATGCAGTCATGATGCTGCAGACCTTCATTGGATGGTAGAGTATCCTCCCATCTGGCACATCCAGCATTTCAGGAGTCTTGTGCTGTGCTCCATGAGTGTGGAAAAGTATATGTGGCATTATAAAGTTTCTCCTTTGCATTCTGAGTAGGTAGGCATTATTACATGACATATGCAATGATATGATTGGTATTATGAAGAATGGTACAGGCCATATGAAAAACTGAGGATTCCCAGTTACCTTACCAACAAGCCAGTCATCCTGTACAGCACCATCAGCAAGTCATCTTT
Source organism: Erpetoichthys calabaricus (assembly GCF_900747795.2). Classification (NCBI taxonomy): domain Eukaryota; kingdom Metazoa; phylum Chordata; class Cladistia; order Polypteriformes; family Polypteridae; genus Erpetoichthys; species Erpetoichthys calabaricus. Next base: position 66,370,139 of record NC_041402.2, read on the forward strand.
CAAAGCTACAATGCCTCAAAATAAATGAATAATGGGTTGACCTAGGCCACCAAGCCATGATGTTTGTCAGTCTCATCTTGCCATCCCAGATATGCATGCGTGTACATCTACATCATATAAAAACAGTTTATCGCCCTGTCAGTTGATTTATGTCTCACAGCATAGCGAGCATGGTGGAGCTGAAGCCTGGCTGAGATATTCTTGACCTGACAACAGGTAGGTAATATAAATTAAGGAAATCCCAAATAAGTGCTTCACTACAAATACGCAGCATTCACACTTTTAAAAGGGAAGTAAAATAGATTGTGTACATCATATTCATCACTTTTGAGGGGTTTTTTTTTGTCATGTCAATGCACATTATAATAACAGATTGGTGATATAAATTATTATGCATGAGTAATCAATTAGTTGGGTTTAGCTGCATTTTCCTATTTGATCAAGAGGGCCATCTTTTCCCAATTCCACAAAATATTACATATGCAGGATTCAGAGCTGCCGGAAAGATGTGCAAATTCTTCCATCAAGGTTTTTTTATTTTTATTTTTTTTAATAAATAGTTTTTTTTATGGAAACTTCTAAACCCACATTCTAGGCCTCTTTTCGTAATTATATAGATTTTATAAATCTGATCCCAAGTCTTTATATAAGATCATTAGTTGGACAAAATCAAACAGATTCACAACATGAGAAAAGGTTTATTATACAACATCCTTCTATCCACTCCTGAAAAAACAAATCTGTTTAACTTGCTTGAAAACAATCTCAAAAATGCCCAGTCTTCCCGCCTTGTGCTAAATGCATTTCTAACTCCCCATGCAATCCTGTATCAGGATAAGAAGGTTCAGAAAATTTATGGATAGACTTAAGTGTTCATTGTGAAATAAACAGTTTAGCTATGATATCAATCCCACAAGTAACCTGGATAGGAAAGCAACTTCTTAGGCAAATGCTAACATCTGATGCAGCGTTGATATGGGCTTTGTGCATATCGTAACTGAGTTTGACAGTGTTTGAAAATGTAATTATAATTTTTTGGTAATATTAAAATTAATGTATTTGTATATACATAAACAGTTCTAAAATGCTAGAACTCATATTAGAACAAAATAACTAATAGCTCTAATCAATGATGAAACAGAAATGCAATCATCTTTTCTTTCTATTATTTCTTGAGAAGTTTTCATTCTTCTGATTACCTTTCTCCAAGTGTCCCCATCATTTTTGCAGCTATCTGACCCTTCTAGTCATTACTGTATTCCTGCCAAACTTTCTGGTCAGCAGCTATAAATTTTACATTGATGTCTTGCTTTTCGGGAATAATTACACTGTATCTTAAATGTTAGCCCATTTACTACTTGTGCATGAGGTGACAATAAAATCAATCTGACACTATTCCCAAAAGTGCATCAAGTGTTTTGCAATGTTAATGGATTTATGTTGTCAAGAGTAAGTGGACAGCTTGCATTTCATGTGAGTGTCAGAAGATCTGCTGCATTCAAAAATACATATTTTATTGCATTTTGGTCAGTTTAAAACCTTTTCCATAAATTATAAAGTTTGTATATATGTTGTATATATATATATATATATATATATATATATATATATATATATATATATATATATATATATATAGTATATGCATATAAAACTCATCATATATACAATGTATGATTGTTGCACATCAGTTTGTTCAACTAAGGAGTGAGGAATTATGGGCTTCGATCAATAGGCATGATGAAGGCTCAGAATGCTGTACCTTTTCGCCTGGCAGCAATGGGAATTTTTTTTTCCCGATGATTCCGCAGGAGTCAAAAACTCAACAAAGCGAATCGCTGGTGCTGTAAAGAGAGCAATGCTGCTCATGTCTGTGACCACCGTATGCAAAGCTTGGCATTAGTCACAGCCAGGCCGCCACTGACAGCCCTGAAGTGAGGGAGATTAATGTGAGGCAGGGGCACTTTATTATTGTCACTCTGTTCTTTCACACTCTGCCTCTGACTTTCAATTTTACTCCAGAATTAATTGTCTGCTCCCTCCAGTATGACTGATATAGAGGGATGCAAGTGCCACAGGCACCTGGTTCTGGCCTTGACAAACCCCAGCTTGCATGGTCATGCAAGAAATACGGTGTATGGTCATTTTCAGGGGCAGACCACAGGCATTGTGAAGTAATTCCACTATTACAAAAGTAATCTACGTGGCAGTTAGTATAACTTTTATGTTGTAAATACATACTGCAAATACACCTGGTTTTTAAATTACAAAACAGTTAAAAGATGTACAAATAACCTTCAGCACAAGGCAGGAGTCAAACCTAGATACGATCATTGAAGATGTTACCACACATACACACTGAAACTGGCACTCATTTTTACTAAAACATAAACATCTTTGGGATGCAACAAGAGACTGGACTACCAACAGAAAATCCACATAGTCATATTCAAACTCCATAGTTCCAGTGACTATGCTGCAACCTGAAACCGGGTCTTTGGAGCTGTGAGGCAGCAGCATTAATCACTGTATTATTACAGAAGTTAAAATTGAATTTATATTAGTCTCATGCAGCATCATTTAAATTCTAACAGTGTTTATTCAATATTGACATTTTGTATGTGATGCCAACTATTAAAAAACAATACTAGGCATTAAATGGGTTGTCTTTTTTATGTTGTAATTTACAGGTATCACATCTCCCTCAAACTCAGGCAGGCCACTGGATATTTTGGGTTAATATGTAAACGTATTGGATATACTGTATTGGCTGACTTTAAATATGGAATATAATGAATGAAATGGATAGTGAATTCTATACTAATTAACTGGTTTTATATAGAAGTAAAATGAAAAGGTAATTCCACAAATACCTTAAAACAAGTATATAAACCTAAAAAAGCTCAAATTTGATATATAAAAATAAATGGCGTAAAGATTTTTATCAAATGTAATTAGCAGGTGGATAAATAACTTTGTACTATGTTAGAGCATTTTTTATTTTATTTGCCTTATTGGGCTGTTTACATTGTACCTAAGATCTAAGTGCATAGCCACAGGTAGTGCTACATCTGTAATTGTAAGGTCATTGTGTGATGTCATGGAACACAGTCAAGTGGTCATAATGGTCACTTTTTTCTGTAGCATAAAAAATGGTCTGTTCAATAGTAATTTTGTAGCTCTTCTGCTCTTTTTAGAATTGCCAAGCACTTTTTTGTTGGTCTTAACTTTTGAAGAATGTTTTTTTCTATGTTTGCTTTTGCTTCTCCATGCTCTTTTCTTTAGTTTAGCACATTTTCCTTTTTGGTGACCCAGTTGAATTATTTTGTTAAAATCTCTTTCTGTTTTTTAATTACATGTGTTATTTTTTTTTTGTTTTTGCTCTCTTAGAGCTAGTTTATGTATAGGCGCTCACATTTCATTTTCACAGAAGAACAAGGAAATGTAATAAATCCTTGCAGATGAAAACATAAAGCTGTAATAAACTGTATTTTTCAGGCTAATATTTGGGCTTTGGATTGTATAACATGTTTCATTTTCTGCATTTTGTTTCCCTGCCACTGTTTAAATCTTGACGCATAGGCAGCATACAGTATATAGAAAATGATTGTATTGTTTTATAAATGTATGCTGATCATCAGACACAACAGAACAGTTTATTTTGCTGTTCATTATACCACAGCTGTAGTGACCATACACCTTTTATAGGTTTAGCACAACAATGAAACATGCACTACTCAAATGTGCCTAGCTCTAAAGATGTAATTATTATTATTATTATTATTTCTTGGATGAAATAGGATCAGGAGATAGCCAGAATGAAACATAACACAACAGTAGTACAATAACTCATGTGACAAAGAAGGCAAAAAATATCCAAGAACCAAAACAAAAATGGTAAGCAAAATTGTAGTAAAAAAAAAAAAGAACACAAGACAGGCATAAAAAAAAAAGCTAAAAGTGGTGGTTAGCATTTTTGTCTTCTATCCAAAAGCTTGAATGCTGAGTATTGTATGTCTCCATCTTTTATAACAGCAGCATGATAATGTCATTGTTAATGCCATTCACACTTCATGCCTATGTGACTGGAAACTACTTCCATCATGAAATCTAAGCTGCCATTATGAAATCCACTTAATGACGACATTCACAAAAATATCTGTAAAAATAATGCTGTTGAATATAGATCAAACAAATAACTTAAAAAATAAGCAAAACATAATTGTAGTATATACAGTATATACTGTAATAGGCCTTAGCCCCCTGCTCGCTTTGCTCACCAAACCCCCTGCCTGCACTATGCGCCAGCCATTTCACGTCTCTACCACACGCATATGTGGATTTTACTTTCACCAAACAACTAATCCAAAATTAAAGAAAACTTCTTTGTCCATGTTTTGCACATAAATTTTGTGTAAAGTGCAATACTTTTGGACATATGGATTTGTATCCATTATTGGCTGTAGAATATCTAATAGGTCCAATCGTTTAACTCTTTCGATTCTATGTTGCATCACTTCTCCGCGATCCTAAATACACCTGACCGAATTGTGGTTTCTTCGAAATAAAACTTGTAGTAGCTGTAATTGTTGCGGGACCACATATTCTCATAGCATATGGTCCTGAATCATGTAAATCTATGTTCTGAGCATTGAATGATGCAAACTAGAACAGATTTTTGTAGATTTGGATATTTTGCCTATAGTGTTTATGGATTTCACTTTCATCAGACAACAAATCTTTTAATTCTTGCAGGTACACCTCTTCATTGGGAAGAAACACTACTTTTCCCTGATGGCAACACGAATTAGATGATCAACAAGTCTCCGACTTAAACTTTAAAGCCAACCCATATCTACATACTTCTGTCATATCACCTATGTCCATATATTCGATCTCTTTTCGCTGTTCCGTTATTTCACAGATTAATAATTTCCGTTTGTTAGCACTCATGCAATCTTTGACTATCATTTTTTTGAGACTTTGAATTTTAGTACTTTCATAATCTCTAAGCTGCTCTGCCTCTTTACAACGTTCTACTTTGTCTTCTACTGTTTGTCTTTTATTTCCCACCTGACTTGGACCTGCTAGGTATTCAATCCCACTTGTTCGGGGCTGATTATTACTTTCCTTATTTTCAGAATTTACACTTAGATTATTATTTTTGTTTTTTGAATTCTTTTCTCTCCAGAGATTTTTGGGCCTCTTTGTAAAGCACTGCCCTTTCTTCTTCGCTTAGTCTTTGACGTGTCATCTTGAATATATAAAATTATTGTCCATAAAAGGAGCACATCGAAGGAGACGAATAAATTGTATGTCTAAAAATACTGTCCAGAAAAGCTTCTTTAAAGGATGAAACTGAGTACTTTTCATAAATCAATTTAAATGTGTAAAACGTAAAAATTTACATAGGAGCTGAGAGTACATTAACTGTGTCTGACAATACACACGAATGAGAAATGATTGTACCGTGTGTGTGGTTGTAAATGTTTGAGAGGAGGGCAGAACTTTTCAAAATCTCTTGTCTCGCGGGACTTGAAATTATCTCTGAAAATGTCTCGTTGTAGGATTTCCTTTTATAATAGAAGTTGAGTGAATTTTCTTTGTTTGATTTTTTTTAATTATGATGAACATGTTATTGTTAGCAAAAACAGCTCTTCTGCCATTATATAACTGACAAAAGTGACTTTGTATTATGTCATTGCTTAGACAATATATAAGTGTCAGTTTTTTGTGTTAGTTTATGCTTTTTTTACTATGAAGACACAATTTTTTATCAATTGTTTTACTTCTTTGGGACAAAGTTTAATTTTTATTTTGTTTTGTAGGTCCTTTGTTTATGTTATGCACAGAGATGTGTCACATGATTGTGAGTGGCGCTTTGATAAGGTCAGCAGAAGTCCAATATAGATATGGTACTGGCACTAAAGAGTTTCATCCCTTGGTGGATAATTCCTGTCAAAAATAAATTTATGCTAAACTTTCTGAAACTGCTGTTTCAGTCTGTTAATCTTGCATTGCCAGGTATACAGATGATTACATTTGGATGTCATGACTACCACTAGAGAACTCTGCATGGTGTTAAGAGTGAGTTTTTCATCAGCATAATTTGTTTGGTTCAATATTGAAAGTTATTTTTATTTTTTATGTTTTAAAAATTTATTGTTATGTCAATGATGGCATTGCAGCTGTTTGTGTGTGCTTGTTTTTTCTTAAGCAATTTAATTTTCTACATTTATTTTCGTGAGTGCCATTTTAGGTATGGTTGCCATGATGCTGCATGGCTGCTTGGCACGAGATGCAAGTGCAGTGTGAACCATTGACATTGTGGCTGGCCATAAAATATAAGATGGCCACTTGCATTAAACAGGATCCAAATATTAAGACCTAATTCATAAAGTTCAAGAGTTAAAGAACACTACAGCTAAAGTTATTACTAGTTTAAGAATTTGTCTTTCCATTTTATACTTTGATTTCTGACTAGTTTTTTGGTTTTGTTGAAAGTTCGTTTTGTTCTCTGTGTGTTATGATTGGTGTTTTTCATAACATTTGTATGGGATTTCCTGGAGTGTTTGTGAAGAATTCAGTTCTAGCCTTTGTTTTTATCTGGAAAAGTTCCTTAATCAGTTGAATAATTTTACTGTAATGCGGCAATGACATTTTGTTTAGTTACAGGCGCCGCCATTTTGAGATATTAGCATTATTGATTGCTATGGCAACATAGACAGAATGCTGTGCGAATGTGTGATGCATGACATCATCGGAGCGATAGTATAAAGGGCAGTGCATTCAATTCTGGGATATTCGAATGTGGTTTGTGATTCTTGCAACAATAAAATTTTCTTGATTAATGAACTTGCTGTTATTGGTAAGGTGTTTGAGTTTTGATTAGCATTGAGAACTTGATGACAGATTAGTAATTACATTGACTTGTGATCCTTTTCATTAAAACATTCTCACTCTCTAATTGAGCCCCTTTACTCTGTATGTAACAACTTCCACCTTTTTGGCTATTATTTGAAATTTCCCTCATAAAGATGTTTACTAAGTGCTGTTGTTCTCAATAAAATTTCTATTTTAAGTAGGAATTTTCTTAGGTTCTATTCAAACATAATATATAGTATGGGGCTTGCCATAAAAGGTGAACAATCTGCCTCATAAAACTTGTCTGTATATTAATGACAGTAGGACATTCCTAGTGATTAAGATTTACAGGAAGGCTTTCACACCCATTGACAGGGATCTTGGAGTTCTGAAGATGTCACACAATTGCAGGCCCAGTGGTTTGTGTAACATGCCAACAAATACCCTATATAAATGCTTCATAATGAAGGTGTAGAACTGTTATATAGTGAAGCATGTAAGACGTAAACATGGATTTACTATATTTCTATGTTTTAGAATAAGAGATTATTTTCTAAATACACGTGCAAGAGAGACACGCACGCACGAGAGAGACACACACGCACGCACGCACACACACTCGCGCGTGAGAGAGAGAGAGCTGGCCGCATAAGGCCGAGAAGGCAGTTAAAGAATGCACCGGGCTTGTTTTTAAAGAGACTGATTCGAGCATTGTTTTAACCTTGTTGTATTTAATGAAGACTTTTTTCTATTGGATTTTAACCTCCACTTCACTTCTGTTTACAGTGATCGTTTCGTAGCGTGCATTGTTGCAATGTTACTTTTCTTGGTTGTTTATTAAATTACGGATTTTTCAAATGTAAATTTTTTTCCCTGTGCTTAAAACTCATTAAAAAAGTGTTTTTAGTGAGCGGTTCATAGCGCGAACTCTTGCAATGTTAGTTTTCTCTGTTGTTCAAGGTTTTCTCAGTGTTATTCAATGTTTTTGCATTTAGTTTACTATTATGCTGTGCATTCTATGGTATAATTAACTATATTTGTGCTTAAAAATCTAAAAAATATATATATATATTTACATACAGTTTGTACGGTCTGGAACGGATTAATTGTATTTACATACAATCCTATGGGGGAAATTACTTCAGGTCAGACATACTGTACATACTTACTGTTTTACTTAACAAAACAAAACAGGACAATCATGTAATTCTAGTGTATCTTTGCAAATTTTTCCACAGAGCAAAAATGAATACACTCTTAAAAAATGGAACAAGTCATGTCTTGCCTTGGGCCCTAAAAACATGCATTCGGTATGATCAAGGGTTGTACTCCATTCTGCACCTTCTAACCTTTGGCCAGCTTGTTGAGATCATTTCTCTGACATGTTCCTAACTCCTGCCTTCTCAGCCTCTCACTGCATGTAGTACTTCAACTCAGTCCAAGTCTTGTCATCCATCTGGGGTTCCTCCTCACACAGACTGCATCTTGTGCTCACCCACTGCTACTAGAAGCACCAGATCAGACACTTGTGGCTCTTCTGTTTAAAAACCCATGCTATGTCACATCTAGCCCCTATACAGTGCTCCCTAGAAAACTGTGGAAAAGAGAGGATGCTTCTAGCTGCTGTCAGTCAGGTAGATGGCTCCACTTCAACTTTAAGTGACATGTCCCCTGCAGTAAATACTGCAAATAGCTGGCCCCAGCCTATCAACAAGTGCCATATTCTGCTGGCTGCTACAATAGGGATGAACAGTTGCTGAGAGTGGCGAGAGTTTACAATTAAATGCTTTCATGAATCCCAGCGGCTGGAGATCTTTTGAATGAATAAAGTATTATTTTAGTATCTGTGAAATCACCTTTACCCATGCATAAAAACAAAGTAATCAAGCTATATCGATAGGCAAAAATCAGTTGTAACTGAAACAGAATTCAGGTCCACATATGAAAGCAGCCTGTATCTGATAAAAACAAGTATGGTTTTTGGGTGTTTTGGGTGTTTACTCCAAATCCAACCTATGTCAGATATCTGGTCTCATTATAGTGGGTGTGAAAATACAGCTTATAAAGCAGATATTTGTGGCTTTAATTCAGATGATGATCTGTCTTCAAAATAACAAAAAAATGGAATCATACATAAGAAGGTTTTAAGTTTTAAGATAAACTATAAAAGCTTGCAGACATTTCAGAAATTTCATATAAAGTACCACGAGCAAAAGACAGCCAGTTAAAATACAAAATCCCAACATTTTCATGTTTAAATGTTTTTTGAGAAGATGTTTTTTTTTAACTTGTGTAACATCTGGTTTTACACCATTTTCAAAATGCATAATGGTCTGTGTTCTTCAGTAATATAAAGCTTGTTACAATAAACTTCATTGGTATAAATAAATGATTTCCTATTTTACAAAACTATTTTTGTAAGATTGCTTTTTTTAAAACAGAGCACAAACCCACTCAGGAACACATTACCCATAAATCACAATCTGGGCATTGAGACAATAAAGCGGTTTAAATCAAAGTTATAATAATGCTATAGCCGCATTTTTTTGTCCAAAGAGACAAGTTATTTAAGGCGCGACAGGCCTCTTTGCAATGTAATTGATTTACTTCAGTCCACGCTTTATTAATAACATGCTGGTCTGATAAATATGTTTCAGTTGCACTTCAAAACTAAGGGAGGCATGTTTTCTAAACCTAGCCTTTTAAATGTTTATTTTTCACATTATTACTGTAGAATAACGGTTTATTTTGCTTCAAAAAATTAAACAAGAGTAGTTATTTTATTATATTTCTGGAACATTTCCCTCCAGTTTAGCCCTCTGAACAACAATTCATAAGCTCCAACTTATATTCAAAATTTTTGCCCATATATTGTTAATTATTTTCTGAAAGAGATTTTGCTCTAATTTAGAAATACTGCTGTGTTAGCCCAGTTTACAATTATGTATTTTCTTATATCTAAAGGACAACTAGCTTGCAACAATTTAAATGAAAAGGAGCAATTGTTAATATTCCCTTCCTGTTAATATAACTGAGTGTTTCAAGGCCATTAGATGTAGCATGGTTAAATTATAGAAACTTGATACCAAACAATCAAATTCATTTTCACTGGGATTCCTTGTTTGTCAGAAATAGTTTTACTTTTATAGAAAATACACCGGGATGTACTCTCCTGTTTTGAAATAATTATTACAATATAACAGTATGTTTACACAATGTATTTAAGGATGTCCAAATTAAAATTACTTGGGTTACTGATGTCCTGAGCTAGCCACCCACAACCCCAGCTTTTACTGAAAACATCCCTTTGTAAGGGTTCTGAAGAAAGTGACGGATGATTAAGCAGACAAATCTGCACCATAACTGATGCAGTTTAGGAAGTGTCCTAACTGGTTGTACTACCATGTGGTATAGAAACACAACCACATAAGACAGAAACGCCATCTTGACGGCTGTGACATCTGCTCAGAAAATCATAGGTTCTGATTTGCCAAGTACTCCAAGTGAGCGCTTTATTACAGATTTACAACAACCCCAGGCACAAACCAAAACCACTATGGTCTGGCAGATGGTGCCCACTTTATCCAAGCCCAGACCTTCAAGCTTAGGAACAGTTTGTATATCATAAATGGCAAAAGCATACTGATTGTTGGGCAACCATCCATTAACACCCTCCATCCATCCATTATCCAACCCGCTATACCCTAACTACAGGGTCACGGGGGTCTGCTGGAGCCAATTCCAGCCAACACAGTGCGCAAGGCAGGAAACAAACCCTGGGCAGGGCGCCAGCCCACCGCAGGGTGCACACACACCAAGCACACACTAGGGACAGTTTAGAATTGTCAATGCACCTAACCTGCATGTTTTTGGACTGTGGGAGGAAACTGGAGCACCCGGAGGAAACCCACGCAGACACGGGGAGAACATGCAAACTCCACACGGGGAGGACCCGGGAAGAGAACCTGGGTCTCCTAACTGTGAGGCAGCAGCGCTACCCACTGCACCACCGTGCCGCTTAACACCAAGCCTGTCAAATATAATGCTGTTTACTTTTTAAAAAAGTTTACTTTTTAATTTTTTTTTTCCTTTTAATGTATATGAAAGAGGACCGAGTCAGCACAAGGGTTGTGGTGTACTATGTGCTGTACAGGATAGAAGGTGAGTGAGAAAATTGTTCTTTTTACTAGGATGCAAGGAATCTGTCAGCCCAATATTTAAAAGGGTTTGCTGACCCTCTGTTTAATGAGAGGATGGCATAAGGGGTAGTAGTGGGAGCTCAGAGTTAGGCTCTCCTGGAATGTAAAAGAGCATGAAAAACACTGGAGAAGAAAAGAAATTATGTGAGTTTTCCCTCAGTCTGAGAGCAAGAAACAGTGAACCTCTTCTCGTAAAACATGGTAATTATAACAGACACATGACCAGGGGATTTCCTTTCCCTTCTAAGTAGGTTCTAGAATTCACGATTACAAGGACATTGGGGTCATATAGAGCAGTGGTCCCCAACCTTTTTGACAGCAAGGACCACTTTATTAGATGCAAATTTTTCCACGGACCGGTCGGGGGGGGGCAGTTTTATACACAATTTACATAACATTTCTATTATTATTAAAGTTACTAAGCAGTTCACATACGTTTGCAATCTGAGATTTTTCTTCTTTTTTTGCATATAACAAAGACATATGCTTTACATTTGCCAATCCAACAGATTGCACATCACAAACATTAACACTGCAATCTTTTTTTCGTGTCTGCCGTTTCTATAGGAGGGTGACAATGAGTTAAATTCCAATGGATGTTTTTCAAATGTTGACAAGCAATAAGCAAAAGGTATCACTGAAAACCACAGACAACAAAAACAGCAAAAAAAAAAAAAAAAAACCAGTACGAGGAAAGTTCGAAGAAAGAGATTTTTTTACAATGTTTCTGTTTGGGGATCGTTGTGCAAACGTGCACATCTGAGCTGCGACCACAGATCTAACTGCTCTGTGGATGATTCGTTCAAGCATTTCAAGGTCACTTCGTTGTAATGAAAGTATCTGTTGAATGTACTTCGTAGTAACGTGATTTCCATAGACTCATGTCATACGGGGAAACTGTCGGGACCATAAAAATACTTTGTTGTAATACTCTCTCACCTCGGTCTCTCTCCTCTCTCTGTACCGCTGCAAAGCCCCGCCCGCCAAGCGTTCTGAAAAGTCTGAGTGAGTCGCCGTTGCTGGCAGTTCTCTCGCGGCCCGGCTGTCAGACGGCTGCGGACCGGTAGTGGGCTGCGGACCGGGGGTTGGGGACCCCTGATATAGAGGAGAGCTCTAGCCAAAGGGTCCCAGGGGTTAAATATGGAAATGTATGCTAGTTACTCTGCACCTAAAAGACCCTTCTGGTCAATCTCTCATTGAGGGTGAAGTCAGGAAAAAAGGGTAAAGATAAGCACTGGAGTGAAGGGTGGAAGGAGATGAGAAGAAGAAGGAGAAGAAGTGGTAAATGAGAGCACTAGGAGACCTTAACTTAAGTACAATTTCGTAGAGATTGATAGGGACTTGAGACATATTAGGGAGCTCCAGTGTGACTGTAGACTTTCGGTTGTATATTTATGTTACATGTAGGCTGTTTGTCTTTCTTACCTTGTACTCTTTTTTTATTACTATTTTATTTTAAAACTCAATTTTTTAAACTTGTTTTTGCCTTCTTGGTGTAATTTGGGTTCATGGATGCCTTAAAAGCAACTCCTTTTTTTTTTTGTGAGAACAACCATTGTTTATATTTAGGTGGCATATTAGTTACTACTGTTAGTTCTTCCTTATTCACGCCCAAAGTTCAGTTTCTGGCTCACACCATGTCTGTACTGAATTCTGCCTTATCTGTGTGGGTTTTCTCCAGGTACTCTGGTTTGCCTCACATATCCAAAACACAGGTTTGTGACGATGCGGGTTCAGCTCCATGCTCCCCTCTTCTATTAGGGAGCCCTTGAACCCATCACCGTCGGTAATGTAACCGATGAGCTAGACAGTGAGGCAATAAACAATTGAGCAAGGGGATGATGTATTAAATGTGCAAAGTGCTTTTATTCAAACAACAATTCCAAAGTGCAAACAAAGTGCTGTGCAGTTCAATATCTTCTTTAAATAAATAAATAATCCAATAAAACATGTGAAAAGTGGAGGTTAAAAACAATAGAAAAACTCTTCTAAAAACCACGAGGTAAAATAGTACAGGATGCAATATGTTACAATCAAAAACCCGGTGTCTTCTGTTTTCATGGCGGCTCCCCTGCTACGCCTATCTGGTCTGCTCTACAGGAGAGTCGCCTACCTGCAGGATCAGCTGCCCTTCAAACAGGTCCGGTAGCCCTCCGACCCTTGGCTTCATCAGGCTCCCAACTGAACCAAGACTTGGGTTATCTTCCCAGCGGCCAAGGCGCTCACGCTGGGGCTACACCAGCCCAAAGCCTTCTCGACTCTCGCTCCTAGCAACGGCCAAGTCGATACTTCTACTGGTCACTCCAGCTACTTAGTCGCTCAGCTGGAGCGACCGCTTCCTTCAGCCCCACTGAGTGTTGGCCAAACACTCCTCTCGTAGGCTCTCCTCCCAGCTGCCTGCTTTCTCTAATGCGAGCCTGCTCTTGCCCGCTCGTTCGCTCTCCTTCCTCACACCGACTTTCTCCACCTGCTTCCTGTCTTCTCCTACTACCTCCCGTTCTCTCTTTCCTTCTTTTCCTTCTACTTCTTTTCTTTCTAACCGGCTTATGCTTCAATTTATATGCAGAGAGGACATAGCAGCTGCAGCCCATTAGCCACAGGAACGATCACGGATGTGGGCAGTCTCTCACCTGTGCACTTAGGTGAAAAACGCCCACACCGCAGATCACCCTGCGGCTTGCTATAGCCACCACGCCCCTTCGCTAAGCCGCGAGCGCGGCGATTATTTATTTAAATAAAAACGGCCTTTGGTGGGAGAGCTGTGGACCCATAACACCACAAGGTTCGCTTAGAGCTACTAATTAACCTGACAAACTAATATACTGTTCAAGTTAGGGAGGATAAATGTATGAGTGAGTGGGCCATATAATGGAATAATGACTTGTCCAGTGTTCATTCCTATATTGCATCCAGAGCTGCTAGGATAGGCTTATAGTGGTTTAAAAATCTAAACTTTGAATAAGCAATTTACAAAAAGGATGAATGGTGTTTGTCTAGTAACATAAGATAAAGTAAACACAAAATTTTGCCTTAGGCAAAAAAACTCAAACTATCTAAAATGAATATCTGCTTTATTAGTTCATATTTAAGTGTAGGAACCTATATCTTGATAAATTAAAAAGATGACACTAATTACTAACAGAACCCATTCTGTATTTGACTAATTTGTAAAGGTTTATTTTATAGATAATTATATTTTCTGTTTTATAGGGTTATATTTTCTGTTTTATACGGTTTATGTGTGTTGGATTGGCTTGGTTAACCTCTTTTTAACTGTTTTTCTGAATTGGATGGGATAAATGTAAAAATAAATTAAACTAGCCAACCCGCGGCGTAGCATACGCCGCATAATTATTTATTGATGGGTGAACACTTCCTGAACGACACAGTTGTCCAAATGGGGTGGGTTTGAGGATACGACTGTGAGTGAATGAAAAGATGGAACTCTGGAGAGAGCAACATACAATTGTCCGTGACTGAAAACTGGTTTTGGCAGATACAGGCATATTGTTTTAAAAGTTTGTCCCTGTGCCTTATTAATTGTCATTGCAAAGGCCAATCTAACAGGAAATTGTCTGCATGTAAAGGTAAAAGGCAAATTTGAATCTGATGGGGTCAGGGATATCCGGGGAATAAGGACAGTTTGTGAGGTAGAAGCTGCGATAGTTTTACACTCCAGTAGATTGCGGTGAATGCTGGTAACAGTCAGTCTAGTGCCATCACAGAGACTTCTTGCTGGCATGAGGTTTCTGAGAAGCATGACGAATGAACCAATTTTAATTTTGAGTTTATGCGGAGGCATGCCAGTGGGAGTAACACTATTAAGAAATTCTTCGGGGAATGAAACTTGATCTGCGGGATCGTCTGTGACAATGGAGGCAATGCTGGTGAAAGTTACTTCGTCGGTAGGGATAAGTTTCAGTACTTGTTCATTAAGGTGTAGCAAGTCTTTGTTGGTGACACTTAATATAGCTCGTGTACTGAGTTGTTCCGGAGTCACAGTTGAGAAGTCGATGTCGCCATATAGTTGTTGAACGGGATCAGAAATAAAAGGAAAACAATGTGAAGGTAATGGACATGGGAGGAGTGCTAGAGTTGGCAGGCGGGGCTCTGTCGTGCGTGCCATGGTCGGCTGCTTAGTGAATTGTTGGTGGGCGGGGCTCTGTCTTGCGTGCGTCTTGCTTGCCATGGACTTAGTGAATTATATATATAGAAGATAGGTTTTAATGATTACACTTTTTTAAGACTTTCATAGGCTGGACCAGGGGGGTGGAGAAAATATAATGCTTACCAATCATCACCAATGACCATATATAAAAAGAGTTGTGATATGTCACTATTTGTTTAGCAGTATGGAAAGCACTAAAAATATAATTTCAGGCATGTATATTAAAAAATATGCAGGTCACAATTTAATGGCAGTTTTCCGGTAAATAACAATAATTTTTAATTTTGAAAAAAACTTCCTGTATACTGTACAATATGTCTTTCAAAACATAATCAAACCTACTTAACCCAAGTCTAACTCAAAGATGTGACTCAGTGCTGTGTTAAACGGGGTCTGAGGTTGCTGACTAGAAGAAAATATGACTAAAGCTGTTTTGGAACAAATAATGTACAGCAAAGGCTTAAATAAATTAAACAGATATTGAAAAAAATAAGTGTGATGTTACTCTTCCAATTCAGTGCGTCAGCTAAGCTGACATGTTCTTGCCATGTCAGAAAGGGTGTTTCTATTGCAGTATTCTATCCTCATGCCAGACAAGATCTTGTTAGGTAACCTGGAAAATCTAAACTGTCCCTTATAAGCCAAAGTGGCCAAAATAAGGTTTTGCGTCCATGCAACCCGAAATTGGCCATACCATTAAGCATAAATCTTAACCTGATATACTACAGTTTCAATTAGCAACATCATCCTATGGTACTACTTTCTATTTACATTTTTTTTTTTTTACATTTGCTGCACAGGCAGGTCAAGTGACTTATTCAGACTCACATAGTGAATCAATGGGGAAGGACAATACTAAACTGGAAACTCCATAAAATTCATAGTAATATCTGAAATGACAGTGCTGTTTGGGGGGCAGGAATCTGTTACAATTGTGTTCATTTCATTATTTTATATTTTTGGTTTAATACTTACTTAAATTAGCTACTAGTATTGTAGTTTATTGCAGGGCACAATTGCTGTTGCCGGGACAGTTTGGAGTAGCCAATTAACCAACATTTGAGAACAACAGGTAAAAATGTAGTTCCTAGAAAAAAAATCCAAACAGAATGTCCAATAGCACACAGATGTTGAAAAACCAGCATTTAAACACAATCTCCTGGAGCTTTGATAGGGCAATAGTAATTACATCATCACTATGTTAATCTCAGCACTATTATACAATATATCATAATATATAGTGGAATGACATGACTTTGTATTACCTCACTATCAAAAAATGAAAAACTGTTAATGTGATGAGTGAAAAGCAAAAGATACTTCCCATCTACATTCTGATCAGCATAATGACTTGTGCTTGGAGCATTTTTGGTGCAAAATTGCCATTTTTTCCCCTTAGCTTACTATGGTGGCCTTTAACAGAGCAAATAGTACAGGGCTGTCTCATTGCTGGCCTGCACTCCATTGCCCTCACTGGAAAAAGCAGAAACCGATCTTATTTACAGCCAGGGTTTGCTTTCTTTATTTTCCTTTTTTTGCCTCCTTTGTTTATTTTAAAGTATTATTGTTCATATATTGTTCATACAGTATATATATATACTGTATTAACAGAACAAGATGCAGAGGACAGAAAGATATGGAAGAAGATGGTCCGCTGTAGCAACCCCTAACGGGACTAGCTGAAAGAAGAAGAAGAAGGTTGTTCATATACCGTATTTATTGTATTTTTTTCTGGTAAAATTGCTTTGTTTATGTATTATTTAATATTTATGTATTGTGACTCCATGTTCTCTTATGTGCCTTGTGAGTGGAATGCCAAGAGGCAGGACCACTCTGATTGATGTAACTGCTGAAGGACCGACCTTTATTTACATTTACTTACTTGGCTGACGCCTTTATCCAAAGTAACTTAGAACATTTATGATACAATTAATTAAATTTCTTTTGGTTTTCGAATTGGAGGACACGTGGGTCATCGGACACACTCATGGTCACACAGTGTCCATAGCGGGATTTGAAACCACAACCTCAGAGTTTGAAGTCCAAAGCCTTAACTGCTACACCACACTGCCTGCCTATACATTCTAAACCTCGGGGTGGATCATTTGGTAGTTCATTGATGTTTGTAGTGAGCTTTTTTCTCGTGAGTATTCAATTTTCTGGCTTCTTGGGTAATCGTTGCTCTCCATTGATTTTGCTCTTGTTTCACGAATTTGGACTTGATTGCTTTGGATTGTCATTTTAGGCAAGTTGTTCACCATTATTTTGCCTTTCTTGTCATTTTTTCAGTTTTTATACTTTCTTTTGTTTAAATAAATATATTTTTTCTTTTATAAAGATACTTTATGAACTTTTTTTCTCAATAGTATATCAATTAATAGTTGATTAAGCTTGGTGCATACTGCAAGCTTCTGCAACTCATCACAATTGCAGACTAGTGGATTTGCTGCTCCTTTGGGACGGGTGATATGGACTGGGATCTTTGAATTACTACCCATTTATTTGTGCCTGAATGATTGTATTTGTTTATGTGATATACAGTGAATAATGTATTAAGATTTTTTTCTTGGCTTTTTGTTTATTGTGTACACCTGAATAATTATATTTTACTGATATTGAACTGCTTGGGTCATAGAATTGTTTCTCAGGCCAAAGACAACCTATGACAAGTAGCAACTTACAGCACAAACCATTTTCACATATTTTTTGTTTAAAGTAATGATTTAAGGAGCCTCTGAATGATGACACTTTGGTAGGAATATTTGTATGCTTCAACAGGCATCTGCTGTCCTCCATATGTTGTTCTTTGGATAGCAAAATATTTGATTTCTACTCAGATATTTAAAATCAGATTACACTCCTGATGAGAAGCTGCATTTAGAGCAGCTGGCAAAACTAAGAAGGTAGTGGCTGTAGAAACAAGAGCTGAGCCCACAAGAACCCATCTTGTCACCTAGAAAAGTGGGCAGGTTTTCTGAAACCTTTGGAAAATTTATACATTGTGGGATATGGCCGGCCATTAATCCCGGCCAATACCCCCAGGCCGCCAGGTGGAGCTCTCCCTGCAGCATGGAGATGCCCTGAAGGCCAGCAGGGAATCCTGGACAATGGAGTTTTTATCCACAGCCCTGCTGGATACCATGGGGGCCACTAGAGGACACTGCAGGGAGGCCCAGAGACTCTTACGTGCCCTATAACCCGGAAGTATGTCTTAGTCACAGCGACAGGACGAATGACGTGCTTCCGGGATGAAGAAGAAGAGTTTTTATATGACCCATAAGTGTTCCTAGTCACATGGACAGAGAGAGCGAAACACTTCCGGGTCAAGCACTATAAAAGGATTGTGGGAGATCCCAGACGTCGAGCTGAGCTGGGTGGAAGGGTGGCAACGTGTCTGGGAGTGTGGAGGATTGTTTAATTATTAGTTATTGTGTATTATATGAGTATTGTGGAGAGGAGAGTGTTTTGTGCACTGTATAGTTCAAATAAAAACAATATTTGGACTTTTGCCTGGTGTTTCATCCGAGGGTTCAAGGGAACGATAGCGCCTCCTATCTGTCACAACATGTAAAAACTTGCAATGCCGGCTGGTGGACATTCACAAGGATTCTGATTCCTGCTTTGATTATTCATTAGTACTGTATGTCAAGTATCATCTTGCTAAAAGACCATTTGCTATCTTGGAACTAAAGCACAGGCCATTCCCAGGCAGAATTTTTGAAACTGTAGAAATAATTCCACCTTTACCAGAAGGCGAATGCCATCTGTGAACATCACTAGTAATTCACTATCTACACTTTTTTCAAATGATTCTTATTATTAATTGGTTATGAAATATATCAATACTGTTCTTGTTAAATTATAGATGTTACTAATTGCTGACTTTTTAAATTTACATTCATAGTGTCCTCTGCCTTGCCAATAATCCACTGTTAAGACTCGATTCTTATCAATGATAAATTTATCAATCAGTTTCTGTGGTGTGGAAGTTTTTGTTTTTACAAAGCAATGAAAAACTATCAAGTTGAAAAAGCTTGTTTTAGAGTTTATTTGCTTCAGCTTATTTGCCTTGCCTTTCTTGAAAACCCATTGAGCATTTTATAATTAGATTAACATTGCCAGCCACCTTTTGACCGCTCACTCTGTAAATTTCCATACATTTACCTTACTAAAATAAAAAAGCACAGAGATATTTGCAAATTGTACAGCTCTTACATTATATAAATGTCTTCCTAATTATGTATTGTTGTTTCCTTTTGACAGTTTGTTTTAAAGGGTATAAAAGTGATGCTAAATGAGGATGTTAATAATAATTAGTTATTTAAATGCTCAGTTGTCTATGACTGTGTTGAAATTTACATTTTTACTTTTTTAATGGCTGCAGCAAACATATTGACAAGTGTCAATAAATAAAGCAACGTTAGGTTTATAATCATGAATCTGTATAAAGTCATCAAATTAATGTTAAAAGTATCAGCTTTTATTTGTTAAAAAATAAGCTTATCATGTAGGAGCAGGCTAGTGTCTATTTGTGCTACTATAATAGGCAACACAAAATGTAATACACAGGATTCTCCATTTTCTACTTGTTTATCTGTTTATAATTGTTATATTGCAGTATTCAAAGTATCTAAAATGGCTTGAAGGTCAAATAACACTCTTTCTGCTTCTTTAACAAAGTGAACAAACGGCTGTAGCATCCTTCAAACCTGACATTAAGTATTCAAATGTTACTAAAGCAAAGTGTTAGCAATTAAAATAATCAATCTTCCCAGCATAGCACCTAACAGCTGTTCAATAAGTCCTCCTTGCTTACTAGAAAGGAAAGAAAGTCCAGTTTAAGCTGTCCTTCATTGTTGACATCTCTGCACTCGTCCTTTTCTCTAGGCCTCTTGGGCTATTGTCAGCAAGTTCTGCAGTGTTGTTTCTTTATTATAAATAACAACAGGCCACCTGGACTACCTGTGGTACCTGCGAGCCGAGGTTTAATGATCCTTCAGGCTACATCCTCAGTTCTCTCTCGATCCCAGATAATGGGACTGATGGGAATGGCAGAGGAGTGACGGATGGCAGTGACGGATGACTCCAGACAAACATGTGCTGACAACCAGTGAATACGGGGCAGTGTTGCAGAAAGGTCAACATAAAAGTACTTGCATGACTTTCAAAGTTTCCCAGTTAAAAATGATCAGACCTTCTGTTTTGTCTTACTTTGTTTTCTTTTATTGTTTTGTGTGTGTGTGTGTGTGTGTGTGTTTTGTATGTTATTGAAAAGCATCATGATATGGAATAAATGAGAGCAAATTAGTCAGTTTGATCCCAAAACCTCTCTTGTATGTTACATTATTTAGTCATTTGGGCTACCTTCTATTTTTCCAATTGTATGAAACATTTTCAAAACTAGTATAGATTTTTTGGCTACATGAATATTTCTAATGTTTTGTGCATTAACAGCGTTTCTAATTGCAAAACGAGGCACCGTGCCGCCCATCAAAAGTCAATTCCCAAACTCTAAAGTAGACATTTCTTTGTTAAACACCCAGGTGATAATTTTTAGTAATAAAATTATTATATACTAGGGAAGGGCGGCACGGTGGCACAGTTGGTAGCGCTGCTGCCTTGCAATTAGGAGACCTGGGTTCACTTCCCGGGTCCTCCCTGCGTTTGCATGTTCTCCCCGTGTCTTCGTGGGTTTCCTCCGGGCACTCCGGTTTCCTCCCACAGTCCAAAGACATGCAGGTTAGGTGCATTGGTGAGCCTAAATTGTACCTAGTGTGTGCCCTGCGGTGGACTGGCGCCCTGCTCAAGGTTTGTTTCCTGCCTTGTGCCCTGTGTTGGCTGGGATTGGCTCCAACAGACCCCCGTGACACTGTAGTTAGGATATAGAGGGTTGGATGATGGATGGATATACTAGGGAAGGTGAGCTCCACTGGCCGCCTGTGGCGGCAAAACCCCACCCTCAATAGCTTGCTTCGCACACTATCATCAGTTCATGGGTATATTTCAACATAATTAAAACTCTGGCGCTGAGATTTATTTATAGTTATAGAAAATGCTAAAACTATGGGAATGGTAATATGCTTGCTGAAATATCACCAGTATCTAACTTCTCCTATGATCACCAGTCATGATTTTGTTGGCAATTGAATGTTTATGCAGTTTTACAATTTGTAAGCATGTGCCATTACATAGGCTTTATTTGTCGATTGATTACACAACTGAACTACTACTGAACTTAGCGAACCGGATATATTTACAAGGTATTTTGTTTGACATAAGCACATTAAATTGGTTGTATTGACATGAGAGTATTATTGATTATTGTTATATACTCCTAATGAAGTTGAAAAAAAAGATATATAGATGGATACTATATGGCGTATGTTTTTGAAAAAAAAAATGAGCGTTGCATGAAAACGTCACATGAAAACCTTGTTTTCGCTAATCTTTTTTTAAAGAGTAGATCTGTCACCCACTTAAACTTAACCAGGCTTATCCAAGAACATACATCAGATTACATACAGTATAGGGTGATCCTGATCTAACTATGCAACTTTTAATGCAATGCAATGCAATAATTGCATAATTAGATCTAGACCATCCTGTATTTCTCATATGCAAATCAGTCGAAAAATTACACCCTTCTTTTAATTGTTTTGACAAAAATATCTGTAAAAGATCTGCTATTTTGCACATATTCATTCATACCAGGGCAGTTGACACATTCCATATAAGTTAATGAGTAAAGGAAGCAGCATCTACAGAGAAAACCCACAAAAACATGGAAAGAACATGGACTCATCATGGGTGAAAATACTGTATGATGAAGCAGCCTTAAGTACATTGCAACCTCACTGTTTCCAGATACACCACACAATTGAAAATCAAGTAAAGTTACCTGTTGATGAGACTTGTTTAACTCCTGTTTTAATTATTCCTTACGAAAGTATAAGAAAAAATGTTTTGTTGACAACATATCCAAACTATTTTAAAATTTTGACTTTTTCATTAAATACACAATCACAATTGTACTGAGTAAATGTAATAGTGCCGCTATCACTACCATAGTTCCTAGCTGCCTATATTATTTATATTATCAAGGAGTTTCCATTTCTCCTAGTAGTGTTCATATTTCACACTTCAAAATGTTCACACACTTTCGCACCTTCTTGAGTTTTTCCCTGGGTACTTGTTTTCTGCCCACATCCCAAAGACTTGAGTGAATGTCAGTGTGCTTGTGAGTTTTCTGTGATGGACTTGCACCTCAGCTAAGGTTGGTAGCTGCCTTACACCCAGTGTTCCTGGACTAAGCTATGGCCCCCACAACCCTGTAATGAATAAAAAAAATTTTATAGCGAATGAAAACATGGATTCCGTATATTAAAACAAAATTCTATACAATCCATTGTAAAATTAAATGTAGTCACACAATCCTGCTGTCTCCTGTAGACGACAGCAATGTAGTACAATTAAGTAAAGTTGCTCTACATATTTGTAATATGTAAGAATGCAAAGGCTTGACTTCATGATTGACTTGCTAAAAGTGTATACTGTAGCACATGACCTCCACATAGTGCTAATATGATGTTGTTCTGTGAAGATAAAATGTTGTTAGCAAAAAGTAATGTAACTAGCACAGAAGAGCCTTCCAAAGCAGGAAATGATAATCTTAATCTAGCTGAATTTTTCAACTATATCAGCTTTTTTTGCTGAGCTATTGCTTATTTCATTGCTCAGTACACTGCACAAAGCAAATGATGATGTACCAGCGTCTGTAGGCAAGTTGAAGCCTCTAGTGTAACTTTCCCCTTCAGCAGGATAAAAAACGACAGGTCCTGTGGGGTCTGCGTAGTCTATTCACACTTGGGACAGTTGTATATCTTCATGCCCTCCACTCTGTCCATTTTCTGAGATAGCGCTTAGCTGACACGGGCTGCTGTTGTTTGGAAAAAACAACATACACTAAAGACAGAGAGAGAGAGAGAGAAGGAGAGGGGAAGGCAGATGGATAGAACGGGAAAGAGAGAAGCATTATCACCTTGGTGAGGCATCAAGAGTATAAAAAAGAAGAAAGGGTCTGTGGGCAAATTCATCTTCCCCTGCTACAATCAATCTCTCACCAAAAGAAATACACAATAACTAGGCAGGAAGGGGCCAAGATTTATGGCCTAGAAGCATCTATACTGACCAGCATCCACCTAGCCTGCTTGGCTTCCCTCTCTCTGCCAGAACACTTTTTTCTAATACTTACAATGATATACTATCTCTCTGTGCTGTTTTACAAGTACATTAGCTATATTTAATGAGATTGGTAAGTAATTTAATGGCTGTATATAGGATACGAGACTAGAAAGATCTTATTACCTGTGCTATTTTTATCAAATTATTAGAGAAGTTTTGATTTTTGTATTCCTTGATCCTGCCTAGTATTTTGCCTTTTGCTTAGTGAAGGGTGTATATGACGTAAAGAAAAACAAACCTGACCAAATGAAATGCTGGTAACAAATGCATATTTAAGGTTTAAGTTCATCTGCATCAACAGATAACAATAGTCTACATTTAACAGGTGACCTTTTCGTATTAGAAATAATTTTATTCAATTATTGTGTAGAGTGCAAAACACAAAACTGTGCATATTTTAGGGTTTTAATTAGTAAAAGTATTGACTAATGTCAAATATCCATAAGTAGGAACTGGCACAAATAATTTATTGTCATTTGCCCCCTCAACACAAGTCATGCTAACTCAAAAATGATATTAAAAAAAAGTATGACAGACAAATGTTTGCATTCAATGTAGAATGTACTGCTGAACATTCCTTAAGTGACTGTAGGTATAGGAGTGACTAGAGCTGTATAGTAAAAAAGAGTTGAAAAAAATAAGATCAGCTAGACCTTGGGAATCCTTCCACTCGAACCAAAAACATGGAATCATAGTTCTTGCTCTAGACTGAAGTTTGAGAATTAGTGATGCCCAATACTAGCATAAATTAACAGGATTATTCACTTGTTTGACATTATAAGAATTACCAAGGCCTTTGTTCCACACCAAACCTGCAAAGGAAATTGAAGCAGAGTCAGAAACGACCAGCACAGCCTTCTGTCTCTGAGTAGATGTGCATCTCACCCAACAGCGCAAATACACTGTTCATACATTTTTTGTATCACTGAGAAATTTCTTTTACACACATCATTTTTCAGCAGCCACAAACAGCTATGCATGAGTATTATATTTTTTAATAATATGAATTTAATATGCACTGTGCAGAATAACAGGTTATGTATCACTATGTGTATGTGTATTATGTGTAAGTCAAAGAAGGTTATGTTTAAGCTTCATAATGCACTGAAGGAATCTTCACCAGGAGTACTGTGTGCAGTTTTGGTCTCTGAGTTACAAAAAAGACATAGCAGTCCTACAAAAAGTTCAGAGAAGAATGAGTAGGCTGATTCCAAACTGCAGGATATGAGTTATGAGGACAGATTAAAGGAGCTGAACCTTTCCATTTTAAGCAAGTAGAAATTAAGAGTTGACATGATTGAAGTTATTGAAATTTATGGAATTAGCACAATAGATCCTTACAGTTATATTCAAATGCATTCAACAGGAATACAGGGAGATTTTTGGAAACTTGTTAGGAGTGGACTTCACACAAATGTTAGAAAGTTTTTCTTTCTCACAGAGGGTCATAAACATATGGAATAAGTTACCAAGTAGTGTGGCAGACAATATCAAGGTAGAGAATTAAATTAAAATGCATATATAACTGAAAATGTAAAGATCTTAAAATTAATAAAATGCCAAATATTAAAATTCAAGAACAGATTTTAGTTAAGAAAGCCTTTCAGACAATTAAAAGTAATGTTTTCTTAGAATTATGTTCTTTTCTTTTTATTAACATTTTCTCAAAATATATATTTCGATGTCATTTCATTGCCTGCCCACACCCACACATTCATGTTAATTATTATTTTACATACAGTGTCTGAATGGCATAAGGCATCATTTCAAATCCTGAAATGTAACACCAAACTGTAAACCAAAACAAATTTTAAATAACTTGCAGCATGTTTACTGGTGCACTGTCTAGACATATCAGATAATATAACCTTTTAATTATGCTTTGTTTCTGCTTCTGTTATTTGACAATGTCAGCAATTCATACAAATAAGGAATAACCTTTTGAAGCTTAGTCTGTGATATATAGTACAATTTCATTATTTTAACACACTAATTATATGAAAAGCAAAATTATCTTGCTTAAAAGTAACTGTCTGATTTGTGACAAAAAGTTCAAAATTGAAAACAAAGAGAAGAAAGTCAAAAGACCTACTTTAAGTGTGGGTTTGGGTAACTAATTAAAAATAAGGCAGGTGTTAAAGCAATATTTCAAAAATATTACTTTACATACGTAAGAAGTACAAATTAGAATGACAAACATCTTTCTCAAATAATACTGCCTAAGAAATACCAATTAAAGTGAAAATATTTTTTATACTTCACACATAAAATTTGTAAAAGGTACAAGTACATTGCTACATTATTTTGAACTTTGAAAAGACTACATTGTCTCTCTGTTTCTTTCTTTTATTGCAGCCCTTCTTTATAAGCTGTCATGTAACAACCTGACCTGTGAGGTCTTTGCAACTGATTGCATTTACAAACTAATTAATAAGGTTGACCTCAGATGGAGCAATAATAACAAATTCTGCCACTTAAGACCAAAAACGGCAGATGAAGGAGACAATTTAAATACAATATGAAACAGCTGATCAAAAACAACCCTTAAACAGGCCAATCATAATGTTTTGATATATATTTAAATGCAGTTTTATTTTTCAAAGCATGTACCTTTTTCACTTTATCATTTACTGTTTATTCAGTGCAGAGCTGAATCAGGGAATAGGTAGAAATACCCATGAATTCATTTGCTGCAGTTGTCGGAGACTTTTGGCAGCATTAGACATAAGACTAAAGACAGCACTGAACAGAGAGCCAAAAGCAGAAGAAATAAGGCAAATCATATTAATATACACTAGTCGATCCATTCATCCATCCATCTATCAATCTACTGAACCTGCTTATCTTGGTTTAAGAATCTTGGGAGCAAAGTTGGGGTAGTTGCTCAAACACAGCATTCACTACATGTAAATAGATAAAATAGATGACACCCACATGTCCTTCCTGTATTTTAACGTTAAAATTATCAGTCAAATTGATGCTGTATCAATTTTAAAAAATATTTCAAGTATTTTGTTCACAAAACACCCCTGCTTGCTTCGCTCACCAACCCCCAGAAGCGGGAACTGGATGCCCACTATCTTGCGGCTGAGCTCGAAGGTCATTGGGGCACCCCTCCATTAGAAAAAGCAATTGTACTTGAGGAGTTGGTATATAGAAAAGTACGCGGTGCATGGGAGGAAGATGGTGTAGTCCTTAGTTATTACAGATAGAAAATCAGATACTTGAGTATTTCACTACACTGTCTATTTTAAATACCAACGAATACTAAAACGTAGTAAAAAGTTATGGCAAAAAAGCAGAAGTTAAACAATAAAGTGTAATAAGAAGTAAATAAAAAATTAAATTACATTAACGCCAACATCAAAAACAATATTATTACTTTATCTTCTAACTTACATTCTATAAACGTTGATTTTTTACAATTCTGTTTGCATATTGTTTGGGATATTTTTCTCTTTCTCTGTTATTGGATGATTCTCTTTGTTCTTGATTTTTATTATATGAAGCTCTTTTTTGTTCATTTTCTTTTTTCAATGCTCATTATCAACTCTTGCCCGTGTTTTTCGGCCGTGATCTAGAATTCAATGTTCTTGAATAGATATAATAATTTGCTTTTCTGCCTGGCCATTATAATTGACTGCGTTAAAGAGCAAGTAGGAGTAATAATTGGGCGAGAGGTGCAGAGGGGGAAGTGGTCAAGACTGAATAACGTGGAAATGACAGAAAACATTTTAATATAATAGAGAGATAAAAGTGATAAAATTGCTCAAGCAGTTGCAAATATGGAGTTATTGAATAGTAAAATTTTTAATAGTGTAGCGACCACCAGAGGTCAGCACTTATTGATCAGGTGAGGACATCTACTTAACGTGTGTTTTTATGTAATTGCGTAAATACATATCCATGTCTCTCTTATCTTGGTGCTCACTACAGTATAAAAAAGCATGTGTTGATCAAAAAGAAAGCATTTAAATTTTGAAATTAACTATCTTGCAAGTCAAGTCAAGTTGTGGAGCATGCAGTGGTACAGTGCATTGCCGCACCCACTACACGACGAAAAAACTTGGGATCCCGGTTGGCAACCCCCCAGGCAGACACACGGTCCAGTCCCACCCTCCAGAAATGACCCACTATCTGCCGCAGCCTGGTGTTACCTGGGCGACCCCTTGGCCTGGACCAACCACTCAGGTCCCCAACAATGAGGATCTTATGAGCTGGATCACCCTCGGGGACATGCGCCACATGGCCGTAGTGCCGTAACTGACGCTCCCTCACAATAGGTAATGTGCCTTATTCGGGACTCCATGAGCAACTACTCATTCGACAGAAAGTCAAACCAACGGTACCCAAGGATTTTCCGGAGAGACACAGTACCAAAGGAGTCCAGTCTTCGTCTCAGGTCACTGGATAGCATCCATGTCTCGCAAGCATATAGCAAGACAGCAAGCACCAGGATTCTAAAGACTTGGACCTTAGTCCTTTTGCATAGATATAGGGAGCGCCACACACCCCTTTCCAGCGACTTCATGAACCCCCATGCTCTCCCAATCCATCTACTGACTTCATAGGAAGAGTCACCAGAAACATGAATGTCACTGCCAAGGTAAATAAACCTCTCAACAAGGTTGACACTCTCTCCGCAAATAGACACACTGCTGATGGCTGTGCCCAAGAGGTCATTATAGGCCTGGATCTTGGTTTTTATCCAGGACACTCGCAAGCCCAGACACTCAGACTCCTCGCTCAGTCTCTCGAGCACCCCAATTAGAGCCTCCATTGACCCCGCGAAGATCACAGCATCTTCAGCAAAGTCAAGATCCCTGAATCTTTCTTCACCAACTGATGCACCTCAGCCGCTGGACCCCACGACCTTGCCCAACACCCAATCCATACAAGCATTGAACAGACTAGGAGCAAGAACACACCCCTGAAGAACCCCAGAATCAACTGGGAAAGACACAAAGGTTCTGCCTCCACTCTGCACAGCACTCACAGTACCAGTGTACAGGCTGGCCATGATATCCAGCAACCTCTAGGGGATCCCGCGAACCCTCAGGATGTCCCACAGGGCAGCTCAATCAATTGAGTCGAACGCTTTACAAAAATCAACAAAGGCTGCAAAGAAACTCTGCCGATATTCGCGTTTGCGCTCTATGAGAATCCTCAGTGCCAGTATGCGGTCGATGGTAGACGTCTTAGGTGTAAAACCAGACTGTTCAAGTCGCTGGTAGGTGAGCAAGTGATCACAGATCCTATTGAGGACGACCCTAGCAAGGACCTTACCTGGCACCAAGAGCAGTGTTATCCCCCTGTAGTTGCTGCAATCCAGTCGATCATCCTTCCCTTTCCAGATAGGGACGACAAGTCCCGTTTTCCAGTCAGTTGGGATAATGCCAGTGTCCCAAATGGAAGCAAAGATTGCTTGCAATGCCAGGAAGACAGCCTTACCACCAGCCTGGAGAAGTTCACCCTGGATACCACAGATCCCTGCAGCCTTTCCTCCCCTCAGCTGGTTCACCAACTGTGCAATCTCAGTGAGATTGGGTAGTTCACAGCTAATTAGAGGATCAGCCTCAAGGACCGTGGACCCAGAGATATCCAATGTCCTAGCCGGAGGATCAGCTTTGAACAACTGCTCAAAGTATCCAACCCAGCGGGTCACAACTACAGTGTCATCTGTAAGGACCGTTCCATCAGCAGCCCTGACTTTGACTCTCCGAGGAACAGATGCTGATGTGTGTAATGCTTAGATTCCTCTGTAAGCAGGATGTGGGTCGCTAGACCACAGATGGTGTGTGACTTGCTCACAGATTCCTCTAACAAACGCCTCTTCATCTGCCCTCAGAACCCTCACAGTCGTCCTTCTCAGTTCCCTGTACAGACCAGAGTTGCCACTGAGCTGTGCACTGTGACTCCTCTCGTTGATAGATCTCCTTCACCGCACCACGAGTACCAAGTTCAACGATGCGGTTCTGGGCGCTGGAACCAGGATCCAGCGACTCACAGCCCTTGACCTTTTGCAAAGTCAAGAAACATGGAGTCACTTTCACCATGGTCACCAGACCCATGGGGACCGAGACAACCCTCAAAGCCAGCCCTGTCAGTGCCAGTGGCTGCACTGAAGTCACCCATGACCAGAGGAGTGTCACCTTGTGGGCACCCATCAACCACCGAGCAAAGCTACAAAAAAAATGTCTCCCTCGCCGAGACATCACTCACCGCGGTCTGAGCATACACTGAGACAACAGACAAGGCACCCAGGGAGTGCCGTAATCTGAATCTCATAATACACTTGTTGAAAGGAGTGACATCAGACACCATCGGAAAAAGCCAATCCGCTACAGCAACAGCTACTCCCCGAGTATGACAGTCATAAGAGCGACCAGACCAATAAAAGGTGTATCCACCTACAGAGATCTGGCCAGTCCCCGGTCTGCGCACCTCAGAGAGTGCTGAAATGCGGAGTTACACAGCTTCTCTGACAGCAAAGGAAGATGATCATCTTGCCGGAGAGACAATTATCTTGTTATCTTGCATTCACTAAAAATTAAATAAAGGTTCAGTTACCTTATACAGACGTGGAAAATGTTAAAGAGACTGAAATGTATGTCGGAATATGGGCTACACTTTACAACATGATACTTAACATTGTTTTTGTTTGATTGAAAATCAAAGACGTTTTGCTTCTGTAGTTCTAATATGAGCGCATTGATCAAAAGGCTGTGCATTGGAAAGAACAAAAAATATTAATGTAGCTACTATATGTTTATTTCTAAAGTTTAAAAATATATTCCAGTTCACTATGCTCCACTTTCCTTCACAGTCCACACTGCAGTCCTAAAAGAAGTAGGAAAAGGAATAGCATGCACAAAAGAAAACAAGTGGTAAAGTTAAGTAGACATCAGTGCCTGTATTTATCAGGTGTCTCTGAATTAATCCTAGGAATTGCAAAAGTCTGACTAGGATAAGAATTTGTCCTACCCTGAGTAGGACATTAGAAGTAGTTACAAAGTTTCCTACACCCACTCCCAGCGAGAAGTAAGATTTCATGTTTGAGAATGAGTGACGTCATGATTTTAAATGACGTACAAGATTTGTTATGAACATTATTGAATCTCAGTCAGATACATATCTTTTAATGAGTTTGTTGTTCTCCCATATTTACAAATATTCCTGGGATGTTCATGCTAGTTTCTGCCTGTATACCAACTTCCGGGAGCTCCTAATGAGGTACGACAACTTCAAAGCTATCATTAATCTTGGTTAGGTGTTTTTTCAACAATTAGTCAGATTAGGTCAGGTCAGGTCAGGTTGGGGAGCATGCACTAGTACAATGCAAAGCATTTCACAAAACAGCTCATGATCCTGGTTGGCAATCCCCCAGGCAGACACATGGTCCAGTCCCACCCCCCGGAAATGACTATCTTTCTGCTGTAGCCAGGAGTTACGTGGGTATCCTATCTATCTATCATATTAGCCAAGCGACTACAGCCACCAGTAAGTTTGTATACATGTTGATTCTTCCATTTTTCTAAACACCACTTCATTAATGGGGTGTTCCATGGGTTTTCCCTTTGATCGTATCATTGCTTCATAATAGGGGTGTTTGGGCTTTCTCACTAATGTGTTCTCACTTTTTAAAGGGGTGCTTATTACTCATTTACTTCATTTTAACCTTAGCAATTACTTTGATGGTTCCTCTTAAGATGTGGCAAACCTCACATGCTCAAGCTTTAAACCACATTTAGTTAACCCTTTAGTTACCTTCAGTTCTTTTCCTTATGCTTTTAATAATCCATTGATACAACTTCATTTAAGTATACACTTGTATTAAATTGTAAAAATTACCATGTATTGATTAAAAATATTTGACTAAAATTCTATGGTCACCAGTCACTAGGCATCTACCTCTTGACCAGTAGGCTGCCACTTCTTGATATTAGATCCAGATTACTCATTAATCCATGCCACAGAGAGCATGTTGATAGAAGCAAAAGATTACAAAGAGACAGGATGCCTGGAAATTGGAATGTTACGAGCCCTAAGCCTTCGAAATTATCACCAATCATACCTAACATTGAAAAGAGATGGAGCTATTTCAGATTCAAAGAGCTGCATTTTGAATTACACA
The DNA here is from genome assembly GCF_900747795.2 of Erpetoichthys calabaricus. Classification (NCBI taxonomy): domain Eukaryota; kingdom Metazoa; phylum Chordata; class Cladistia; order Polypteriformes; family Polypteridae; genus Erpetoichthys; species Erpetoichthys calabaricus. The sequence continues at coordinate 66,401,745 of NC_041402.2, forward strand.
AAACTTTTCACCATTATTCACCCCGTTATTTTTAAACAGTTTAATTTAAATGATTTATAAGCAATTGAACTAAAAATTCTATAAAGCACAATGAAAAATAGACAGAGACCCTCTAATTTGTAAATACTTATTGGAAGTACCTTTAAGAGAAATAAGAATTGCAAGTTGACAAGAGTTATTTTTCCATTAAAATAGGGCAACGTTTTTGTTTTCCATGACAGACTTTCTCTAACTTTCTTGTTAGGGACCATTAATGGGCAGCAGCATTCTGAGTCTGGTCGTAGTCATGGTAATTTTGTGTTGACCAGCATTCTGAATTTAGTGACAGAACTTTTCCCCATTTATCCAGTTATCTTGGTTTCATGAAAATAAATAAAAAATAAAAAAACATTTGTAAGTAATAAAATGGAAGTGTGTAAGGAGCTTGGACTGAAATAGAAGTGGTACTTCTGAGAGAAGCACTTGTTCATTTGACCACATGTTTAGTTATTTGTATTTGCACTCAGTTTAGTATGAGATATGGTGGTTTTCCAAGTGTATTTTTTCAGATTCAGTGGAAATACATTTTTTATTGTATCTTCAGCTTACTTTCTCCATTAACTATAAACATCTTATTAGGTTCTGACAAATGTTTTTGTGTGTTTTGTACTTTTAATATCAAAATTCTATTTTAGTGACAAGTGTTGTATATTACCTAGATTTGTGGTTTTATTTGTATCAGACTTCAGTTGTTTGTGCTATATACAGTACCTTATTTTGCATTATACTAATGCTGCAGAATATAAGTAAAATTAAAAAGTATTCCTTATAAAGCAGTCTTCTTGAGGCAGATAATTTTATTGATTAAAGAAAACATGCTCAACTGCCTGTTAAACCCTAGGCAGTTAAAACCCTAAGTCCTAGGTGACACACACCTCTCTTCCAGATGAGGTTTTCAGTTTTAATAATGGATCTGTCAATGCATAAATTTAGATCTCTTTTTGTCTCCTCTCACATCCCAAAGTAATTTTTCGAGGGTGACTCTACTAGAAATACTGCAGTGTAAAGTAAGTGCTTCTAAAACTCATGAGAAAATGTGAAGACACTTTGAGAAAAGACTAATACTTTAAATAAGGAGCTGTATTTGTTCTAGTTCACGTGTTGCTCACTTATTGCTAAGTAAAAATGAGCAAAGTTTTTCGTAAGCAGCAATTATCGGACAGATGCACTTAGGTAGTCCCTGTTTTAAAGTGTTACATAAGTGTGTTTTTATGGTCTTGAATACACAATGCACTTAATGCATTACACATACAATAAGGTGTGCATAGAATTCCATCAAATAAAGAATTTAACTAATTTAATTACACAAATGGCTATTTAATGGCTATTTAAATAGCACTCTCATCCTACTAAAATATGGTGTCATACTACAGTATATACAGGGCAGAAATTAAGAAAGAGGAGCTTTAAGAGGAACTAGTGTATTTGGTCAACAGAGTACATTTTTACTATTCCCTCTGCTATACAACTAAAACACAACAGATAAGCAGGAAGAATATTTCTTCTGACGGAGACTGTTGAGATTGATTGAACTTAACAAAACTTGTCAGCACCAGTAAATGGTATGCAGTACACATGGTATCTTCGAGTTGTTTTTTTTAAAGAGGAGATACAAAGTGCTGAAGTGAAAATATTTCACCACTGTGAACCAGTAGTGACAAGACCAGTGATGTTATGAATGATGACAGTGTCAGTCTCTTTGCTGTTTGGACAGAATCTGACAGAAGCAATTAATTTGACATGACAGGTCGCTTTTTAGTGTTGCTCAGGGTCATTTAATGGATATGTGGCCTGCTGATGCCCACAATTAACACTGTTACCTGCATGAACTTCACACACAAGGAAATTAAAATAAAACAAAGGCGGAAATGGTTTAATTAATGTCCCTTATGACTAACACTCAGGAGAAGTGAAAGAGTCTCATTTTGAGGTCAGGAAGAGTTGGTGTATATAGTGGTACAGCAAGATATTGGGATGATAAAGTGTACTGGACAAAGATTAAGATAATGATAGGCACAAGTTTATTTTGGACTAATAAATAACAATGTGAACAACCCTGCCAAATATTCCTGAAAAGTGTTAAGGGCCTTCATTCTAAAACTGATAGGCCATCCCTTAAATTAGCAAGCAGATCTTTACAGATGTCCTACAACTAAAGTCATTGTCTCTACAGTAAGTCATTTCATTTGGAGTATATTTTTTTATAAATAAAATAAGGCCTGAATCTGGAGATCAGAATGTAAATGCAGAGGGAATGAATGTGTGAAGTTAAGTAAAAGAGGCCACAGTCAAAGTAGAAGAAAGAATCTGAAATTAGCCCAAAATGTAAGTGAATGCCACAATAATGATTTGAGAATAGAATTTATATGGCCATGCTTTTTAGTTCTAGTAACTATTCTTGTATTAACATTTAAAACTAAGTCTAAAAATATAATGATTTAAACAGCATAGATACAATAAATCTAAACATAAAAAAAGTAAAAATGAGCAATAAGATCTTGTATGTTTTTTCTTGTTCTTATACTGTATTTTAATAATTGTTTGGTACACTTAGTTTAGGTACTGCAAAAATGCATCTATTATTCATTTACACTTCTGTAACAAGACCTTAGCAAAGGCTTCTTTGGTCTTCATAACACTACTAAAACATCAGAGGATAGGTTATTCATCTGCTGTGCAGTGTGGTAATACCATCCATCCATCCATTTTCCAACCCGCTGAATCCGAACACAGGGTCACGGGGGTCTGCTGAAGCCAATCCCAGCCAACACAGGGCACAAGGCAGGAACCAATCCTGGGCAGGGTGCCAACCCACCGCAGAGTGTGGTAATACGATGGTAATATTATTTGATAATATGAAGGATTCAGAGGTATAATACTTCATATGTAACATCAAGAGAAATGTGTCTCAGTTAAGCCACCGCAGACCACTGAAAAGTTAAGTTTTGTTAGTAGGTCATGTTGCAAAGATGAATAAATACTTCATGCTCTGATGCTTTGTAAGTGTTATAAGACCCAAAGAAGTGTATGTTAAAAGACGTCTACCTAGTTGTAAATGAGTAATAGATGCATTTTATCAGTATATATACTAAGGTGTCACAAATCATTTATTAATAACTTTGTTTAATTTTAAATCTTTTACTAGCTGGCCAAACCAGTGATTTTATTAATATGTATTTATAAACATTTTCAACTTTGTTTCTCCAATATTCACAGTACTAAATACTTACCACATGGTTCTGAATTCTACATTAGTAAAGGAATGGAATAACCTGCTTTATTAAAGAATGCTGTACCGATGCTTCATCTATATACATTTGCTTAATCCAAATCAAGACTCTTCACCTTTTGTTACTTTATGCATATTTAATATATAGAGGCAGTACTATTTTCAAGAAATTGCCCATGTATTCATATATCTCTGTGTTTGTGTGACTGTCATAAAAAATTGTGGACGCTGCAGCTGAGGAACAAATGGACCAGTTCTTATGATATTTTATGAAAAACGTGAACTAATTAGTCTTCAGAGTTGATTAGGTTTGGATGAATTCCAGCTATTCAGCTTCAAACCTTAAAGTTAATAAAGTTTTTAAAGCTACCAACAAAAAAACATTTTTAGGAGTTTGAAAAAATAAAGGTTTAGTGAATTTTGAGATCAATCCAAAGACAGAGCTTTCAAAGTTCAAAATTGTTAGACACAGTGGCAGTATTGTATCTTTCATATTTTTTGGTACGTTAACTTCATAAAATGTAATAATGTTAAAAATATGAAGAAAGTCATGTAACGGCCATGTCAGATTTTTTCCTTTTCTTTCATAAAACCTCTTCCTTAAAACCCTGAATTAGATTAACAGATATATGAATATTAATGAAATCCTGTTTAAACTGCACACAGACTACAATAAGTGATACTTAGTACAAAAGGGGGAAACTTTTAATAGTTGTAGATTTTACACTGCCTTTTGTCATGCTGTAGTTTAGGCTACAAAACATCTTGCTCACTCATTGACCCCAAACGTTTGTACATGAGGTACACCTTTCTGTTTTTTCTCATTCAAATTCTATACTTTACTGTACAGTTTGTGGTAATTCAATGACTTATGTAGCATACCTGTAATCTGGTAATTTTGCTAAATCTGGCAGCCCCTTGTATTTATTGCTCTTCTCATTTAGGTGAACTTATAGAGCTTCTCCCATGACACTAATGTCAGCAGTATTACTTTTTTAAATATAAATTTAAAGGAGCAGAATGTGGATTTTGAAAATCTAACCCAAGAGGCTAATGATCATTTTTGCCTAAATTCACAGTGGATTAGAAAGATGACCAGGACCAACAATAAAATAGAATTGTTTGATTTGGAAGAACAATCTGATAAACCCAATAAAATTCATTAAAAGCAATTCATAAACCTAATAAAATAACATTTATCATAATATTTACAAAGTAACGGTTTAGGTGCATTAACATATATTCCAAAAAGCACTCATTGCAGTTGCCATTTCCGTTTGTCTGTTTGTCCATCTGTCTGTTTGCATTAAACAACCTGGCTATATGGAGGACTGAATTTGGTGAAATCTGGCACACTTATTCTCAATGAAAATTTTCAGGAAAGCGCAATTGTCTTTGAAATATTTCAATCAGAGCACATTTTACAAATTTGGGAAATTTCAAAGTTTTCTACTGAAAAGCACTTATAAATTTTCCATCGTGTCTGTCTTAAAATATTTTTCTGTGTGACTTCAATTACAGATGAGTTTATTGTTTCAAATTTGCCATGAGAGAGATTACTTTAACTTGTAATTTTACATATTTTCATCTTTTACACATCAGAATTCTGCTCCTGACAGCAAAATAGATCTCCAGTACAAGAAAATCACCAGCTCACTTCTCGTGCTGCTTGAAGTAAGTTAAGTGTAAATATATTTCAGAGGCAACTCATGGTATTAAATCCAACAAAATGGACACACTAGTAGGTAGTGTATGCATTGAAATTTGCACTTGGGAATACCAGACAGTTCATCAGGTGTACAAGCAGCTAGCAGATGGCTAGCTTTTGTGGGCACTGCTGCAGCAAGAGATGTGTGGGTACAAGAAAGGAGCCAGCAATTGTGGGACTGTGAATGATGTCACAGCTGTAGCTCTACTCTATTGACTACCAATGCTGGCTGATGATGGCAGCACAGAGCCCATGCATATACATAAAATATATTAATTCTAATCTTACCACTCTCATTCATGTCGCATGATCACGAATCAGATATGTATCCGATCTAGGATCACATATGAAAGTGATCCACATATGATTTGAAAAGATTGGATTTCTGTGTCCACACAGCCCTGAAAACATCAGATTTGTGTCACATTAAAGCAAACATCAGAGCTGAGTCACTCCACCCTAATAATGTAGCCTCTGAAATTTTAAATGCTGCAGCTTTGAAAGCAGTTAACAAAGTCCTCTAATGACCTAAATGTTGCCCCATGAATATATTTTCCAATTTTTTGGAGTTCAGGAAAAATACTTATTGTCTGTTTCAAAGGATATGACTAAACTTAGACAGTTTGATTCAGGCAAAAATGAGATGAAACTCCTGACAGCGGTATTGAAAAAGATCCAGATAGAGGAGGATGATCCCCATGAAATGTCATAAGGGAGTACTCTGTGTTTGCTTATCTCAGGTCAAAGATAGGGACCTACTGAAACTGTAACTACAGTAGAATTGTGGGGACATCAGGACAGACTTACATATTTACCTCATGGTACTCTGTAGAAGGACGTGTCTTCCAGAGGAAATTGATGGAGTTCAGTTGGTTTTAGAAAGGGAAGAAAAACCACTGGGAATCCTTGATGCTTCTCTGCATGGCTTTTAAATGTATTAGTTACATGGCACTTTTACTTAGTGGCCACAAAATTTTCAATCATCAACAAGACGTCATGGCTTGACTTATAACTGTTCAACAGCTCCTAATTATCATTATTTTGCTTAGTTAAGAATTGGGTATTGGGAGAAAGAGGAAGATAGGTTTTTGGAATAGAAGCCGGGTTGTGTAGGCAAGAAAGCAGTCGGGGTAACTGGAAGGAAGACAGGGTGCTTTCTCTCTGTGCAATATTGTTTCTTTGTGTAATTATCCCCTTTTATTATGTCATTATGTCATTCTATGAATAAACTATTGAAGACACCGAATTTTACTAAATACAAACATTCATTTTGCTGAGATATTTCAAGCTACCACAAACAGTGTTCTGTCACCAACTGTTTCCTTTTACAATACAACCCGCTGTCATATCAATTAGTCAGTAGCTACTTTTGTACAGCAGCTACTGCACCCAGCATCATGACTTCTTGGCACAACCATAAAAAGTGCCATGATCAGATAAATGAACAAGTTATAAAGCATAATGAAAACTTAACAAATCCTAACTATACATAATTTTTGTGTAAATGCTTTTGTATTATGTATTATGTTATTAGCCACCTCCTTGTGTGCTTTGTGTGTTTTAGCAAAAACAAACAAATAAGTGAAAGTAAACACACTGTGAAAAAGTGTGCCTTAATAATTTTCAATTATATTTCAATTGTAAAAATACTTCTAAGAATGCAATGAAAAAGTCGACATAATTTAGCTTGGCACTTGTAACCAGGAGGTCATATAGTGATCTGCGAAGAAGATTAGCTGATTCATTTTTTCACTGCATTAATTAAATAACAATGCAAATAACATCTAACCAATGTATTTGAACATGCTTAGGGACAGATAATAATTTAGTCCAGCACCTTAATGCCAAGTGTCTCTTTTATTAGCCTCTCTAAAGTGGCATGGTTCTGTCTGTTTTCCAGTTGTAGCTTTTGTATCATTGTCTGTATTTGCTCATTTCTCATTACCTCCTACAAGATGACAGTTAAACTTATAAGAATAAAAGGTCATTCTTCATTCAAGGAGATTTTTAAATACCTATCCCATCATAGGAACACTCTCAGTGGGGTTTGGCACTCTGCAAAGCCTTTTTTCTTGACCTTCACCCAGGTATCAAACTCTCGGCTTTCAAATGCCCTAATGATTGTTTCTACTTCTATGTTTTCCCAACAGCTTTATCTTGAAAACCCACAAAGTTGAAGGGCAATGTTCTTTTGCCAGGACCTTTCTGGTCCCCAAGATTTTCATGTTTAGCTTCTTAAATTTCTTCAATTTAAACCTGTTGTAAGTCTTCAAAATTAAAGCTAGAATACAAATGTAGTACTATATAAAATATTCCAAAAATAAAATAATTATATACAAATGATCCCAAGGGGTTTTGTATTATTCACATAGATATTTTAAAAATAGAGCACCGAAAAATTAAATAAATAAAGGGTCATTCAAATAGCTATTGTTAGGGACTGACCCAGCAACACTGTGTTTCAAAATCCACTGACCTGTCCCTACTAACACTCTGATGTTTATGTAATGTAGTAAGTACTTTTCCAAATACATATATGTCAATTAATACTCTTCTCTCTCATATTTGACATGCTCTTAAAACTGTAAAATACTGTTCAGATGTCTGACGAGTTTCCCACCATGTACTCTGGTTTTCCTCCCGGCTTAATAAAGGGAGTGCAAGTATTTTTATCAGTGATTCCAAGTTGGTGCTGTGCAAGTGTGGTCTTCCTACTAGTGTTACTGGGTAGGCTTTAGTAGATAAACACACAAAGATCCAGTATATTTAGTAATTGAGCATTAAATAACACATTGTATTTGTTCAGTGGAAAATAAGGAAATGGCATACGAAAACTGAATTTTACAAGGGGTACACACACTCCAAAAATATGTTAATTCCATGCCCATTTACAAGCTCATAAACACACACACTTCAATAGAAGATGAAGAGCAATATACTCAAACATTACATTAGCTGGACATTTCATACTTGTTTAAACTAGCATGTACTGTACAATCAGCTATAGAAACATGGAGAATATCATTATAAACATCATGATTAATATCAGAAGAAGAGAATCTAGTACTGACTTTGTTCTTGGCACCTCAGTTGTAACCAGGTGACTTTCCTTTGGAGAAGAGATGTAAGGCTGGATAGAACTGGACATCAGTCCATCATTAAAACATATGGACAGACAGGGGGGTGTGGGATCTGTTCTCTAATTTTAAATCTTACTTAAATACCATTTTCAATAAGTAGTCCAATAAAGCAGACACCATTTCTTCCCTGTACTTCTCTAAAATATTCTGGCAAGTCCTTGGTTAAATAAAAGATTATGTGCTTGACCTTCATCTTTCTCTAGTTGTTTACATTTCAATGAGACTCTGTCTTACAGCTAATATAGCATCTAATATTCCTAGTACAAAATAAAATACTTTACCATGTACACATAAATGCAAAATAAATCTATGTATTAATGTTTAAGTACTCTAAAATATCACATTTACCTGCATGACTATTCAAAACATAAATCACAGTGATGCACTAATTATAGATTACATTGGCTATGCGCTGCAGTAGACCTGCCAGAACAGTCAATTTCCATAAAGTTACATGTCAAATTTCAAATAAATTGTCAAAACCCTTCAAGCAGTCGCACTAACTACTCTTCCGATGTTGCATACAGTAAATTCTTTAATTATCATTTAACCCTTTCTATTATAGTAATGCACTGGTTAGTGATGGTGTCTCAGAGTTTCAGGAATCTAGGTTCAACACCTGGCTAGGCCTGCTCAAATTCTCCCCTTGTTTGTCCCCATTTTCAGCCACAACTGTAGCTCCCTCTCATATCACAAATATGTACAGGTTAGGATACTACAAAATAGCATGTTGGATAATAGTTAGCAGATATTTAATTTGAATTTTGAATACATATTACTATGATCCTCAGAGTCATTCATTTTGCAAAATTTTCCAAAGTTGAAAGCTAAAGGACTCAAATTATAAAATATTATAAATGTACCTATACATCCATTCATATTCTTAGCATAAGGTCCAGAAGGTTTTATCCAAAGTGGTGAAGCTGAAGGCATGATGTAACATAGGATGTGATCCTAGTTTATCACTGTGCACTCTCATGGACACAAGAATACAGGACCAATTGAGATTCTCTAGTTGCCTTTATTAATATTTTTTTGTATTTGAACACAAGGTACAGAGTGACCAAGCCAGGAATCAAACACATGTTCCTTGATACAGTATGTGAAACAGAAGCAGTAGTGGTATGCTGTCTTATGTGGATAGATTTTATTGTGGCAGCTGAGTACCACAAGTCACAGTATATCAGAGTGGTGTGGTAGTGTTCGGTACATAAGCCAGTTAATGCCCTTTCAGGTTATAGAACCATTAGAGAGTACAGACATTCTTACCTCAGGGGGCTAAGTAATTAATGTGTCCATTCCATGATGGGGTCTGTTATCATGGTGGTTAAAGTTTGATTTGGAGGTACAGATGAACTAAACTATGCAACTGCCAATCTTTGATTTTAATATTGCTTTTGAGTGTGTTCTGAGGTAAAACTCTGGTAATGCCTACTAAATGCCTACTAAAACTAAATTTCTCTTTCTTTATTGCAAACTGGTTACGTTTTTAGCCCCCTTAGACCAATATATTGGTTTATTAGTAAAATAAAAATCAATTCAGAGATGCTAAACAAACAAACATAGATCTCACTCAGAAGAACACACACAACTATTCAAAATGGTACAGTTTAGAGTTTCCCTTTAAGCTAAAAAAACAAGTTTTAAGATTGTTAGTGGAAAACTGGAATTTCTGAAGGAAAACTATAAAGAGGTAGGGAGAACATGCAAACGTAACACAGACAAGTGACTCAGCTACCTTTATATCCCTTTATATTCAGCTGTGAGAAGTATTGCTAAGCAGCACATCATCCTACCCAAAGTAAATATTAAATGGGGAGGCAGTAGTTAGTACTGATGCGTTAGGGACACTTGGTTCAAATCCTGTGCTTAGTTGCTGTCTGAGTACAATCTGAATGATCTTCCATTTGTCTGAATGGATTTTCCCACAACATCCTAAAAACATGTATATTGGGTAAAATGGCCCAGTTTAAGAGTGTGAGTGCAATGGACTTGTGCTCCATCCAGGGTTGGTTCCTGGCTTGTATTCAAGTGGTCTGCAAATAAGTTCTGACCCCTGTGATCCTAAGATGGATTAAGAGTGTTTGCCAAAGTTGTGTTATGTTATGTAGGAATAACACCATATAAGTAATGCTTTCCCTGTTTAGCGCCTTAATGCAGAGCTGATCAATCCATTAGGTGATACAGGGATCCATGACACTCGAGGGGAGCTGTTTCTGAAAGTTAAGGTGCATGAGCTATGAACATTGAGGAAGGAGCAATATTTTGGTAACTTATGGGGTGCATGCTCCAGACACTGTGGTGGACCACCCTCGTTTGATATGATATTGAATGATCACGAATGACACCAAGGGGCACCACTTATGTAATACAAGAGGTGTGTGCACCAGACAGTGAGGGGAATCAATACCCCCTCATAGGGTTCTACAGGGGGTTTGACCGACAGTGCCTATTATTATAAAAATAAGAACTTATGAAGTTAGACAAATAAGAGGAGAATATCAGTCCATCAATCTAGTTTGGTAATGAAAAGCTGTCCAGATTTGTCACATTATAACATCTTTTATAAAATTTATAGCAAAATATAATTCATCAACAACATACGTATTTGCACTTTAGTTGCCGTCTTATATTACAGCATGCATATTAAACATAAACATTGTCATAGAACAGTGTATTCTCATGTTACAAAATATTCTGTCCACATACATGCACTTTCTGGCCAAAAAATCAAATGGGAGCAAACTCACTTGAAGAAAGGATGCAAAATGATAGAGTAAAAGAGCTATACTGAGGAAAAATTCATTTCTTGAGAGCTATACATCAAGTGATATTTGTTTAATGAGTATAACAGTAAAAAGATGTATAGAACATGTCAGATACCCAGTACCAGTGCGTTCTGGGAAACAGATAACATCTGAGACTGTGACCACTCACTCTGTCTCTCTGCTTCATTCCTTTATCTGCAGTTTCTACAGGGGATTATAAATGAGAGGGCATAGGGAACAAGAAGCAAAAATAATAGAAAAAAGCTTTGGAAAAAAGAAAAAATTATAACATTATAAGACAATACAAAACTAGATTTATTATCTTGCCCGGAAGTGTATTGCAGTTAAAAAGTTGCTGCTGTAAACTTTTAGCAAAAGCCAAAAATAAAAAAAGAATCCTTTTATTTATCTCTTGAATCTAAGCTTGTGGTTAGTAAAAGCAGAGCTCCTAAGATATGCAAATAGAATGCAAGTTACAGACGTGAGGGTAATTAATTGTAAATCTATGAATAATGTTTTGTTGTCAAGGATGTCTTTGCATTGTGTAAGATTTTAAAGACTAATGTGTTTAAACTCAGAATATTTGTTAGCAGACTGTCTAATTGTTAGGTGTCCAGAATACAAAAACAGTAGTTATCTTTTTTTTAAAAAAAAAAAGCTTGAAGGTAGGTATAAACATGAATAGCAGGATTGCTTTCATTTTGTTACCTCCTTAGTCTGTTTAGTAACATGCATGTATAAAACTTCCTTGTAAATGTTATTATGAAGAGCCAATATACAAATAATGTATGCTGTCCACATTAGACTTGTAATGACTAAGACACAAAAATAATCTTGAAATCTGACATTTTTATGTTAGCATTTACATTTACTTATTTGGATTTTATTTTAGGTAGCACTATTAATGCATGCTCTATTACAAGATGTTTTAGATAGCAAGAAAGGTCTCCGTCCCACATTAAAAGGAACAAAATAAGCAGTAAAATTGAAATCTGGTCCAAAAGGATGAACAACTTTATTCATACTCTCATCACTACACACAGAGAATTAATACATTATGCATTAAATACAGCATCAGATGAAAGATATATGATCACACATCAAGTGCACATTTGTAGCTAATAATATGAGCGGCTTCTGCATAGCCTTATGATTCAATGATAAAACTGTCTCTGAATCTAGTTGTGCAAGTGCTACAAGTCCTCCATTACTTAACAGAATGGATGAGAGAGAAAAATGACTGTAGTAATACAAGCCTTTCTAAGGCACATTGTAATAACGTGGTGATTGTAATATTATATATTTATATATATTTATAGTGGATGGGTGGAAGGAATGAAGGAACTGTAAGAGTGGTAGCAGGGTCATTCCTTTTAATTGTAAATAAACACCAAACAAAACAGGCGCACAAGTTCACAAAACAGAAACGATGAAGGTAGGGCCTTTTCAGCTTCTCTTAAATGTGATGGTCCAAATGAGCAGACATTAATAGGCTGCCGGTTGGAAGGGGCGTTTCAATTGTTCTCAAGCAATGTATTCTCACTGGTGCAAAGAATAAAGACTAGTCTGTTAGCAACAGCAGGGTATACAATTGCACACCTGAGATGAGCCCTGAAGGTGGATGCTTGACAATATGTAAATGTGCATAGTACATACTGTATGTTGTGTGCTATTTATACTTTTTTTTGTGTTTTGTTGTCAACGTTTCTGAGGAAACAACCAAGTAAAGATTTCACTGTGCATTGTATACTATGTAAATTATGTATACATGACAAAAAACTTGAACTTGATATATAAGTCTTAGACAGAAGGTATCTGTATGCCAGTTCATTAGCCTTCTGAATGAACTTCAATGCTTTGCAACCATGAGCTCAGAATGTGCCATTCCAAGGTGTTATGTAGCCAGGGAGGTTAATCCTCTCTGTACACTACAGTATAGGAGTTGGTAAGCACAGATGAAAGCATCTGCTCTTTCCTCAGACAATGTTTTTGTGGTATTGGCATTGATTTATTCTGGACTGGCTGTTTGCATCCAGCCACCCCACCAAAAAAGCTTGTATGTTAGGGTAGTGAATGTTTCCAACATGCCCTACTATGGAAGAGGGTTGGTAGGCGCATAATTAATTTGCATCCATGTCTGTGCAGGGTTTATCATGCTTCATGAACAATGCTGTAGGATTCGAATAAACAACTTTTACATAAAGGAAAGACAGAGCAACATAGTTTAGAATAAATTATGAGAAGGAGAAAGCTGAAAATTAGATGGATAAAATGTTTTTATTTTAACAAGTTGCAGCATTATGTTTAGAAAACCAAACAGTAGTATTTAACTCTGTCCTTTATGCTTACTATGTTGATCATTATAAGCTAACACTGGCCTCTGTGTTCCTGTTATACCATCACTCATTTTTTAGCAGCATTTTATTTTCCTCTACAATTCTTTAAATCCTTTTTTAAGTCCATTTCAATTTTTAAAGTTGTTAGTTTTAGTAGAAAGAATCTTCATCAGTAATGAAGCTCATCGCAATATATGCTTGATGTACAAAAAGCAATAAATAAATGTTGCAAAAAAAGGGAAAACATCTATAGTACACAGAAATTCTGTCATAATAATAACAGAATGCTAAAGAGTACAAACATTTTCTACCCGACTGAAAATCAGAAGGTACATTGCAAAGCGATTTAAGATTTTAGAAAGGTATGGAAGTGAGAAGAACCTACATGGATAATCCTGAATTATGCAATACAGAATACCAAAATGTAAAACATAACCGTAATAAAAAAAAAAAACAGAAGAAATGAATTACAGCATGGGTTTTATTACTGACAAAGCATGTTCAAAGAAATAATGTGCCTAATGTGCCTGGTTTCTGGGCCAGTTAACTTTATGTAATAATTTTTTGTAAAGTATTGTTGGAACTTGACAGAAAACTTGTGAATAACACAATTAAGCATACTTTACACATCTGCCACTAACCTCTAGAGGGACATGCTAGATTTTGTTTGGAATTGCCTGTATCCCAAAATTGCTTTTTCTTTATTTACCTCTACTTTTATTAATGGTGAGATGTGGGGGCAGTAAAACGGATATATGAGGAGATGAATATTTTCTTCTCAAGTATTAATCTGATGAATGCTCCCAAAAATTACCTTTATTAAGAATGTGTGTTAATGAATGACAAGATTTGTCCTTCATTGACTATTTAGTATAATTTCTTGTTGATACTAAATAAATGTTTTTGGTATTTCAGAACATCACTGACTGAGGATTTTTTTACCTACATTTTTATTACTCTTTAATTTAATATTGGTTTTTTTTGTATCAGTATGCTGCTGCTGGAGTATGTGAATTTCCCCTTGGGATTAATAAAGTATCTATCTATTGTGATGGACGACCGGCTACAGACTCCGGTCGCCACCCCCAGGCTGCTAGGAGGAGCCCTCCGGACAGCATGATGGTGCCCCGAGTTCCAGCAGGGCCTCATGGACTTTGTAGTTTATATACACAGCCCTGCTGGATACCTTGGGGGCCACCAGGAGTAGCTGTAGGGGGGCTAGTGGGCTCTTGTGTGCCCTATAACCCGGGAGTGCGTCAGCATCACGTGACCGGAAGGAACGACGTGCTCCCGGGATGAATAAAAGGACTGTTTACCCTGACCCGGGAGGAAAACGGACTTGTGGGTTTGGCCAGGAACAACTTCCGGGTCAGGGGATTTAAAAGGACTATGGGAAAGCCCAGACACTGAGCTGAGCTGGGAGGTAGGGTGGCAAAGTGTCTGGGCGAGGAGGATTGGTTAGTGAGAGAGAGAATTATTGTGTTTATGAGTGTGGTGTGGAGAGTGCTTTGTGCACGATTTAATAGTAAAATAAATACTATTTATAGTTTTACCTGGTGTTCAGAGTGGTACCTGAGGGTTCAAGAGGTGGACAAAGCCTCTATCTGCTACACTATCTAACACCCATTCATCCATCCACCCGTCCATTTGAAACAGCTTATTCCATTACCTGTCACAGAGAACCAGAGTCTATCCGGCTACATCATGTGGTAGTAAGAAGCCAACGCAGGAGGAGATATCAGACTATCTCATGGCACATAGACTTACACCAGGCCAATGTAAAGTTACCAACCAAACTACTGTACATTACACAGAGAGAATGTGCAAGCAATACAGAGATAATGATCAGGCTAGGATCTGAGCTCAGGGCCTTTGAAAAGTATGGCATCAGTGGAAACCTATGCACCTCTGTGAAATCAATGTGGACAATATCCATTACCTTGTTCCACTTTAAACACCTATTTTACCTATTGTAAAGATATAAAAGCACAGGGCCGGAATTAGCCCTGCACACTATGCTAGCTTTAAAGGATAATGCAAAAATTGCAAATCAACCTGATATAAACTCAGCAGAATCCTCCTTTTTGCAAACTTTTCATATGTAATGTGAAACTATTCTTTTAACTTGGACTTGCTGTATTTGTTCTTTAAAATTTTGTATACACAAAACACTCAAAGCTTCCCATTTGGAAAGTTTAGGGTTTCTCTGGTTGCTTAACATCATTAGATTATTTAGAGCGATTCGACATATGGTTCATCTGCTTGTTTTTTTTTGTTTTTTTTTGACAGTCCAAAAATGTTCAGAGATAAATGAAATTTAAATGGGGTTTGCTCTTCTGAATGTTATATTTAACTACCATATGATAGTACTGAGTACCATATATGTGTTGTCAATACCAAGCAAAGAGCAATGTCAGATAAAGACCACTAGTATTTATTTACTGTATATAAAGTATCAATGTGGCCCCCATCATTTCCAGTGGAGTTTATCTGACGCAGTCAATTCTGATATGTGGAGCAACCAATTTCAGTCTACAGCATAGGGCATACAAGCATACTGAATGAAGGAGAAAATAAAAGACATGACAAAAATGACAGCTGCCCTTTCTGTGAGTGTTTCTCTCTGTGCCTCTGAAAAACGTTCAAGTTAAATCACAGATAATATTTACAAATGTAAAAAGTGCAACATACATTTATGTGCACTCTTTCATGATGCATATTTTTTGATAGAATGACTTTATGCTTATATAGGAGCTGACAGTTTTTCTGCTTGCCTTTTATAAAACCCAGGCCAGTACTGAAAACTGGAAAGTTTCAAAAATAAACAGTAATTTCAAAATATCAATTAAAGCTATTTTTAATATGTAGGCATAATGACTAATGACATTAGGAATCCAGGTTCCTTTCCTCAATGGTTAATGAGCAGCATCAGCATGACATTGCTGAAAAAATGCATTTATATAAGTATGCCTCATGATTGACACCAACTTGCATTTATAGTAAAGTGCAATTATTGCTTAAAATATCGTGCTCTCAAAAAATCTACTCCAAAATTAAACTACTACATCAAAAACCAATTCATTCTCCTCAAAAGCAAGTACTGTATGTTTATCACTGCTGGATTTGTTTTTTAGTTATATTTGTTATTTTTCCTACCAGCCCTCCTGTAGCTCAAAATGGGAACAGCTGTTCATGTTCTCAGACTTTCAGTAAACATTGGCAATACTTGGTTCAAAATCTGCAGGCCAGAAATGAGCAAATTGGCATTTTATCTATCAGAATGACATCACAAAAATCTGTTGAAATTAATATATTTTTATCTTTTTTTTAAGTCTGATTTCACATTTATTCAAGATGAGCATTATGACCTTTTCTCCACATCATGTGTCAAGCCTTATTACATCATAACATGATGCCGTGTCACAACAGAATTAAAGTGCTTTTTGACTTTGTTAATGTTTTTAAAGAACATCATTTAAAATTAAGGGAAATCTGATGCAAGGTGACTGGAAAGCTAATCAGCATTGTGGTGTCAGAACTCTGTCCAGTCAGAAATATTCACTGTTGACACATTTTCTTCATGCCACACACTGTTTTTTAGTTCTGGAAAGCAATCTTTCATTACACCCTGATGGAAGACAGCTGCCAAGTAAAATGCCATCCTTGAGCAGCAAGATGCCCACTCAACCACTTCTGGAAATGCAGCCACCATTCTGGCAGTTTCAGTCGCTTCATATTAGTCCCATGCTAGGGAAAAGCACTGCTGGAGAGATCATTTGTCCCTCAAATGTGCAAATCACAAACATACATGATGTAAAATCTATTTTTTGTCTTCATAGGTTTCATGCAAAATGATACCCTTGACCCCACTAAAAGATTGGACTCTGGCACCCAACTGATTTCAAATTGTGTTCTGCTACTTGGCATTTTAAACATGAAAACAGTGAAAAGAAAAACACCATGACTTGATCTTGAGCTAAC
Source organism: Erpetoichthys calabaricus (assembly GCF_900747795.2). Lineage (NCBI taxonomy): Eukaryota > Metazoa > Chordata > Cladistia > Polypteriformes > Polypteridae > Erpetoichthys > Erpetoichthys calabaricus. The sequence continues at coordinate 66,418,946 of NC_041402.2, forward strand.
TTACAGAAAAAAGATCTTCCAAGGTTATTATAGGAAATACAGAAAATATGTCTCTGATAACAACATTTTAATCACTGAATAACTGAATTTCCTTTATGGCACAAACGTTGTGTATCATTCACACATTATGCATCTGATATGATAATCAGAATCTCCTAATTTAAGGTCATGACTTTCTTCCTGAGAAATCATGCCTTGCACTCTGCATGGAAGAGTGGAGTTGCTGTCCCAAGTGGAGCAGAAGTTTAATTTTCTTAGTGTTTTGTTCATCACTGGTAGTTCAGGACATGGTGAGGCAGGAGCATAGAACAAAGCTCTCAATCTGCTGTTTAAAATAGTAATACTGTTGGTATAAATGGATGCAATTAGGCTCTTCCTCAAAGGTATGGAGCTCAACAAAGTGGGAGGGCCTCATAGATGACTTTCTATTGCTTGAGAGAGCACAAATAATCAAGGTTTGGGTATTTCATGAGGATGCCTCCTGGATACTTTCTATTGTATACGTACAATACACAGTCCACTGGAAACAGACATGGGGCAGACCAGAAGAAACGGGAAGATTCCTAGCTATCAGTTGGCCATCATGGCCATCACTGAAAAATGAAGAGTTCTGTCTGGCATAAAGAAGCTTGGTCAGATCTCTTCAGCTAGTTACTGACATGACCTTCATAAGGAAAAGCACTATATGTGAAAAGTATTATAGAAAATAGATGCTGTATTTAATTAACTCAGGTAATAAAATAAACATGTGTGAATGAGACAATCTGAACTAAGCTCTAAAACGTTGTACAGGACATGGAATATACAACTCTGTAAAATACTGTCAAAAACAAGATTGAGCTTTATGATCAAAAAATAATGAATGTTTAAAGAGAAATCTATGAAATTTTGTGGGACCTTATATATACAGGTGTTTGCCTTTCTAAATTATGCCCAAACAATTCAGTTTGCAACAGGTGGACTCCAGACAGGTTGTAGAAACATCTCAAGATAATTAAAGCAAACAGGATGCCTTTTTAATTGATAAACATGAAGAGAAAGAAAAACATGGCTATGGGTTTAGGTTTCCTAAAGAATATTTAGTTATTTATTATGACAATATCATACAGTAAGTTGCTTTACTTCACTGTAATCTTTGGTGTCTAAACTCTGGGCTGTAATGACCTCTACAAGTGATGTGTATGTTTTCTCCATTTCCACTTGAATGTCTTTTACTCATTTCCCCAAGTGTCTGAAGACATCCAGTAATGTTGAGTTACCTGGCACTATTACAGTAAATTACTGTAATATGCACACATACTGCAAAGCAACTTGTGCTTCAATGAAGACCTATTCAGAGTGGGACCCTGTCAGGTGCGTATTTATATTATTGACATCTAGGCTTTTTACTTAGCTTCATTTTGTTACTTTTTTTTTAATGTTAAAATTTATGTTAAGAAGTAAATACAATAAACATTAGCATCAACTTTCTTCAGGGTTTGGGAGGGCTAGTGCCTTTATGGCATCAAAGGCAGGACACATATTCTCTCAAATGCAAAATAACCTTCAAAATAACAAATGGTTCAACAGTCAAATCTTCTTTGTTTTGTTTAACAATTTTTATTTGTCTTTTTTGCATCAATGCTTCCAGAAGGAAGTTTGGTTCACAGACCCGGATTGGTGATGAAAGTTGTATTTCCAGTGACTGAAATTGTACTAAATACGAAGCACACATATTGAAGTAAACCTCTTGGTAGAACAACATTAACTCAAGATTAAATAATCATCTAAAACATTGTATCTGCAGAGCAAAATCTAATCTGATTCATTTTTATAGTGACACTATCTATGAAAAAATGCTGCAATGTGAAATTGAATATCTTTATTGTATACAGTATAGCATCATCTCAAACAACTTCAGATGTTTGTTACAATAGTGGTTTTGCATGACTGTAGAACAGAAGTAACATCAAGTTTTATATGTTTCTCTATGAAGAAAAATATCCACAGAACTGGGAAAAAATTACTAATCCATTAAAGGATAAGTTCAGTTTTTCTGAAGTAAAGGAATTTGTCCCTGTTGACCTAAATTGTAAGCCTCCTGAGGAGACGCTGTGTTGTAGAAAATTACCAAATACAACTTCAGTTATCAAAAACAATTGCCAGAGGGTGAACAATATCATGTTCTACTGTGGTAAAATAAAATTAACTTCAAAATACTGCACCTATCCTTTAATGTAATAATAAGTATATTATTGAATAAAGAAGCATATATTAAACGGAAGCAAGTGGAGGATATGCGCCTGCACTGTTGTTATGTCCTTACTACTGGTTTTCATCACACTTTCAATACATATGCTAATATTTGCAAACTTTATGAAAACAATAGAGGTGAGGTAAGTTGTTCTTTAGTGATGTGGACAAGCATGTCATCCAACCAGTCACTTTATTAAAACTGCTCAGTAATTTTAAAGAAGGGTGATTAAAGCTTGCTTCCTCATTACCCTTTCAAGATGGATGATTTGTTTAGTGTAAGGATTCAAATACTATATATTCTCTACTTGGTACCCCATCAAAGATACACAATAAGGAATAAATTCAAGATCTTTTCAAATATTTCTTTAAAACTAAAAGAGAGTTTAGAATCTTAAAAGACCGAAAGTGTATAAAACACACATTTTTTAAAAAATTACTTAGATATTACTTATACACAATGTTTGTACAATTCCAATAGAATAATGGCATTTTTATATTCTTAAAGCAAAATTAGAAACAGAGCAATTAGAGGTATCAATAAAATCGATGCCATGCCTAATATTAATTGACGGATCTGTATGCCACAGGCTAAACTTTCTGCTGTCCTTTAGACAGACAAAATACACAAGAACACACATTTGGTCCTACAACATCTGTGCATGCAATCGAAGACTAATTCTGTATTTTATTTTTACTTAAACAAGCTTCATTGTTCTCTCTTTTGTGCAGTGGTTTTGCTGCTGATGTACAACAAGGAGACTGGGGTTCAAGTCTCCCCATGCCTGTATGGCTTGCCTCTGGTTTCTAAGACATGCGTGTTTGCTGGATTAGCTCCGGATGTGCGTGCATGTGTGTGTGTGTGTGTGTCTGTGTGTGTGTGTTCATCATGTGATGGCCTGGTGCCCTGTTCAGGAATTGATCCTATTTATTGCTTGCTGGGATAAGCTCCTGCAACCCTATTCCGGATATGTGGCTTTAGAAGGTGGATGTTCTCTATTTTTAAATTTGAAGGTTTAGTTTAAAACACAAATGTTTCAGAATAAACTGTTTTAGTGCTGCAGGCTCCGCTTAATTTCAATCAATCCTCAATAAGCGACAATCTTTACACCTTTAATTAGACTTTTTACTCAATTAAGCCCCTTATTTTTGTATTTCCAGATGTTAGTGGATGTAATTGTTCTTTTCAGCTATTAAAAGCTGTTTTTTCACCTAATAAACATGTAGCCTTTATAAAGATTCATCCTGACACAGTGACTTCTTCCATGGATGTTGCCATTTCCTTTATCAGACATGGCTTTGTTAGTTATAAGGAAATTGTTCTAACAAGTCAGCAATCTCATGAAAAGCACAAGAAGCAAACGTCTTGTATGTTATCTGCTAGTAATAAGGATATAATGCTACATTTTTCAGTGATACAGTTTGCTGGGATACTGCCTCACAACTCCAGGATGCTGGATGGAATCTTGGTTCATTCTCTTTATGTGGAATTTGCAAATTCACAATGTGCCTGCTCCTACCTTTGTCTGGATACTCAGGTTTTATGCATGTGTTAAATGGATTAATGACTCTAAATTGTCCTGCACAAGTAAGCATACATGTGTGAGTATGCTATGCACTGCAATGGAGGACTTCCACACTCAGATTCTGGCTACCTGCTACTCTCTATTGAATAAATATATTGAGAAAATCTGTGGATGCATCTCATGTAGCATGTATCTGTGTCTCTATGGCTCAAATTAAATGTACCGTACAAAATAAAATACAAATGATTATTTATATGAAATAATACAAAAGCTGTCTTCATTAGAACACCAAGGAAGCAGAACACAAATATTTACATACTCTACAGTAAAGAAATAAACAAATAAAAATGCAACACAGGCCACTTTAAGCTGTCACAATGAGTTCAGGAACATCATCAAAATGAACAAGTTTTCAAATTAGAAAGCAGAACTGGCCTTCGACTATAATTTCAGATGAAGTAAAGGCTAGCTGTGAGTGTATCCCTTCTGGAGCAGAGACTGGCACCACTAATTTCTGATATGTGTTGTTGCCAATGAGCAAAATTGACTGAGACCAGGGGTTCTCAACCTGACACCTGCACAGAATTCTGCATGTTGCTAAGAACAATTCACAAATCATTTGCATTTCATCTGTCTGAATTTTTATGTTTAACAGCACCACAGGCACAAGCCCATATGGGCACAAATGGGATCATATAGGGCCCATATGGATTAGCACACTATTTCTGATTGCCTAGTATAGAGGTATGCTGAAAGCGAGCAAAACCCTGGACAGTTTAGGTGGGAAGCACAGGTCTAGATAGCATACCTCTTAGCATTAAACAATTATTTAAAACAATAAAATATTTACTAACTTGAGTTGACTCATTGGATTGATGCCTTTATCTAAGGCAACTTACAACATTTGAAATACAGTTGGCTATATTTGTTTTGATTTTCCAGTTGAAGCATGTACAGATGAAGCGACTTGCTCATGGTCAGTAGCAGGACCTGAACCTCAGGGTTTAAAGTCCATAGATTTCACATCTATGCCACACTATTAGTCTTAAACCAAGTATTTATTAAAAGAGCATCAAAACAGTTTTTACATTTATCTTTTAATCAAACTTAAACTGCAGTATATGAATTCTAACTTTAGAATTTTAACATTTTAATGATATTTTGAGTTGGAAAAAATTTAAATGTAAAACATGTTCTTATACAATAAAATCTTTGTTTAAGTGTGGCATAGTGGTTAAGACTTTGGAGTTCAAACCCTGAGGTTGAGGTTTCAAACCCTGCTATTAACACTGTGTGACCATGAGCAGATCACTTCACTTGTCTGTGTTCCAATTGAAAAAACAAAATGTAACCAACTGTATCTCAGTAGTATCTCAAATGTTGTAAATCGCCTTGGATAAAGGTGTCTGCCAAATAAATGAATGGAAGTTAATAAATTTTCCATTATTTTTAATGATTGTTTTAAGCTTGGTTACAGGACGGTAACGGGTGTTCCCAACCCAGCAGTCAGGGACCTCCAAATTGTCAAAAGGTTTTTGCTCGTTCCCAGTACACCTGTATAGGTAATCACTAACTGTGCACTAACCCAAACGGGACATATATGACCCTGTTTACACAATCTAATGTGTTGCATATGAGCCCCTCACATGACTCATATTTCAGCCCATATAAAACACATTGGGGGCCCCTATGGGCTTGTTACCTGTATGCAGGGCCGGATTTATATGAAAAGAGGCCCTAGGCTATTCCATTTATGAGGCCCTTTCACCTTCCATTTTTAAGTTTGTAAATTACATAAGAGATAATAAAATTTTGCTAACAATTTGAATGTAGGCCCCTCTTGATCTTGAGGCCCTAGGCTGAAGCCTAGTTAGCCTATAGGAAAATCCGGCCCTGCCTGTATGGGGAATTATATAATCATCTCACCACTGTTAGATTTGTTTACTAGAACATTTTGCAGAGCCTCTTCAGTACTTTGCATCGAACAACATTTTCAACTGTAGGTGCAAAATAACGTCCCGTTGCATTTCGCTTGTTTGCTCACGTGTTGTTTTCTAGTTTACAACACCTTGGAAATATCTCCAAAGAAACTGGAATCATAACGATCTTATGGTTTATGCTTTTTTTCATTTTTCACACTAGTCCATTTTTTTAGCCATTCATCATTTATTAATTACGTGGCGAGATAAATCAGTAAGTCACTAACACTAAACTAAAACTTGTGCCGTCATTCCCGACTATTAAGAGTTAATTTAATTTCTATATCATCAGATATGTCACTAATACATGTTTGTTACTTCAAAGAAGTTACAAATATTATTTAAAAAGCTGTTCAAATTAATTGTAGAGGGTATTTTAAAAATAATTAAACAAACGGGTTTGTGGGTTGCGGATTTGTTCTATTTATAATAAGGCATTCTATATTATTTAGTGCTCTATTGATTTTTTACATGAAAATAAGATCTCAAAAATGATAAAATAAATATTGAATTTATTGCTATGTGAATGCTTTATGTGTAGGCCCAACATTTAGTGTGCTTTTCATAATTTCTTATTGTGCGGCTTACTTAACCTGTTGGCAAACTGAGCTACGCTCTCAGCAAAACAAAAAGGTTGAGAATCTTTGGCTCTCTCGAATTTCTGACAAGTTTCCGAGCTTCTGTCAAAATATTTTGTTTCGAACTTTGCAGTAATAATTACTTCGAAAAATTTTTAAGTTTTAAGACTTACATCCGCGTGCAGTGGCGTGCTTCATCTGGACATTACACTTTGTGCAGTTCCTTTTAGCTTCAGTGCAAGCTACGCCGTGTTGTTCAGATGCTATTTCTGTGTAGTTAAAAACAGTCTAACTGAAAATGTATTTGTGCGTTGGATAAAGAGATGGACAGATTTAACCATTTAACCATCCCCGGCTATGCCCGGAGTAGGAAGCAGCGCTTCATTAGGAAAACGGACGCGCTAGGCACGCGACTCTGCGCGCGCGCACGTACCCTGCCAGACAGTGCAGAGATGTCGTTCTAGTGAGCGCGCAGCAGTACGAAGCCAGCCCAGTCCTCTAGCGTGCAGGCAATGGTCACGCATCATTGCCTCTTCTCGTCTGACGATGAGAGATGATAGACCTCGATCGAGGCCAACGCATGAAAGGGAAAGGTGCTTAAAGCAAGCTCCCCCTGCTGCCTTGTAACCCGCCTGCGAGCCGCCCAACCCTGGCTTGCTAACAGCGCGCCGGCCAGACAAATAGATTTTCTTCTATATTTATAACCTGCATCAGTCTTCCTTTCAGGGCTTTCAGCCCAGGTAGCTGTTTTATATGAAATGAACAATCTTTATAGACGTACCAGAGCCATAACAAGGCTGATTTTCACTGAGACTCGGGTATATAAGTCTTTGAGAATTGTCAGGCTTCTTGCTCAACAGATCAAGCTTAACTTATGATGTTTTCAGTGTAATTTTTATTCCCGTTTGACTAGCCAACTACCCGGTGGTAATAGGATGTTAGGAAAGGGCAGTGGCAATGTTTGTACACTCAGTGATTGATAGGCACAGTCTACATTTTTCATTTATATCTCCCCCTTCCGAATCAGTTAAGTTTAGGAAAAATGAAACAAAACGGTAAGAAAAATGCTCGCAGATTACAGAAAGGCATGCTCGTAGATCTAAGTTCAGCCCACATCTGCTAGGATTGTCTGCGAACATTAAGTTGTCTAAATGAAAATCAATACTATATGTGCCAGCGTTTACTACCGAGAACAAGTATCAGGAGACTGGGGCTAATCAGACTTGCAGCTCCGGCTCGCACCACTGGCGCAACCCCAAGGGTGCCCTAATTGGCCCAGTCTGATCATACAAGAGTTAAATTTATAACCAGAGACGACATCTTGTTTTTCTTAGCAGTCATCATTTGAAAACAGAAAGCCTCACCTGTGAACTACCAGATGCATGGTTGTGGCCACTTGAGAAATATGTACTGGTCACGCAAGAGCTGTTTCTCACCTGTCAGCAAGCATGGAGTACAGGAATGTGGTCTGGGCGCCATGCAGCAAATAAGGCGGATGGTGTCAGTTTAGAAAACAAAGAAACTCCAGGACTGGATATTGGTAACACGGCTGAAAACTGCCATTTATTAGCAAAGGAGCTCAAATGAGCAGCATCTTATCATTTATTGAATGCACTCACTTGTTACAAGACTGAGCAATACCAGCAACAATTGGGGAATGGATTAATGAGTTATGGGGTGCAACATATCAGGTTACAATAGTAATAGTACAGAAGTGTAATACTAGTAGGAATGGTGCTCCATCTATTTACTTATTTGGCTGATGCCTTTATCCAAGGCAGCTTAATGATACAATTTGTTACATCTTTTTTTGTTTTCCAATTGGAGCACAGGCAGGTCAAGTGACCACACACTGTCAAGTAGCAGGATTTGAACCGACATCCTCAGGATTTGAGGTCCAAAGTCTTCACCACCAACACCACTCTGCCTGCCTGCCTGCCTGCTAGCCATCCATCCATTTTTCCAAACGTTTTCTTTTAAAGAGTCATGGGGACATGAAGAATATTCCAGAATGTTCCAGAAGAACTGGAAGGAAGTCAGACCCAACATTGGAAGGGGAGAGAGTCCATTACAGGGCACATACACCTACATCCTAAGTCATTTTACAGTTTCCAATTAGCCTTGCATGCAGCCTTTGAGATATAGGCGGACTGGGTGGAAAGCTGAACACTGGTTCCTGAAGCTGTGAAGCAGCTGCATTAATCACTGTGCCCTTTCTAAGCAGAATTGCTTTTTATTATTATTTTTGAAAAGGGGTGCCATCTTTCTTATTAAGAGAGATTTAGCAATGTATTCACCTTGTTGTTATCTTGGAGGAAATATGTCTCCCTTGCTAACAATTATTTTACAGATGCACTCCATTCCTAATTATAATCTAAATATATACACCCAACATAAGTACCTACAAGAGTTAGGCATACAAAGCAGACAAGCTAACATGGAATTATGTGTAAAAAAAGCTCCAGAATTGTATGCAGCACTACATATTAACACCACCTTTTTATTTTTTTAGGGCTGTGAAATAGCAAGAGTTCGAAATCAAATGCCAGTCACTGCATTGCATTTTAGCATTTAAGTACAAGCATGTAACCAAAGGCCAAATTATCAGTGGGTAATAAGGGCACATCAACCATCACAGCTCTGTTTAATGCCTCCTTTAAAATCTCAGCTAATTTATTAATGTTACATTACAATAAAATGAGATGCCTGGCCATCACAACACACACAGTACTTTATACACCCATACTCATTTGTAACATCTTTCATGATTTCAATTGTAAATTAAAGGTGCTTTTATTGGCATGACATCTAATATTTTAAAGAGTAATAAAAACCATGTAAAGTCACATACGTAGATTTGCTTACAAGTTAAAATGACAAATAAAAAAGTTCTACAAGTATCATATTAACACATCAATACAGTACAAAAATATCAATTGTAAATCTGGATCCCAAAAATGTAGATAAATTAGATGAATTAGGTGAAATGATAATATAAAGTATAAGCAGAATAAAATTTTGCCTGGTGTCTTATCGAAGCTTGTTTCTTGCTTTTAGCCCTCTGCTGTTGGAAAAGAGCGGCAACCCTATGATTAAATAAAATGGTTCAGAAAGTGGATGGATAGATGGACAAGAAACAAGCATCCTTTTGTAACAGGGAAGTATGTCATGAAGGTGCAACTATTAGCACTTTGATTTTACTCTTCACCTTTTTTGTGTTTTCTCCCTTTCAAACTAAAGGCTACTAGAACTCTTTTTACATAGCTGTTAAAGGCAAGGAGAACTGAAAAAATGCATAGAATAAAATAAAAACATTTCACGTTTATATTAGATCATCACAATTGTTACAAACATGTTAAGTATGCTTATAGTATTTTAATAGAATAATACTGTTGAACTGGAATATGTTATACAGTCAAGTGACATCAGCTGAATAATAAACTATAATTATTGTTATTTTTTATTATCATTATTACGTTAGTAGTGTGAATTGTTCCTGGATATCTTTTAGCCTGTTTATTTTGCTCTCAAATTCAGGAAGGATTTATTCCCCGGTGTTCACTACATGCTTAGTTATGTACTTCTTCAAACAATATTTTCTTTCTTGTGGGCCACATTCATAAGTTACTGTACTGCATGTTTCAGTTTCACTGTTTAATACATGAAATATGCAATCTTTTTTAGTGGACTTTATTTATATAAAGTGCTATAGATAATAAAAATTAATAGTTGTCCTATCACAATACTGTAGTCATTAAGCTGCACACACATAATCCTTTTGGTGCTAAATGTTGGGAGGCAGGGTTAGGGTTACTGTAATATGTATTTTTTCTTTCATTGTTTATAGTATGTGCTAAACCTTATATTTTCAACTATGTTCTGCAGATTTACTTTAACCACAGTGTTATTTTTATCCCTTTTGATTTTATTATGAATCACCTAATTCAGGTTAGTGTCAATATACAGACACATGTACAGTATTATCCTGCCCTTGAAAAACATGAAAAAAAAAATGCAGGTTTATAATCAATTGAAATCCATGGCAAATCCCTTTATGTTGATGAAACAAAATAAATGACACTTCATTTTAAAATGTTTTCTCTCTAACAGACTAAAAAAATTATGCAAAACATTGCCTTTAGAATGCAGCATTTTTAAAGTAAACTGTATAGCAATTGAAGTACATAATGCAGACTTAGGCTGCTTTTAACCGCACAGAGCCTGTTTGTTACTATAATTAACATTCATTGAATTATGTGTATATGATATTGTAAATACTTAGACATTTGTGTGTTGTTAAGAAAAAGAACATTTCTGTGAATGCAGTGAGGCGGAGGACATGACTTGTACAATCCTAATAAATCAGCGCATTCCCCTGTGGCAGAAGCAACAGGGGAATACTGTAGGAACACCGCTGCACGTTGACCTAAGCAGGAGCTTATCGAGAAATGATGTTCTCTTAAACAGACCCCTGTAGAGATGTTCTGCATTTTCCCTCTGACAAATTAGAAGTGCCCTGACTGTATTGCTCCCGACAAAACAGGACCGATTTAGCAATGCGCAAGCTGGCCATTATCTCACTGCATAAAGAGGCCATTTATAGGAAAGCCTTAGGACACTGGCACATTGGAAACTGTGTGTCTGAAAAATGACCCCCATCTGGTGCCACCAACGCCGCTAACTACCTTTGGGAAAACACCTCGTTTGAGTGCGTATGAGTCTTATTAGAGTTAATATTAAAAACGAAGGCAAGAAAATAAAAAGAAAAGTTGCTTTTCCTTTCTAAATGGCTTCAACTAGACCAGCATTTTGTGTTCCATAAGTACATCGCATTATTAGGATACATTATTACATAGATCAAATTTCACAATATGTTGCAGGACATTTTTCCAAATTGGCAGAACCTTTACAGCACAAGTTCTGTACGCACAGAATCACTGGTAATTTATAGAAATGTACAGTATATGTGCTTATGTTTATGTCACATATCTATAAAGACGTTTGATAATAAAAGTACTGTAGCCTACCAAGAATACACATTACATATAATATCTATCAGGTTTTTTTTTTTTATTTTTGTTTATTGAAATAACAGGTCTATAACTGATCCAAAATCACATTTAAGTTTGCTTAGGACTTATAAAGGATTTATATCATAAATTAAATTGATAATATTTTTCAAAGCTTTTAATGTACATAAACTGAAGTATTAAATAAATTAACTCCAGTAATACACAGATGTGTGAAGGGGTCCATGTGCTTGTCTTCATTTACAACTTCTGAGATGAATTGAAAAGATTTGTGCACATTTTTTTTTGTAAGTAGTAAATAAATTGATTTTAACCTTCACCATATGTACAAGTGTGTTGTATGCCACAAGGTTTAAATTGTGTAAAAATGACACCTTGAGCATGGGAAAAGCACTATCTAAATATGCATTATTATTATTATTGTTGTTGTTGTTGTTGTTATTAAAGGACAATAATCACATTGTTAGCAGTGAGTAGATTACAGGTTCAGTTTCAGTCCACATGATCATGATTGAGCTTATTGAAATGCCAGTGACTGACATTTGCAGATTAGTGCCTCTTAAAGCATACTGTACTGTAGTGTACTTATTAAGTCATTTACAATATATGACCATTAAATCAGTTTCTGAACTCCCCTTATTCCATTTTAGCATCATTGGAATATAATCAGGCGCAAGCTAGGAACCAGCTTTTAGCAGCCTTTACCAGGCACCTAGCAATACTCTCTGCAGATGGGTTTTTTATTTATTTAATTGATGTCATTATTTATTTTGTTGATCACTGTGTGCTTTCAGTATTTGCTTGGCCTCACATATTGGCCATCAGGATTGCACCCGCTGTGAAGCTTGTGCACGTGCTCTGTGAACTTGCATGCAGAGGTGATCTGCAGCACTTGAAGCTGAAAATCTTGACACTGACACGTGGTGTAGAAGCTGTTGACGATTAAAAAAGGTAATCTGGTGAGTTGCTGGCTTTTTCCTGATCTTTTCTTGGAATTGATTTACTCTGTAATTCTTTGCTGTGTTTTTATAAAAGGGTTCTGTTTCTTCTTTGTTCCTTCTTTTATTTTTGCCCTAACTTTTTCGTCACTTTTGTTTTTTTGTTCCTCCTTCCATTTCTTGTTCTAACTATTTTTTGTATATGGTGTTTGGAATAATTTACTGTTAAAGTTTTCCAAGGCTTTTTACGATCATCTTAGATCGTTCTTAGACTTCTTAAGGGACAAATTAACCTTTCACCAGTGAGGTTTAAATCAGGGCTTGGTAGTGGAACACCATCTACTGTTTGGTTCTCCTTGTCACTACAAAAAATAAGACACAGAAGAACAACTTTAGTTCTTTTGTTCCCAACTGAATCCTGACACTTACAATAAACCAGTTTGCAGTTACCCCTCAATTCAACATGCATGGAATATGAAGTACCCAGAGAAAAGCCAAGCAAAGGTCAGGGAACATTCAAAGTCCTCACAGGTAATAATAAAACTGAGATTTGAATTATATTAACTTTTCAAATTAACTGAATTATGTGTGTATATATGTATGTATGATATTGTAAATACTGGCGCCCTGCCTGGGATTTGTTTCCTGCCTTGTGCCCTGTGTTGGCTGGGATTAGCTTCAGCAGACCCCCATGACCCTGTGTTAGGATATAGCGGGTTGGATAATGGATGGATGGATGGATTTTGTAAATAACTACACATTTTATGTCATTGGGAAAAAGGAAACATTTCTGTGACATGGCAGGCCAATGCTAATCTAGAATCCCATGACTCTACAATGGGATCAGTGGTCCTTGCAATTTGAATTAAGCACTTTACCTAACTTGTTTTTCTAAGGAATATAGACTATCTAAAGAACATTCAAACTGACATGGTAGAATTTGAAAACTACACACAAACAGCGATCAAGCTGACATTTCAACATGCGTCACTGTAGCTAGACTAGTATCACAAAGACAATACATATTATTATAATTGTCCAACCATTATGTGATGTTCATGTAACATAACTATGCATTTTTCATAATGTCTGACTTTTGAGATAAGAAAAATTCTGAATGCTAAAAAGCAGCAGTAACTCATGCACTAGGTTATTAATACGTATTTCTCAAATGTATTCTAATTCTACATTTCTTTATTCCCTTTGAATATAGAACTGTGTATACTTAATTAAGGAGCTTTTGTTCTATTTCTTATATTAAAATAACAGGCAAATTATGGGGAAATGACCATGAAGTATGGCTAGTATGGCTAGGGGAGTGGCCATGTTAAAAATGGCATAACCCACCAACAACTAAACAGACCTGTTTGGACCTGTGTCACAGAAATCCACATTTCCATCAGAGGAACAATTTTCCGGAACCCTGGCCATTTGTAGTTCCTGTTAGGTGGTTCCTGGTACTTTTTTAGCCCTTACTCCAGAGTATGTACTTTTCATTCAACCAGGAACTATTGTGATTAATAATTGACACTAGCACTGGCACCATCTTAGAAATCTGTTAGTAGATTGGACTTTAGAGAGATATCAGTGAAGATGGAATGCTGCTCTTCACATCGAATCACTCTTCATAGCCACCATAACAATAATTTTTGGTATTTGGTACACTGTATTAATCCCCAAGGGGGAACTGTCTTTTGGCCTGACCTTTGGAGGTCAGAGTGAAGGGTCAGCCATTGTACAGTGCCCTGGAGCAATTTTCAATCTCCCCTGTAAAGTCACAATTGTTTCCAAGCAATAAGGTGCAGGGGTCCCCTGTGACCTCCCGATTGTGCTGCTCTTCATACCATATTACAATGCCACCTCCCTAGTGAAACAATAAGTGGAAGGGGGAATCCCACTTGAACACCCAAACCTGCCTCACTTCGCACTGCATCTCTTCTTTGCATGTCACATACTTTGCATGCATAAAGATTTCAGTTTCCTGTTTTGCAGTGGGAATACAAAACACAAAAGTGGCCAGGGACCACAAGTGGCCCAGGGTCCACACCATACAGAAACTCATTGGTTCCTGAAAACAAAGTTCCTTGGGTGAGAAAACACTTATAGATGAATTATACTCACTCACATGTGCACTGCTGTTGCAGCCATCAATATAAAAAATGAAAACATTATTGCTTATACTATTTGATTTATCATCAGATTCTAAATTTTTAATGTGTGAAACAGGCCAGCAACAGATTGTGCTGATCAGACCTTATAAATAAGCAGAATGAGGTTTTCTTCAAGTACTCTTTTCTCACTTCACACAGATGTGTGCGTAAGTTAACTGGAGTCACTAAATTAGCACCACATGAGTGTAAGTATTGTGGTCTGCTTAAGTGTGCCCTACAAATGAGTAGCACCCAGGACTGGTTGAGCCTTGTACTCGATGCTTCTGGGGTGGGCTCTGACTTTCCTTTGACCCTAAACTAGATTAAACATGTCTGAAAATAATATATTATATTAGATTGAGGTATTTCTAATTCTAGAAACTTGAGTTGTGTGTTTGATTTCACTTTAGGGCATATATGCCTTAATGAACAGTAGATCTTAGAGTGATAATTAAAAAAATGGCCTCATTAATGCAGTCTAAATGAGTAAAAAATGCTTATTATTTTTTGAGAGAGCTTTTGAGAGAAAGAAAGCAGTTTGCCATTCCCTAATTCTAACCCCCATCTGCCCCCCATATTTTTTTTTTTTTTTGCCATTTAGTCATGATGAGAACCAATACATTTTTGCATTTCGTCTTAAATGAGTTTATTCAAGTGTAGTCAATGTGTTCCCGAAGGGGGGCAACCAGGAAAACAGTAGCAAATGTGACCATACATCCACAATGAAATACCAGCACTGAGGACAAGCTGTGTAATCCAGCCAATGATGTTCTGGGGCCGTGATGGCTACCAGCCGACAAATACCCACGGACCTCAATCCTTTTTATTGTATTCAGACTGCAGTGTTATATTTCCAGCCTCCCCTTAGCACCACACATACAGTGTACTCGAAAACAAAAATCTATAATATTGATTCCACAATGTCACCACAATTATTCTTTTGAAACAGCCATTGAAAACAAATTACATCTGCACTGCCTTTTCATCCGATTGCTCTGGGTGAGCAATGTTCACCGTAGCCTCCAGCGTTTTTAGTGTTAGCACAGTGTCACTAACGACTGTGCGAGGGGAAAAAGGAAAGGGAAAAAAAATCATAGAAAATGCACCAGAGAGATATTTAGAAGGGAAAAAGCTTAAATTAGTGACATTGCAGAAGTCAGGATAGCTAACTTGCAAAATGAAAAAAATGAGGGGGTGGGTTGGGGCAGGAGAATGTGGGAGGTAGGGGGCTGTGCTTTAACTATTATTATTTAACGGTGTCTGTTGGTGTAAACATAAATTGTAACATTTTTTTATAGAAATATCAGTGCAAATGTATGAGAAGTTTCAAATTTATTATACTGTGCTCATATTTTGGACATTATGTGCAAGAAGATCAAGGTATCTTTTCGGCATGCTTTCTGATTGCAATTATTAATCCGGTGTAGTGGAAGTGTATCACTCTATTATATAATTGCACTAAATGCTAGCCCTATCCATAGTATTTAAAGTATGTCTTTACACATTACTGCAAAACTAAAATGTCCAAGTGCACACATGTCTGCATCTATACAAGCATTATTTGAGTAAGTCAGGATATCTGGTCAAAGTCAGCTGTTTGGCTAAATGTGTTTTCTGTTATAAAATGAAAGACATAGCAGAAAACACCTACAAATATGATCTGATTTTCAACTTTATTCAGTACTGTCCCATTTGTATAAATATATGCAAAAGATTTATTTCAAAAATAGCAATCAATTTTAAAAGTTACATATACAGTACAGTATAATTTAATGAAATTTTAGTTGCGTTTGAAGAATGTAAATGTCTGCACACAGTTTTTTCATTCACATAAAAAGAGGGTCTTTTTATGTGTGCATCTGCTTAGAAACATTCTTTTAGTCCCATAACATCAAATGCTGTGATTAAAGCAAACAGTTTGACATACATACTGTGTGTTTTTTAAGAAAATCAAACCATTTGTGCCAAATAAAAAGGCTTAACATTTCACAAAAGAGGAAAATTTATGAGCTTTAAATTGTATTTCAATTAATATTATTCAATCCATACACAAAAACAGTAAAACTCTTATTAAATGCAAAATGAATGCAACTGTAAATTATTCATTGATACCCTAATCACTAAGAAGTAAAAATAAATGATGCATATGTTTTTCAAATGAAGATGGTGCCCAATTATTCTTCTACTTGTTTAAATATTTTGTGTGATGCTTCTACATCGTGTTTTGCTTTTCACTATTTTTCTCTTTAAGAAAATTATAAAATATATCAAAAACATCAATAGGGTTACAATACAAGAACAAAAGGAAGTTATAACCATAAATGATTTTTGATATTGCTCACATTCTATTTTTGTGTTTTTTTTATTATTACTTTATGACTATAACTAATAAGCAAATGCTATATGAAAGTGTTACCTGCTTTACTGACGGTAACACTGAATGCATTGCTGGCTGTATATCTGTAATAATGTTCTTGTATGTGGAAAATCTTCTGCGCTCTCTTCTTTCAAGAGATTGTTTAACATTTCTCCACAAAATACATCAATATGGTGATAACAATGTATATAATATGGAGGCAAAATTATCATAATAAAGAAAAATGTCACAAAACAAGTAAATGCAAAAATGCTACAAAAGATACTTGGTTTTACAAAGCAAGCATTTTGGTCACACACATATCTAGCAAACCTTTGCACACACTATTTAATATTTCTGCCTGTGTGTATGTGTATGAGAGTGTACAAAAATTTTATTGCTTCTGGGATTATATGCAAATAAAAAATGCATCAATGCGGAAATGAACCAATTTCAGTCTTTTAAAATGTGTGCCCTCTATAAAAATGTGCCTTTCTTTTTTTTCTTTTTTTTTTTTTCAAAGCAGCCTAATAGCTTCAATTCAATTATATTAGCTTGTGGCCTCACTTGACAAAAAACTAATGTCAAGTCCTCTGTGTTGGCAATTAATTTTTGATCCTCCCACCATCCCAGTAGTCAAGGTAGAATTCTTTTGTTAAATGTTGACCACACAAGTCAAAACCGTGGTTCCTGCAGCAGGGAAACGCCAACTTTGGAGTATTAAGAAAACCAATAGCCTTGTTGACATGAACATGGGAGCCTAACCCCCGAAGCCTCCTGATATGAGGCATTGATTTTTCTGTCTTCGTACAGTAGTAAAGCCATTCATTCTCTATGGTCAGGACTCACAGGGCCAGGCAAAAATCCTTTTCTTTCCATTCCTACCTTGAGGCAAACTTGAAGAATAAATTCAACATTTTCAGGGGTGATCAGAGAATGCCGTATTTAGAAGAAGCTTAATGTAAAAAGCATAGGGATCATCCTGATGTGTTTATTCTCTAATACTGTTTTATGTTCTGTTCAGGTATTCATACACTTAAATTGATTGACAATAAAAAACTATCAGAATGATTCATTAACTATCATTTTCTATATGTTGTATTATAAGGTAAACCCTCATTTTAGTTAAATAAATTAAATTTGACATCATCTACATATTATACTTTGTTTAGCCTATCTATTTCTTTTCACTTATTTCACCATCAATTCCCTGTATTCTTTATGCAATTCATATTTTGATTTGAAGTCTGTAGTCTACATGGCAAAGAGAAATCTTTCTATCC
Source organism: Erpetoichthys calabaricus (assembly GCF_900747795.2). Classification (NCBI taxonomy): domain Eukaryota; kingdom Metazoa; phylum Chordata; class Cladistia; order Polypteriformes; family Polypteridae; genus Erpetoichthys; species Erpetoichthys calabaricus. Next base: position 66,437,018 of record NC_041402.2, read on the forward strand.
ATCCACTTTCTCAAGTTAGTATTTCAGGTCAGGGTGATTTGGAACCAGAGCATGCTCTGGGAATAACAGGCACAATACATGAATCAGTCCATTTCAAAGAAGCAATTACAAACTGACCATCACTCACACAGAAGCAAAGTCACTTGTCAGCGTATTTTGCACATACGATATGGAATGTGGGAGGAAACTCACAGAGAGGGCATCCAGCGAACTCCACACAAACAGTGAACAAACCAGGACAGTCTGGAAGTCTGAGGCAAAAGCACTTACTGCTGTCAACTTCTTCCCAAAAACAATTCTAAAAATTTAGACAGAAGATGGCATCTTGAAAAGCTTGCCATGACCATTAAGAAGAGAGTGACTATCAAAACAGGAATGACTTCAGTTTCTTTAGACTTTGCTTAGAACTCATTTTTTTTAAATTTCTTAATTAGATTCTAGGACAAATCTTAACTACGTCCAGAAGGAGTCCAATTTGTTTAAAAGTTGGCGCTGGAGATGGAGAATGCCACATCTTTGGATTTACATATCTTTTACACTCACAATTACCAATAGAGGTCTGTGCATCAGGTTTTCAATGAAATATGAATATTGGTTTTCATTATGCCAAGTGATCAGGCCAATCTATGCTGAGCAAACAAACATAAAAGTGTTATGATATTAGAGATGATTGTTGCAGAAAGGCTCTTAGCCAATTGGGAATAATCTGAGGGGTATATACAGTAGGTGTAATACCAAAGAGGACTGACAGCTTAGGTAGTAGGCCATTACAGCTCCTACTTTTGCCAACTGCATTCACCACAGAGATGTGTTCTGTCTTTGGATCAGGAGACAATGGACTATTTAATCAATGAAGAGAGACTCCAGTTATAGCAATGATTGTCAGATCTTCTATTGAAGTCTCCCCATTAGCAACAGCATCTGGACTATCCATACCACATGCACTTCAGAACAGGTCATCCACCTGAAGCCAAGCATGTTCAGGTCCGGCCAGTACTTGAATGGGACACCATCAGCAACCTAAGCATTTCCTAGATAGATAGATACTAGGAAATGCTTAGGTTGCTGATGGAAGAGGTGTTGGTGAGGCCAGCAAGGGGTGCTTACCCTGTGGTGTGAATGTGGATCCCAAAGTCAGAGTGCAGTGATAGGAACACAGTGCTGTAAAAATGGCACCATCCTTCAGATTAGACGTGAAGCCGAAGTCCTGACTGTCGGTGAACATAAAAGATCCCTGAGCATCCTTTGTAAAGAGTAGGGTGTATCCCGATGTCCAGGCTAAATTGTCCACCATGGCTTAGTCATGCTGCCCCCCTAATCATCACATGTCTCTAATTGGCTATCTCTCTCACCACCTAACAGCTAATGTGTAGTAAGTGTACTGGCACAAGAATGGCTGCCATCGGATCATTGAGGTGGAAACTACACATTAATGATGGTTGAAGTGGCTCCCCACTCGCTGAAGTGCTTTGAGTAGTGAGAAAAGTGCTATATAGATGTAAAGAATTAGTATTACTATTATTATTATTGCTATCAAGCTTACGCTAATGGACTGGCCTTCAAGCCTTCTTCAGTGCTGAGCCATGTTTCTCCCTTAGGGTTGACAACTATCAGATTCATATTCATTTTAGAAATAATGTTTACCACTTTGCAGTCTATGCAGTTTTCTTGAGTAGCATACTTTTTGAACAGGAAGTGACATGGTGTGGGCCACCATTAATCCAAACTGCATTTTGATTGTGCCCATTAAACCTTGTCATTCATCGTACAACATTTAATGACACAACTCTCTGAAATCAACAAAGAGACAACTCCTGAGGACAAGGTGCTGTTACTTCTTGAAAATTCCTTCATAACATCTGCAACTGTTTATTGCCAGACCTTTTTTGGTAACACTTATGTGTACATTATAGTCCAGGCTACCCATCATTGCTGGAGAATGTAAAAACAAAACATCTCTGTGTTCTAAAGCCTTCTCTCTTCTTCCCTCTGCGGAAGAGAGGATTGACACCCATTCCACCACTGACGTCACTTTCGTTATTTGCCCGCCTGGACCCTTCTCTTCCTGCCTAGAACCCATATGTCTGCAAATTCAGCAATTTTTAGATTAGTTTCATAATGCGCTCTTGTCTGAAAATACACATCCGCAACTTGTTGTGTGTATTTATGTTTCCAACTACTCTAATTATAAGGGTTCACCAGAGTGGTTCCCCAACTCTTTTTTGTCTTTTCTTTTTTTTTTAACAGTGAGTATTTAAAAATTTGTGCAGATGCTATAAATTATATTAAACCTACAAAGCAGTTAAAGTATAGAATCAAGGTATCTATAACAGAGTACTCAAAATAAAATGATTAAGTATTTTATTATGTAGTACCAGTAAAAATATAATTTTGATCTGATGATCAGAAAATTAGTGAAGGTATTTTAAATTCAGTAGATAAAATTCAGTTTTAATCCTATTGTGTAGATTGATTAGAAAAAATATAATAGTTTTTGTTTTCGTATAATTAACCCATCATTTTTGCTAGCAGGGAATTTAAGTGGGCTCTGAGGCAACACTACCCCCTGCCCCATTTTCTGGGCTAAGTTATAAAATATGTATGAATCTGGTGAGAAAATTTTAAACTTGAACCTGTTTATTTAGTGACATTGTTCACTTTGTACTACACAGTTATTTCAAAACATGGCAGAAAGAATCCTACCTAGAACTAAGAACTATGACCATATAGTTCTTATTCTTAAACCATTTTACTGGGTGCCACTCAAGTTTAGAGCTTATTTTATACTCTTCCTTATCACATAAAATGATGTAAATGACTCAGCTCCACCTTATTTTATCTTCCTTACCTTACCAAACTTATTAGTGCTTATACGCCAGGGAATACATTGTGATTTCTAGATGCAGGACTCTTGTATATTTGGTGGATAAATAAAACTACTGCAGGAAGCAGAGGCTTTAGCTAACTTTTGAACCAGTAGTAAAGAATCCCCAGCAGCCTCAGTATTTAAATCAAAGCTGACATCTCATTATTTTATAACAGCATACTTTTGATAGTTGCAGCTGATACTGTTTTATGTTAGTCTCTTATATTGCCCCTTAATAAATTTTAATTGTTTTTGATTTACCGTTTATTGATTCATCTCCAATTTCTTTCTCAAGTTGTTGTCTGTGACAACTTCTCATCACATAAGATGGGCCTATTTACAGGTGTCTTTCATCCAAATAAAACTGTGATTGCTTGTTTATGGAAATAATCCTTTTTAGAATGTGGGAGACCTAGAGCAGCTGGAATTTAAACCAAATCCACATTGTACTGAATGTAATGTAATATGATGTTTCTCTATTTATGATTAAACTTTACATTTTGTGTTTGCTGTATTTCATTTTTCATACTAAATTCATCATTCTTATATCACGTGCTAGACTCACAAGTGAAATCGTGCTGAATAAGATAGAACTGAACATTTCAATTAAAACCTTAAGGCGCTGCATCTCATGAAGAGCAGAATTAAATTATTCTGGCCTGGGATGAGCTGTATGAGTTCTTGAGATGCTGTGACTAACAGTGCCAGCTTGATACTTGCCTAACCCAGGTAGAATTTGCTGATGTTATTCAAGTTCTGGTCATAGGAGTGGGAGCCTGTCACTAATTCAGTTCAGAGTTGAAGGCAGCCAGTGCCAACCCCAGTGGAATTGAGGGCAAGGACCAGTTAGCACAGCATTAAAGGATAAGTTTGGTATTTATCAAGTCAAAGTTATTTCTTCTCAATCATTGTATATATTAGTTTGCCACATGAAACTGCATTCTAAAGTGAAGTGTATTTTAGAAATTTTTAAATTTGTAAAAAATATATATTTTTTTAAATAACTAGCCTGCATCTTGAGATTGTGCACATATTGCAAAACTGCATATCCATGTCATTTCATGATAGAAGTAAAGTAAAAAGCAAAATATGTTTGTGAAATTTTAAAAGTAAATTGCATGTGTTCTTCTTCAGCAATAACCTTTCAGTGTCAGGGGCGTGGCTTAATATCAGAAAGTTATTGTGAAGTACTATTATAGGCATTATGGAATGTTGAGATCCAGATGTGCATTGATGTCTCTGTCCTGTAGACAACTAGACTGAATAAGTCTTCCTTACCATCACTCACGTTCTTTCACTATACCGAATCTTTGGTCATTATGGATATTGCCTGCTGCTGCTGGTATGATAACACACACTTGTGCTTCTGTGGTGTAACGAGACAAAGATTGAGCATGTGTGTAGCATACAATCAAGTAACAAGAACTGAACAGATGTTATATGCATACATTTAGTTTTAATCGGGTTGAAGGTTATTAAGCTTAGTACAGCTGTTTTAGCTTTGGCAGAGTGGTAATCTATAGCTGTCATTTCCACCTTATAGTGCTGGAGTCTTCACAGAGTTTGCAGATTCTCTCTGTGTATTTCCAGATAGATTTGTATCAGTGTGTCAGTGAGTTAACTCAGTTCTTTTATTACCAAATTATCAGCAAGAGTGAATCATTATGTATTAAAAATTCGATCATTGGTTTATGGCACTTTAATCTCTTTCATTATGGTTTGACTCTATGGCACACACTGCCATTTTCATTTTCTGAGTTCTTTTTTTATCAAGCACACAACACGCTATGAAAAGTGTGATGTGAAGGTGGCCTGGCTCTTTCACAAATCTGTGCAATGCAATGCATGTTATCAGTTCAGTTCAGATGAATTATTGTGCCTATAAAGTACAAAAAAACTTTTACATGTGCTGTACAACATGATCCTTACTCTCGGCATGAAACTTGCTCTGTAAAATAAAAATATAGAATGCGATAGGTGAAAAGCTGTTTAGGAAAAAATAGTCATATGATTTAAGTGTGCATCTGTCTGTTGTTACAGATATAGCAGAACAAAACTTATGGAGAAACTTAATTACAGAAAGAAAATTGGGATAATATGCCAGAATTTAGCTTATTGAATGGGGAGTTGTCAAAACTTCACCTATGATGCCCACTACAAACAGACAAACGAGCAAGAAATGTAATATTACCTCAGGAAAACAGTACTGACAATCTGTGATTAAATGTATTATATGGTTGTCGCAGGCAAGCCTCAGAAACACTGAACTAAAGTTTTCTTAAACTGAAACCTCTGCTACATCAAAGTGGACGTATTTGATAAGTTTTAAGGGTTTTCTTTATAATGGGATTCCAGTACCCATTAGCGTCATTATAAAACACAAGAGCAGGCTAGTTATTTTTTTAAATGTATCAAATTGTCTTCATTTTAGAACAGAGTTTCATATAGCAAATTAGCATGTACCATAATTGTGAAGAAATAGATTTGACTTTAGAAAGACCAAATTTATCCATTGATTTTTTTGGGGGCGGCACGGTGGTGCAGTGGGTAGCACTACTGCCTTGCAGTTAGGAGACCCGGGGTCGCTTTCCAGATCCTCCCTGCGTGGAGTTTGCATGTTCTCCCCATGTCTGCGTGGGTTTCCTCCAGGTGCTCTGGTTTCCTCCCACAGTCCAAAGACATGCAGGTTAGGTGCATTGGTGATCCTAAATTGTCCCTAGTGTGTGGATGTGTGTGTGTGTGCCCTGTGGTGGGCTGGCGCCCTACCCGGGGTTTGTTTCCTGTGTTGGCTGGGATTGGCTCCAGCAGACCCCCGTGACCCTTTAGTTAGCATATAGCGGGTTGGATGATGGATGGATTTCTTTGGGATGTAGGAGAAAAAGTTGAGCATCCTGATAAAAAAAAAATGGGTAGGTATAATTAGTTTTAATTATTTTAACAGTGTCTTTAATCTTTGTGTAGATATGTATATGCAGTATATGCAGAGTGTGTATATATAGTATACATATATATTTATGTGTGTGTATGTATGTATAATATCTAAGTGTGTGTTCTGAGGCAGCAATGCAGAAGAATCGATTTTTGCCAGATTATTTACACAGCTGTCCTCTTTCTACTGGTAGTAAACCATGGGCATTACAAACCCCCTTTTTTAGTCTGGATGTTTACTTTTGTTTTTTTATTGAGATTTATAATCTGTGCATAGCACAGTGGCTGAATTTTTTAATTGTCCTTCACAGAGACCCAAGGGGCTGACATGCTTATATTGCAAGTTTATTTTTATAGACCAGCGCTGGCTTTTGCAAAGGCGTAATAAAGAATATTAAGTAAGGGAGTTATTTTTTTTTTTTAATTTCCTTTCAAAGGTACATATATAGATGGAGTGGTGTGCATATAGTTAATGCACTGTTTTACATGCTGATCTTAACGCCCCAAACACACTCCCCCCCACTCCACTCCTAAGACAAGGGCAAATAGCAACAAACTCTTATTATCTGTAGTAATGCAAATTACAGAGATTTGAAGTTAGCACTGATCTTCTGGCTGCAGGGCAAACATTTAAATAATAATCTCCTTTCAATCAGCTGAAATGTTTCCAGTTCATTTATTTAAATCAAGAGGTCAAAAACACAGATTTAAAATGTTAAATGATTTTCTTTTCTTTTATGGTATCTTTTTTTTTCGCTGTGTGAACTGCAAATGTGTTAAGCATTCATAAATAATATGTTTTTTAACCTATTTGCCCAAACTGTAAACTATTCATTGATGCTTTTGCTCCATAAAGAAAAATTAAGCTTTATAGGAAAAAAATAGAATCTAAAATAAAGAAAGTGATATTGAGAAAAGAGCTCGAACATCTCAATGATTTTTTTCAAGCTTGATTAACCAAGCCATTAGAAACTTCTGGAAAATGTATATAATTATTTAGGCTGTCATACGCTGGCAATAGTAATTGACAAGATTGGTACGAGATACAAGGCAATAACAGAATATATTAAAAAATAAAATCTCCTGGCTTGATTACAGCGAGAACATTACTTGTGCCACAATATTATTAACAACACAATTATCAAGGCATCCCTAGGACATGCTTGCAGGACTTTAATGCATTAGCAAACCTTGGCTAACGAAGAAAAAATTAAAATACAGCAAATTTCAAAGCACCAGTTGTGCCCGATATCATTAAAAATTTATAAAACTTTCCCTGAACATGACAAGTGTTAGGTCTGAACGAAGATGTGCTGAGAGCTGAGAGAAGAAGCCTTGTTATTTTATGTGTATTTCTCTCCCTTTTTCTCTCCTTCTCTCTCCCTCTCTCTTTCTTATCCCCACCCTAGCTATCACCTCTCCAGCTGAAAGATGTAGCCATTACAGAGTGACAGTTTGACACACAATGACCTGTCAGACCATTCATCTTTCAATGTTTTATTTTAGCAAGAAGCCAAACTGAAGAGAAAATAAGCAAGTTGTTTCAGGGCTTGGAATCAGATCAAACATTTCTGGCATCCCCACTTACCGTACCTTTGATTTACAGCAAATCTGTCAGGATTTGATTAGAGAGTGAGCTCTTAAAAACCTATCGACATTCCACAGTTCTGCCCACCCAGCCCCTCCCAACGCAGAGCAGTTATCACCCCAAAGATACATAAAAGATGATTATAAAGTAAGTTATCCATGTCAATAAATGGTAGGGCATTTGAAGGTGAAACTGTGGATAGCTTTTAAGGAAGCAGTAGTGTCTGAAATCTACAACTGGGGCCTCTGGTACTAGAATGGTTCACCGAGGCTATTGCTTATAAGTGTAGTGCCCAGTAGAGGGCCACCATATGTTAAGCTGATCCATATTTGTAAAAGTACATTTACTTCTAAAAATTTACTTTTCAAAATGGGGTCACAGGGATACCCCAGTTACTAAAAGCAAACTCTTAATAATTCAAACTAATTTTGAGTTGATATTCAAATAATTCGTTGTCCCTCCTATATGTCTAATGCTGAATCTGGCAATTCTACTAAAGGAACCAATTACTTGGAAAGTAACCAAGAGCAGCACTGAAACTTTTTTGTATGTCTATGTCCGTTTTTTGTTGTCAGAAAGGTGCATATTCAACAGCAGTAGTTGGCCTAAGCTTCAAGCTCACTAACAGTTACATCCACTTTTCTTTGAGTATCCAAGTATCAAAAGTCAATAAATAAACAGTTAATTTCAAATGAAACATAAAAGAGTGACACAAAATATGTTGTATGAAGAAGCTTGAGCTGTGGCAATAAAATTTCTTTATATGAAGGGAGGAAATGGAAAACACATGCTGGGCATTTTATAGCAATCAAACATCTAATTATAATATAACATGTATGTCCAAGAAAGACAGATGAGTAACACGATTAAATGCATTTATTTTCTGTAAATGTTGAAATTTTGATTTTAGACAGAGAAAAGAAGAATATGCAAAAAGGCAATCAAAGTAGAAGTCCATTTACTTGCTGGCCTAACACATTGTTGTTATGGTACATTTATGTGAATATCTCATATTTAGATTTACTTATTTGTCTGACACCTTTATCCAAGGTGACATAAAACATCCATCCATCCATTTTCCAACCCACTGAATCCGAACACAGGGTCACGGGGGGTCTGCTGGAGCCAAGCCCAGCCAACACAGGGCACAAGGCAGGAACCAATCCCGGGCAGGGTGCCAACCCACCGCAGGACACACACAAACACACCCACACACCAAGCACACACTAGGGCCAATTTAGAATCACCAATCCACCTAACCTGCATGTCTTTGGACTGTGGGATGGAAACCGGAGCGCCCGGAGGAAACCCACGCAGACACGGGGAGAACATGCAAACTCCACACAGGGAGGACCCAGGAAGCAAACCCAGGTCCCCAGGTCTCCCAACTGCGAGGCAGCAGCGCTACCCACTGCACCACTGTGCCACCCGACATAAAACATTTATGATAAAATTAGTTACATTTGTTTTGGTTTTCTAATTGGAGCACAGGCAGGTTCAAAGCCTTTACCACTGCCTGTTACTAAGGATGGCACGGTGGTGAATCCCAGATGTGAATCTCAAACCCTGTTGTTGTTCATGTGCAGTTATCATGTTCTTCCTGTGCATTGTTTTTCCTCACACATCCACAAGAGTGTGCATGTTAGGTTAATTAGCGTTTCCAAATTGTCTGCAATGTGAATTTGGGTGTGCGAATAAGTGAAGTTGGCACCTTGCTCAGAGCAGTTTCCCTTACTGAAGAATAGGTTGCAGCCTTCCAAAACCCAGAGTTGGAAGTGTGAGAATGAGCTATCAGTTAATGTGCAGTAGTTTGTAAATATCCATAGTGTTTTTGATCTACAGTATGAGCAAATGTGGATGGAAGTTCAATGGCAAGAAAAAGTCTCCTGCTAAATATTGGCATATGTAAGAGTCTTAAAAAATATACAATGTGCATCATTAAAAGATTTGTAATGATGAGAAGGAAAGATGAAATGAGGTGAGGAGGTAGGATTTTGTATAATAATGCAAATCTACTAATTGCCTTAGGGCCCACTTGCACAGGCTGGCTACCCTTTTTTGAAACAAGCCAATTTCCTGCTCATCTTATCAGCATGCTATGCCCCATCACTCTTTTTTTTTTCATTATTCAAACACAAGTCATCCCTTTTTTTACTTCCTACTCTAAGCTCAAAGTACCATTAAGGCTACAATTTCCCTATAAAGTAGTAGAGACTCCCAGTCACAGCCCACCAGCCTGAAACATTCTTATAGAGTGCCAAGCACTGTAGTCTAATGGCTGTTGCCAACACATCATTATTCAGGCCTTTTACTGAGAAGCCTTCATTCTTGGTTTGATCTAACACAGTGTGTTTGGTTCGGCCATTTGTTCCACTTAACAAGAAATTCAATCCTTGAATATCTATAATGTAAAATGCAAAATGTATTTCAGGGTTCTTAATGCTGACTAAAAATTCAGTGAATTCCAAAAATATTAAGATCCCTTCATTTTCTGCACACTTTGTTATGATGTACAGTATATTTAATTTTAAATTGATAAATTTGCCATTTTGCCAATTAATCTACACTCAATAACCTATAATGACAAAGTAAAAAAATGATTTCAGAAAGATTTGCAAATTTATTAAAAATCAAAAACTGAAATCTTTTATTTATATAAAAACTCAGACCCCCCCTTGCTGTGACACTTCAAATTGTGGTCAGGTGCATCCTGTTTGCTTTAATGATCCTTGAGGTGTGACTAGAATGTGATTGGAGTCCACCTGTGACAAACTGAATTAATTAAACATAGTTTAAGAAGGCACACACCTGTATATTTAAGTTCCCACAATTCATACTGTATTTCTGGGCAAAAAACACAAGCCATAAGTCCAAGGAACTCAGTGTAGACCTCTGTGATAAAATCATGGTGAGGCATAAAACAGAGCATGGACATAAAACTATTTCTAAAGCTTGGTGTGTTCCCAGCAGCACAGTAGCCTCAATAATTGAGGAATGGACAAAGTTTGGAATTGCCAAGGCTCTTCCTAGAGTTGGCAGTCTAGCCAGACTAAGTAATGGTGAAAGAAGGGTCCCAATGGTCACTCTAACAGAGCTTCAGGAATCCTCTGCTGAGATGGGAAAAACCTGTTGGACAAATGACCGTCTCAGCAGCTCTCTGTCAATGAATCATTTATGGTAGAATGGTTAACTCCTCGTTGGATTTGCCAAATGGCATTTAAAAGACTCTGAGAGCATGAAGAAAATAATTCTCTTGTCTGGTAAGACAACAATTAAACTCTTTAAGCAGGACTTCAAGACCAGGCACTACTCATCACCTGCCTCATACCATCCCTACTATGAAGCATAGTGGTGGCAACATCATATTATGGGGGTGCAACTGACAGAGAGACAGGTCAGTATTGAGGGAAGGATGAATACAGCCAAATACACACCGATTCTTGAAAAAACCTGGTCCAGATTGCAAGCAACCTCAAACTGGGGCAACAGTTCACATTTGACCACAACAATGTACCAAGTGGCTTCGGGACAAGTCTCTGAGCATCCTGGGATGACCCAGCCAAAGCCCAGACTTAAAGCCCATAGAACATCTGTTGAATGAGCTGAAAAGTGAATAATACAGACACTTCTCATTCATTCTAATGGAACTTGAGAGGATACGCCAGGAAGAATGGGATAAACTGCCCAAATCCAGATGTACATTGCTTATAGAGACTTACCCGAGAAAACTTCCAAAGAAGCTTCTACAAAGTACTGCATTAAGGGTCTGAATACTTACATGAATGATATATTTAAGTTTTTGATTTTTTAATAAATTTACAGACCTTTCTTAAAACATGTTTTGTACTTTTTCACAAGTATGGGCTGTTGAGTGTAGAGTGCAGAGACAAATGTTCCATTTAAAATTAAATCTGTAACACAAAGTGTGAAGAACTAAGAGGTTCTGAGTAATTTCTGAATCCACTCTATATGTACCCTATATGCTATATTGCAGAGAAGATGGCAAGGATATAAAATAAAGATTAAGACCTTCATTGTCATTGTGGATCACATAAAATATATATAACAAAAGTAGCAGATAATCATGACATTTCCTTCTCAAGAATACAGAAGAACCTTCGCTGTAACATGTTGTCAGTTTCTTCCCATACTAAAATGATTTTCTGTTAATTTCTAGTACAAGCAGATCTGCCTTTTTCTAAAGTGTTCATCTATATGCACAAAATATTTCCTGAACAATCCTTAAAGTCTTGGTGTTTTACACTAAATGCTTATCGGAGGGAGTTAGAAAATAACAGTGTAATTGTGTACGTCTGCAGAAAGGAAACAACAATTCTGAACCATTAGCAAACTTGCTTAAACCAGTTTAGGGCCATCAGGGTCAACGTTTATGCCATCAACATCAAATACAATGTATGAGCCTTCCTGTGAAAAGTGTCAGTTCATGGCACTGCATACTTGCTCACACACCAAAACTCTATGCATGTACACCAAATTTAGAATTACCCAATCAACTAAGCTGTACATCTTGGAGAGGCTTCGAGAAAACCAAAATATCCAGAGAAAGAAGTGCAGACATCCTGATAATCTGAAAATTCCACATGCACTTCTCTCATGTTTAGGATTCAAAGTGAAGTCTCTGAACCAGTGAGGCAGTAGTGCTAACCATTGTGCCACCATTACACCCTACATACAAGTCAGGTGTACACCCTTAACTATAATACCAGTCATTTATCATAAAATACAAAAAAAGAAATTTCCTCAAAGGTGGTTCAAGTGGCTTCCTTTCCTATCGGCTTTTAACAAATAGACACTGATTGATATGCTTGAGTGTGTGTGTATACATGTGTCAACTGTGTGAATATAAGCATACAGCTAAAATGAGCAACATGAGACTGTTGTATTCTTTCAGAAAGAGTGACCACCTAACTTCACATTGATGCAATGTAGGCATATGCCAGTGATCAGGACACATTTCAATTAAAATTGAAGTATGTGCTTTTCCTGTTTGAACCTTTTTAGCGACTTTCCTGATTAGGTCTAGTGCTGTGCACTTTGAAGCATTGAATAAGGCAGGCTGTATAGATTTGCTTTATGTTTCCTTCAATAACCTTCTAAAGAGACAGTAAAGGAGATCTCTCTTTTTCTCCTCATTATAACAGTTTTGTAGAGAGGGCAGGGAGTCAAAATTTTTGGAACTTCAAAGCAGCCTTCTCTAATCAATATATCTGCCTCCCTTCATCACCGCCCCCCCCCACCCCTTTCTGCAATGCAGACAAATAAATCAGGTATTTAGTCCTAAGACTTTGTATTTTCAGCTAGGAGCAAAAATACAACTATAAGGAAGATTTTAAAGTATATGGTTTTGAATCTGAAAATGAATGGTGTAATTTAGCCTATAGGGATGATATAATGCTCTAAGTGTAAACATTTCAAAGGTTAGGAATATATTTCTAAATAGCCTCTGTATGAATTAAAAATGTGAAAGTTTGACTCTTTTATCTGGAAAGATTTCCTATGTTTTTTTATTTTTTGTAATCATTCTTACTTCATTTCATTTACTGGTTAAATAGTTATGGCACATCATTAAAATTTTGTACCAGTTGTTTCTTTTCTGTAACCATTTATTAAAAACTAATTTAGTTATTTGCATGTTATTTCAGTTTTTCATTTGAAAGCTTCAAGAAATGAATAGCAAAAGTTTAGATATAATTTAAGATGATTTTAATTAACTAGTCATAACTAGTGTTGATCGGTGAAATTTGCCATAGTATTTCTCACAGACAATATGCTGTGTTCGCTGGTAATCTTCTTTGTCAAATATTTTCCTGGAAACTTGCTGTGCTGCAGGCTTAGAGGAATACTTTTCCCCAGTACCCCAGGAAGATTTGTGAGGCCGGTATGACATCACAGTGCTGTAACAGCCATGTGCAGAACTTTCAGCCTTGTCCACTGTAAGGTCGCTGCATGATCTTCTGGCACGACCCTTTGGTACTTCAGCCAGATTTGCAGGCTATATATTTTAAAAAATGGGTATATTAGCTAACCATAATGAGAATATTATCAATATTGCCACTCATACTTGTGCGCACATCACTCAGTTGCACAGCAGCTATGAGGCAAAACACATGAGATTCAGTAAAATAATAATAATAACAAAAGATTTACTACTATTTCTTCTTGATGGAAGTAAAAAATGCTGCATTTCTGAAACAAAGAGAAACTTTCTAGCTGTACCTGGAGCCTTGACTTCAGACAACAGAAGGAGCCAGATCTAAGTCGCCACTTCATCGCATGGCTAATTGGTGCAGCAAGGCTGGAATTCTGTGATACAAATATTATTATTATTATTATTTTACTTATTGGTAGTTTGAGACCATTTTTTTGTATTTGGTTTGTGGCTATTGTTTTATAGACAGGTGGTGCACTGGTTAGCACTGCTGCTTGCCAGCTGAGATCACATTTTTGGCAATAATGGTCCAGTATGGTTGCCAAACACTTTCCTTTCCCTCAGAGACACTTAACAGACCAATATAATGCACCAATATAATCCGCTCAAAACTAGTTCAGTTCTGCATTTTACAGAGTTCAGCAAGTTCCCAAATTTTAGGATATTTTGCCGAATTCACATTAACGCAAACTCTATGGGGTCTGCTCATCACGAGTCATTACAAATAGAATTAGTTTGATTTTATGGTGTTCATTATATAGAAGATGTGGACTTCTGGAAGAAGGAAAAAAATGTAAGGAACAGGGCGTGGCCTAATGTTGCGTAAGAGAGATTGTCACTATTCAAAAAGGATTTTGGAATGAGGGACAGGTAATATTGGCACACTGAAAATGATTCTGAGAGAAGTTAAAAATTAACTCAGGTAAGGATGTGGTAGAAGAATGGAGTATGAATAAGTGGGGTGAAAGAGGTCAGTGATCATCCATTGTTATTTGCATGATATGCCTAGGTTTGCAAATATAAATCATTTTTAGGGGGAGTATATTTCCACCCTTCCTTCAGTTTGATATACCAAGTGAGGCTTGTGTCAATTAAATAGGACATACTTTAATTTGCTTATTTTTTTCTTTTTGATTTATTTGTAGGATGGTTGAGTTAGATGCCTCAGAGTTTGTGACACTACCAAATTGAACAGAAGAGCATTGTCACTCATGTATGTCTTGAATGAGTGCATTACATTGAATGCCCTAGCGATTCGGTGTCAGCAGTGAATTTAGAATTAAGGGAGTTTTTCCCTTACTGGTGTGGAGGGGTCACAGGGCTCAGTGAAAATGTGAAGAGATCAGAGTTGAGTTATTAGAGAGTTGATTATGTGAGGGGAGAGGCCTTGGAGAGTTCATTGAAATAGATGATGATGAACAAAGTTGAGTGCAGAAGATGCTTCTAGTCACTGCTAGATCAAAGCATCTGAACCCTATATGGACTGAGGGATTGATGCTGTTATGTGCATATCCTGGAGAGACATGTGGACTGGATGTTTAAATGCAAAGCACGCAAATTAAGTACAAAGTGTAATCATGAAGTGTGGGATAAGTAAAGGACAAAGCGTGTCTAAATCACAAAGAATATGTGTAAAGCCGTATCTACATTGCATGCATGAGAATTTGTGATGAGTACTATGCTTAAATATTTTTAGACCATTCAGGTACTACATACTTAACTTCCATGTTTATGGGTATGTTTATTATATGAACATCTGAAAAGGTCATCTCTGTCCAGTCCTATACACAGATGTCTGATGTTCAATTATGATACTGGTGGAAGTGATTTTGGGTGTTCATATGACATTTTACTTTTCACCTTCTGTTTACTTGATTTACTTGAAGTACCATAAGAACAGCTTGAGGACAGGACACTTTTTACATCCAACAAAGCGACACTAACTCTGCTGTTCTCTATTATGTTCTTGATTTCTTGTATTTTCAGCACCCATTGTATTTTCTTTAGCAGACTTGTATGCATATTTGCAGATCTTTTTATAGTAATGGGACACCTTAATATGCAACCCATGCTTGAAGAAGAAGGGGTTAATATGGCCACAATATGAAAAGTTTTATTACAGCACAAGTAGGAGAGGTGGTCACAGAAAGTAAAAAAAAACACACAAACATACGGCTCCTGTCCATATACAGGGTTTGATAGGTGAAGTTCTTCGCCAAATGTCTTGGATTTCTTCTTGCACTACTAGATTTAGGGACCATTTTTACCTTGAGCTCATTTTGCTACTCAATAGCTGTTTATGCTGACCTCTTTTGTCTGATATTATATTATTTTGTATTTGTATACTGTTGTTTTGTATTTTGTAGTTGTTAATAGTCTTTGAAGATTTTATTTTGCTGTGTATAGATAATAATAAACTTGAGCTTGATATGTGCTTCAGAGTCTGCCATATTAGAGTGCCCCTGACCACCCAGGATCCTTTAAATCTCATACCCATGTCTTTTGTTTAAATGGTTAATAAACAAGACATCCTTTTCTCATTAATTTAAATTAAAAGTGAACATTCCCGTACTGCTACTTCCAGAGTAAAAGTTAGGAATACTGCTTGCACCATCTTCCTCAAACTGGTTCTCAGAGCCACTAGGGATAGCCATTGACAGATGTTCACAATGAGATTCAGATAAACTGTTCTATCACCAGTGTGGGTCTTTTTACATACAATTTATGTTTCCTTTCTACTTGAGTTTCATAGGTTTTTTACTGTTCTTTTAATCTGGGACACCTGTACCAGTTGGGCAACCAGTTACTACATAGATAGATTTGATTAAATTAAAAATAATCAGTAAACTAAGCATGCTATGCATTAAGCTTGTAAATCATTTTCCAGACATGTACTCTTCCAATTTACAAAATAGTAAAATAGTAACATATTTTATGAAGATAGACCTGGCATTAAATGAAATAACTAAAAGTGTGGAGTAACTGCCCCCATTCCAGCTGCTCTAAGTGAATTACTTGTTCATTTCAAAAAAAGCGTTTTTCATCACGATAAACCTTTTCTTTTCCCTTATGCACCAGCAAACATACTGATACAATTTAAAGGTCATGTTCTTTTCAAACTGACAGGGCCCTCCAAAATTTTGACGAGGGTCCCTCCAAGAATCACGTCGTCCAAACGGAAAAAGAATTAAGTTCATCGTCAGAAGATGTCAGCGCAATCATGTGAACTGATTAGAAAAACGGAGCAAAGCAAGAAGCCAGTCCTAAATATGACAGACAGGCTTTCAAGAGAGGCAATGATTGCTTGTTGAAAACAATAAACTGGTAACTGACAAAGAAGAAAAATAATTCAGGGATTACAATAAAGATATGAATTGCCTTAAAAGGTTGAAGCTCTTGTGTTTTATTAAAATGTTGACAGAACTGTCATCTAAATACAGATATATAAGACATAATACATGTAACATGCCTGTGTTATTGCTTTTCCTTGTTTGGCTCGAAAGAACTCAGATCATGCTTGCTAAAAAAGATATGCATGGCTGATAAGAATGAATTCAATGTTAATATTGATAGCCTGCACAGCACATCTAAGCTGCTTTCAGAGATGAAATGTTTAACAGCCATTCTCAGCTTTTATTAAACAAGAAGTTACCACAATTCATTTTCACTTGCGCCTTTTCTAAAGGGAGAGATCAAATAAGAGAAAGGAATTATTCTTGGTTTACCGATATCCAAAGTAAGCGAATTCTTCAGGAAATATGTCATTTTATAATAGTGGAGTTAAAGAACTAGAACTGAAAAATGTGGAACTAATATCTAATATATAATGTTCGGAAAATATGTTTTTCACAGGTCATTCAGATTTTAGCCTAATGGTTATATAGTACTATTATTTATTTAGTATTATCTTTTTTATTTCCTTTTTAAAGGCATACAGTATGCGTGAGAATTATTGCTCTTATAAATAGAATACTCAGATTACTGGGTGGGCATGCTAGGTTCATTTTGATTTATATTTTTTGTATGTCAGACAATGACTTTAAATGCAAACAATATGCTGTATGTGTTGTCAACTGGTTCTTATTAATAAAACTAATCCTAGTATTAAGAACAAAAATGACACCTCTTTTCCCCATCAGAAGAAAACCTACGTATCCAAGCTTTCTGGACCTATTGTATTCATAATGGAATGCCCTAGGAGTAAATTATTTTAAGCAATGAGCTTATTATATTAAGCTTACTATTATAAAGTAGTTTATAAAACCATACCCAAATATATGAAAAAAATAAAACAAATGGAATCAATATGAGTGATGCAGATTGTAAAATCAACACAGTACACTTTTTCGTGAGGATGAAACTGAACTGTAAGTTAAAAGCAAGTGAGGAGGTGTATGTTTAATGGCAAACGGCATGTAGCAAATAAATGTTAAAGATGTTTATAAAAATTGTTAATCTAGAATATTTATTGGTCAAGAGTTGTCCATTATATCTTCTTAAGGTGTTATCCAGTGTTCTTCTGGTTGCTGTTTATATTCCTCTTCAAGCCAGCATGAGCAATGCGTGAACAATTTGCACAAATATATTACAGAATGTTACAGAGTGTTTACACCCATTTATTGTTGCTGGGGAGTTCAACAAAGCAAACTTAATGTTTACTGTACATATCCCCACCATGGCTACTGTGTCCCCTCTCTCCAGCAGCCTGATCACCTAGCAGTACTTCAACAGCCAGTTTACAAGCAGAGATTGAAATGCAAGGAAGAGTGGTACAGTGATGGCCTGAAGAAGCACAGGATAAACAACAGGACTGCTTTGGTTGTGTAAGCTAGGACATGTTTAGAGACTCCTCATCAGACCTGGATGAGTATGCAGACATCGCAATATCAAAGTATGTGTGGATGACTTTGTGCATATGTAAACAATCCTAATTTTTCCTAATAAAAAGCTGTGGATTAGAGCTAACATTAGGAATCTAATGAAGGAACACAACAATGCATTTTGAAACAGTTCTATAGAAGCATACAAGAAATGAAGAAACTGATTTAGAAAAAACGTCAAAAGATCAGAATATGCGTAAACTAGAGGCAGAATTTAGCAGGGGTAACAATTTTAGCAGAGATTGTTATGGAGCAAAACATAAAACCTAATCTAATTTCATCTTTAATTTCCCTTCTAAACCAACATATCGCTTTGTATGCCTGTTTTGACTGTGACAACAAATAACTCACCATTTGATTGCCGCATGAATTATATTTTTTTGTTTCAGTACATGAGGTAAAGATAATTTTGAAAAAAAAAAAAAAAAACTAAATGTTCACAAAGCATCCGGTCTGGGTGGAATTTCAAGGTGTGTTTTAAAAATCTGTAGCAACTAATTAGTTGATGTCTTCTGTGATATCTTTTATATTTAACTGCGGGTATCTTTTGCCCCTGCCTGCTTCAAAAGGAAAACAATTCTCCCACAGAAAACAAAAGTGAACTATCTGAATGACTACAGACTCAGTGGCGCTCATTCCAATCATGAGGAAGTGCTTTAAGAGACTGATGCTGGGATACATTAAAGAGAATATTCAAGACAGTCAGGATCACTTTCAGGTTGCGTATTGTCTCAGCTGCTTCACGTCATATAAACCTGGCACGTCTGGATAATAGCAACTTATGTCAGAGTACTGTATTGGACTTCCTAACCAAAAGACCTTAGCATGTGTGTATTGTCAGCATCATATGCTCTACACTGACCTTCAACACAGATGGCACAGAATATTACAGTCACCGAGGTGCCTTCTATTTAGGATGTAAAGAACACTTGTTGCCATAGAAAGGGAAAGAGTATAATTTACAACCGCAGCTACCACAGCACAGTTCCTTTTCCTCTTGGCTTCTATCTGACAAATAGTACAGGACCAAATATATATATATATATACTGTATATATATATATATATATATATATATATATATATATATATATATATATATATATATATATATATATAAAAAAACAAGTCTAAAAGTGCAATGATTTTATGTGATGTTTTTATGTGACGTTTTTAAATCGGGCTTATTTTAAAACCTACATATAGTATATATGTTTGGTATCATTCTTTTCAAGATGTATGGAACTTTAATGTGATGTTAGATTTTAAAATTCCTATTCCGTTTTTAAATTATAAACTCACATCCTGCAAGACAAGATTTTGTGCCAACAGATTTAACCACACCCGGGACCAGAAATAAAAGACAAAGAGCAGATGACAAAGACAGCTGCTGTACAGGCTTTTAAATGTTCAAAGCACTGTGCAAGATGTACATCAAACAGCAGTGGTGGCAGTGGCACAGGTGGCAGCAGCAGCAAGCCAGCAGCTGATCGAGACAAAGTGGAGGCAAAAAAAAAACTGTATTTGTTTCCCATTGTATTACCATTTAAGAAGGGGTTTCGGAGGAGCAATCACGTCTCCTTGGAGTGCGTTCAGCCCCCCTCTTCACAACACGAGCGGCAGAGACGCAAAGAGGCTGATGCATAGCACAGGCAAGAGGGGTTGGCGAGCGAAGCAAGAATGGGGTAAGCCCCCTAGTATATATAGATATATTTATATATAGTCATGGCCAAAAGTTTTGAGAATGACACAAATATTGATTTTCACAAAGTTTGCTGCCTCAGTTTTTATGTTGGCAATTTGCATATACAGATTGTTATGAAGAGTGAACAGATGAATTACAATTAATTACAAAATCTCTCTTTGCAATGAAAATGAACTTAATCCCAAAAAACCCATTTCCACTGCTGTTGTGAAGAAGGCTTCAGGGTGCCCAAGAAACTCCAGCAAGTGCCAGGACCGTCTCCTAAAGTTGATTCAGCTGTGGGATCGGGACACCACCAGTGCAGAGCTTGCACAGGAATGGCAGCAGGCAGGTGTGAGTGCATCTGTACACTCAGTGAGGCAAAGACTTTTGGAGGATGGCCTGGTGTCAAGAAAGGCAGCAAAGAAAAACATCAGGGACAGACTGATATTCTGCAAATGTGCAGGGATTGGACTACTGAGGACTGGGGTAAAGTCATTTTGTACGATGAATCCCCTTTCCGATTGTTTAGGGCATCCGGAAAAAAGATTGTCCAGAGAAGAAAAGGTGAGTGCTACCATCAGTCCTATGTCATGCCAACAGTAAAGCATCCTGAGACTATTCATGTGTGCGGTTGCTTCTCAGTCAAGGGAGTGGGCTCACTTACAATCTTGACTAAGAATACAGCCATGAATAAAGAATGGTACCAAAACATCCTCCGAGAGCAACTTCTCCCAAACATCCAAGAACAGTTTGGTGACAAATAATGCCTTTTCCAGCATATCATAAGACAAAAGTGATAACTAAGTGGCTCAGAGAACAAAACATCGAAACTTTGGGTCCATGGCCAGGAAACTCCCCAGACCTTAATCCCATTGAGGACTTGTGATCAATCCTCAAGAGGTGTTAGACAAACAAAAACCCACAAATGCTGACAAACTTCAAGCATTGATTATACAAGAATGGGTTGCCATCAGTCAGTATTTGGCCCAGAAGTTGATTAGCAGCATGCCAGGGCAAATTGCAGAGGTCTTGAAAAAGAAGGGCCAACACTGCAAATATTGACTCTTTGCATAAACTTAATGTAATTATCAATAAAAGCCTTTGAAACTTATGAAATGCTTGTAATTATACTTCAGTATACCATAGAAACATTTGACAAAAAGATCTAAAAACACTGAAGCAGCAAACTTTGTGAAAACCAATACTTGTGTCATTCTCAAAACTTTTGTCCACGACTGTAATTACAGTATATATATATATATATATATACAGTATATATATACAGTAATCCCTCCTCCATCGCGGGGGTTGCGTTCCAGAGCCACCCGCGAAATAGGAAAATCCGCAAAGTAGAAACCATATGTTTATATGGTTATTTTTATATTGTCATGCTTGGGTCACAGATTTGCGCAGAAACACAGGAGGTTGTAGAGAGACAGGAACGTTATTCAAACACTGCAAACAAACATTTGTCTCTTTTTCAAAAGTTTAAACTGTGCTCCATGACAAGACAGAGATGACAGTTCTGTCTCACAATTAAAAGAATGCAAACATATCTTCCTTTTCAAAGGAGTGCAAAGCAAGCAGTCAAAAAAAAAATCAATAGGGCTTTTTGGCTTTTAAGTATGCGAAGCACCGCCGGTACAAAGCTGTTGAAGGCGGCAGCTCACACCCCCTCTGTCAGGAGCAGGAAGAGAGAGAGAGAGAGCGAGAGAGAGAGAGCCACAGAAAAACAAAGTCAAAAATCAATACGTGCCCTTTGAGCTTTTAAGTATGCGAAGCACCGTGCAGCATGTCCTACAGGAAGCAGCTGCACACAGCCCCCCTGCTCACACCCCCCTACGTCAGCGCAAGAGAGAGAGAGAGAGAGAGAGAAAGTAAGTTGGGTAGCTTCTCAGCCATCTGCCAATAGCGTCCCTTGCATGAAATCAACTGGGCAAACCAACTGAGGAAGCATGTACCAGAAATTAAAAGACCCATTGTCCGCAGAAACCCGCGAATCAGCGAAAAATCCGCGATATATATTTAAATAAGCTTACATATAAAATCCGCGATGGAGTGAAGCCGCGAAAGGCGAAGCGCGATATAGCGAGGGATCACTGTATGCCGATATATACCTGTTTCAAGTATGTCCCTTAGTTTATAAGAATAGGACATTCCCTTTTGCTCAAGGTTGATGCACTATATGTGCAATATTTTAATAAGCAGAAATGTGTTTTATGAAAAGAACATCATTATGTCTACTTTAGTCTGATTTAGCAGAAACAAACATCACCACATAGACACCTTTTTTAGAGTTTATATTAAAATAATACTGAGAAAACATTCTCTTATTAACTGACATCTGAAGTCCTTCTTGGTTAAAATACATTCAGCCTGAAATAAGAAAAGTAAACAGTGGGAAAAAGATCCCTCTAGATTATGCTCTACAACATCTCAAAGGAACATGTCCCTATAGACTTATAAATGAGGAAAAACACTTCCAGTTTGTCTTCACCCCATGGCATACAGCCAGATGTAAGACACACTTGAAATGAAAGTTAAGCTACTGATTATTTTTTATTATTATTTTTTCACCCATAGTAGTAAATCTACTGTGCATACAAACCTGTATGAACTAAAACATAATTATAATACATAATTGCTTCTCATTCTTTTATTTGTTTTTGCACATAGTCATAAATGCTTATACTGTACATGGAATTTGAATTAAAGAAGATAATTAAAAAAACAAAGCATTTAATATTTACTTTTTTAATAAAAAAAATCATCTTTAGATGTTTACACTTTTTGCTGAGATCAACACATAGAGATCATAAAGGATTTTTTCATTAAGAATGCTGTTATTTTTAATGAAAATGATAATTTATTTTTTTTTTAAATCTAAGAAATGCAGAAGCAATTCTGAAGGAGTGTTTGTTTTTTGATGAGTACATAATGGGTCAGTAAATTTGAACACCCCAGCTCTCCTTTGATGATTCCAATAGATTTTTTTCAATGCTCATAAAAGGGCAATTTGATTGTTCTTCCTTGTCCTCTTGTTTCCTATATCAGCAGAAATCTGAAATAATATCTTTAGTTTTGTGCATGGATGGCATTGTGGCACAGTGATTGGCTGTGATACCTCACAGCTTTAGAGAACTGGGTTTAATAAATTAATCTGCATGTTCACCCTGTTGTCATTGTATTTTCATCTTGTTACACCAGTTTCCTTCTGAGTCCCAATGGTGACATGCTTACTTTAACTCCGTTAAAGTGTGTGTGTTAATATGTGTGTATTTTAATGGTTGCACGACTTGGTGGATTAGTGTTTTGTAGACGACTGTGTCCTACCTTGAGCTAAATGCTGAGAGATTCTTGCTTCCCGCAACTCTGTGATGCAAAAGGCAAATTCAGAGAATGGAAAGGAGTTTTGCAGTTATTAGAGAGTTTCTATGTTTTTTTGTTTGTCTTTATTTTAATGAAGGAAGAGAACACTTCAAGGTACTAGATGTTCAGGAAAAACTTTTTTAGTTGTTGCTCTTATCATAACTTACTTTCTAATGTGTTTGCTGTATACATTTCCTGTAAGTCTTACGGTTTCATGTTCTAATTTTTGTGCTGCTGTTGTTTTCAGCTGGTTGTATTATAAGGACGGAGAGGGCACTTTAGAAAAATTTCTAGTATTTCCTATAGCAAATATCATAACTATTCCTCTATCAAAGCTTTGGGCTATTTATAAATTCTCTAGAGAGTTAAGAAAAGGGCTGTCATGTACGGACAATAAGCAAAATCAGCAGGCATTGCGAAAAACCGTTAAGAGGAGGCTTGCCATATTGAATTCCTACTGCGTTGGCTGCCCTGCAGAGGGCTGACACCTTACTGTGGCCTTTCCAACAACCGTTTGTAATTTTCTGTCCAGCTCCTTTTAATGCCCTGCACAACAATTTAATGGCTGGTGCTTTTCATGAGATTCATTTACAAAATGAAGTTGTTCAGTAGGCCATGAAAATAAAGCATAATTCAGATATGTGCTCTTCATACAAAAGGACATCATGCACAAGCATTAACTTATATTTCTACTGTTTAATTCCAGGAAATATAGACACGTACGAGACTAGTAATCAAACTAATAAATAAAGTACTGTGCCAAGTAATTTAAGAGAAACAAAAAATGATCAATTTGGTTAAAAGTCCAGCAGCAAAGAAATACATTTTACTTGTGACAAAAGTATTAAATGAATATAAAAACATAATAAAATAATTTTTGGAAATAGGCTGTTCTATAAATATTCTATCCTAGATATATATATATATATATATATATATATATATATATATATATATAGTGACAGACGGTCTGGCCCTTACCCGGCCAGGACACCTTGATTATGGCAGAACCTCGGGAGAGAGTACTTCCAGGACAGTTTCTCCCATGGACTGACAGAGGGCAGCCCCCTTGGTTTCCAGCTGGGCCACGGGTCATGAGCATAGAAGCTCAACACTGTTGGGGCCCCTGGCGACTGCCAGGGGTCGAATGGACATTTGCGGAGCCCTATTTGGCGGCACTTCTGCTACACCTGGAAGAGCTGCTGGAAGAAGCTTGTTGGGGACCTGGAGTCTTTCCAGGTATTCTATAAAAAAGGACCCATCACCAACATTTAATGGCCAGAGTCAGGAGGAAGAGGATAAAGCCTATGTGGAGGACTAAAGGAGGCGGCCTGTGCTTGTGCTATGAAAAGCTGTTATAAATAAACTGTGTGCTGTGTGGCAATTAATATCCTGCCTGTCTGTGTCAGTGTTTGGGCAGCTGTACGCGCCCCTGGGCCTTACAATATATATATTGTAAGAAGAAACACCATAAGACATTGCAAAGGTTTGGGGCAGCCACCCGTATAATTTTTCCCAGCTGCAAAACTGTTGCAAAATCATAGACATGTTGACACAATCGAGTCCAAAACAGAACTGATTCATTATACACAAGATGGCAGCTTTAAAGGCCAGTAGAGGAAGTGATGTCATCAGGATTGGAACTGGAAGTGACATCGTTGGCTGCAAAAGATCGAGAGGGAGAATTAGTGCACTTCGCCACCCCCTGGTCCGGTGTGGAATTACATGTACTCAAGCCCTTAAGTTGTCTCCTATATATACTGTATAAATATGTATATATATATATATATATATATATATATATATATATATATTATATATATATATATATATATATATAAAATTTGGTTATATCTATATAATTTATATAATTTATGTAGATCTATCTATCTATCTATCTATCTATCTATCTATCTATCTATCTATCTATCTATCTATCTATCTATCTAAAAAGTAATTACCCACCTTTGAAGTTTTCACAATCTAGTGTTATGCGTCATTGATTCACAATAGATATAATTTGCCTTTTTTGAAAATGATCATCAGAAAAAGGTTCTTTAATGTCAAAGTAAAATCATATCTCTGCAAAGTCATCTAAATTAATTACAAATCCAAAACACAAAATAATTGAGTGCATACGTTCTCACCCCTTTAATATGACCCACCTCAACCATTACTGGTTGGTAATTAAGTAAAGATTGCCTGTGTGTACTCAAGGAGTTTCAGTTGATTGTTGTATAAAAGCAACTTATCTATAAGGTACAACTTGTGGTGAGTCAGTATGGTGGCCTTACCTACACAATGAAGACAAAGCAACACTCTAAGCATCTCAGTGAAAAGGTGATTGAAAAGAACAAGTCAAGGGATGGAGACAAGAACATTTCCAAATCACTGACTATCCCCTGGAGTCCAGTTAAATCAATCATTTACAAATGGAAAGAGTATGGCACACCTCTCAATCTGACAAGCAGGCTGCCAACAAAAACTGAGTGATTGTACAAGAAGAAGACTGTTGAGGGAGGCTACCAAGATACTTACGAGAACTCTGAAGGAGTTTCAAGCTACAGTAACTGAGTTTGGAGAGTGGTAAAGAAAGCCACTGTTTATATATATATATATATATACACATATATATACAGTATATATATAGTTTGTTGGCCATCATACTGTTATATGTTTGAACACTTCACACTATCGAAGGCATTATCCAAAGCACACCATCTCAATATTATGGTGGCAGCATCATGATGTGAAGATGCTTCTCTGCAGCAAGATCGAATGGCTTGTGAGGGTAGAGGGTAAGATGAATCCAGCAAAATACAGGGAAACCTGATGTAGTCTGCAACAAACTTATATCTTAGGAGATCTGTTTTCCAGCAAGACAAGAACTCCACACATAAAGCCACAGCTATACAGGAATGGCTTAAAACACATTAATGTCCTGGAGTTTCTGAGTCACAGTCCAGATCTCAATCCAATTCAGAATTTGTGGTTGGACTTGAAAAAGATTGTTCAGTCATTGTGGTGGGCTGGCGCCCTGCCTGGGGTTTGTTTCCTGCCTTGCGCCCTTGTTAGCTGGATTGGCTCCAGCAGACCCCCATGACCCTGTAGTAAGGATATAGTGTGTTGGATAATGGATGGATGGATGGATGGATGTTCAGTCATGATCCTCATGCAACATGTCAATGCTTGAGCAGTTCTGCAAAGCAGAATGGGGAACAACTACAGTGTCCAGATGTTCAAAGTTGATTTAGAGACCTGCACACACGAGCTCAAGGCCGTCAAAGGAGCATCTACTAAATACTAACTTGAAGGAGTAAATAGTTATGCAATCATTTAATTTGTGTTTTAAATTTTGTAAATAAGTTACACCACTTTGCAGAGCTCTGTTTTCACTGCCCTTAAAAAGTCCTTTTTATCAATTTTAAAAAGTCAAATTAAATCCACTCTGATTCAATGTTGTATAAAAATAAAATGTAAAATGTTTCAAGGCGGTGAATACTTTTTATAGTCATTGCATCTATCATTGTAAAATGAGATTTAGAATTGGACACATGCGTGTTTGGAGATTATGGAAGACTCAAAGGACTGCAGAAGCCGTACTGTAAGCATATGATTTCTTTTTGTTTCTCCTTTTACAGGCACAGATTTTTAGGAACAGTTTTGTAAACATGTCCAATCATTCAGTGTTCTTGCTTTTAATTTTCTTTAATCTTCACTTCCCAAATGCTGACACTTGCTGAGGTACTGAGCAAACAGCATTAAGCTTTTCAAAGAATATGAAAATTGTTCTGTCACTAGTACAATGATTGCCAAATTTCTGAGACAAGTTCAATACATTTCAGAACTTTCAAGCTTGGAGTCTATCATGGCAGAAGCAGGGACAAGGAAGCAGCCAGCCCTGGATAGGTTGTGTCAGCCCATCACCGGGCACACTCAGGCACAGATCCATAACATACCCACTCAGCCAATCGAGACTTGACAACTAGCCAAACAAGCATGTCATTTGGTTTAGGGAGGAAAAGTATCCAGGAAAAACTAATGCAGACAGTGAGAGAATATGCAAACTCCACACGGAACTATACAGTGTAAGGCAGCACTAATTTAAATTTGGAAGCAGATCAGAAATCTCAATGATGTATTTACTATATTTACTCACTATAGTGACATATATTTTCTTTATGTCTGTCTCTCTCTTTCTGTCTCTCATGTACCGTATACCAAAAGGAAAGAATTTCACTGTATTCTCTAAACATTGCCCATATTACTTACGCTGTAACTATTACAACTATTATTTAAGTATTTATACATTATCAGTATTGTATTCGTTGAAAATATATGCATGTACTGTATATTACAAAAGGAAACAAGAACACATCTCTCTCTCATAAAACAGAAACTAGTATAGAAGGGATCAATCAATGCATTATTGGTTAGTATCATTGGTTTGTTATCTTTGTTTCTTCATGCCCTGGACTATATACCCATGAAGTAAATTAAAGTCTAGGGTACCAAAGACTTTTAGACAGACAGACAGACAGACAGACACAGATAGATAGATAGATAGATAGATAGATAGATAGATAGATAGATAGATAGATAGATAGATAGATAGATAGATAGATAGATAGATAGATAGATAGATAGATAGATAGGATGCAAGATCTGATCCATCATCTGATGAGAGGTCAACCGTGTGCCATTGAGACTGAAAGGGAGCCTTGTAAATTCCAACAGCATGTCCAGAGTGGCTGGAATCCACTAAGGGCACTTGCCAATAACCCTTCGTGAGATCTACAGTGGAAATATACGAGGTCCGCCCAAGCTTTTCCAACAAGTCATCTACACACAGCATAAGGTATGCGTCATCTTAGAAATTTTAGTCAACCTCCTAAAATCAATACAAAACCCAACAGAACCGTCGGGTTTTGAGACAAGCACAATTGTGCTTCACCATTCACTTTTGCTTTCAAAAATTACGCTCATCTTGAACATCTGTTGAATCTCCTCATGTATCACCTTCCTTGTTGTCTCCAGAAGGCGATACAGGGGCATATGTACAGTTACACCGGGAGCAGTCATAATCTTGTGTTCCGCAATTTCTGTTCGCCCAGCATTAAGCATTCACATAAGCATTAAGAAATCACCCGATACAGGAAATCATTCTTAATTAAAAAATGTAGTGTTTTAAAGTTTGGGTCCTCCCTCTCCAGATAGTAATAGTCATTTATGATGTGGGCATGTCTGAATGCAAAGTCCAAGTTGTTATTGGTACACTGTAGGCGAGCAAACCCTGTCTGAATGTCAGTCTCTGCTTCCTCAGTCTCTACTTCCTCAGTGCTCAATGCAGCAACGTGCTTAACACCCGCTGCTATTTCGTTGGGGTCCGTAGCAGGTGTGTGGTCTGGGGTGGTTGTTTGTGCGAGTGACGGTGTGATAAAGTTCACCAGGTGCCCTGGCCCCTCGCTTGAGGATTTGTCCCCAACCTCTCTGGACAACTCCAATTAAATTTCAAACCCAGGTCCTTGACTGATGTTGTCATTGACAAGCCCCTTTTTATCCACTGCCAAGTTAGGTGCTCTGCTGGTGGCCAATACCGGAGGGAAGAGGGCATTCCTCTTTCCAATTAAAAGAGGCCAGGGTGAAGTGTCTGATATTGCAGTCCAAACCTTCCCTTTAAATTTCAAAGGGAGTAATATAGTCTCGTATATTTTAATGTCCCCATGGACGCAGCAAATGTTTACCTGATCTGTGGTTGATTAAGGGGTTTGCCGGAGTAAGTCACGGTGTACTACGCAGAGGTCACTACCAGAGTCCAACAGCGCTGGGAATTCATGTCTGGCCACCATAACAGATACCTTAAAATTGTCCTCCTTTAACATCCTGGGGGAAACTTGTAAGCCGCATACCTGGGCCAGACCAATGGCCATTGTCTGTGCAGGTGGGAGGTGGCACTCCTGAGCTAGATGTCCCAGTTGATCACAGCAAAAGCAGCTGCGTTCATTCCGCACTATGGTGGTCCTGAAATGGTGTCTTTCACCTGTGGTAGCGGCGACCTGAGGAGGCTGTGCTGGTTGGATCAAAGTTTTGGCCAAGCCCGGGTAGCCTCTTTATTTCCAGGTGGCTTTGGCGCCCTCCAGTTTGCAGGTCAGATCTAGCAGCAGATGTCATTCCTAAATATCTCATCACAAAGATCCTTGTTTTTGTAGGAGAGAATGTCGCCAATAGCAAGCTTCTCCACCATACCTCAGAAATCAGCCCACTAAGTCTTGGGCCTGTCCTTATATAGGGCAATCTGGATCTATGTGCCACATATAACATTGATACCCCTTGGCCAGTGGGTTCATAGCCGAGTGAAGGTGGATCTGTTGTTTCAGGAAATCATAATCATCAATTCTCTAGGGAGGGAGATTCCACATGACTTGGATGGCTTCTCCGGTCAAAAATAGAGCCACAATAGCTTTCCAGGCTCCCCTGTCCCAGCGCATTAATGTTGTAGTGCGTTCAAAGCAGAATAGGAAGCACTCTGGGTTGTCCAGGGGAGCCATTTTTGCCAGCACATCTCTGGCATGGGCTAGGGCAGGAGCAGCCGCAGGGACCTCGTCTCGATCCGGGGGTAGCAGAATATAATGGGGAGCCATAGGTACCATGTGACGCATGAGTCGTTGTCTTGCACCCCAAAGACGAGGCTGAGTCTCAGTATTTTAGCAAAACCAGCTTTATTCACCTCGAAACAGAAACAGCAAGGTTATTTATTGCTGCAGGATCTACCATTCTACTATACACAGACACAGCAAACAGGCAGGGTTGGGGCAAAATGTGGCCAAGTTATAATATTCCCTGCATCACCCATTGGGCAACCGGTGCTTTGCGCATGGCAGTGGTCAGCTTGTAGTTGTTTCTGTGGCACTGTAAACCTGCAGTTGCCTTGGTGATGGACAAGCAATCCTCAATAGACATGGCAGTCACGCTTCAGCATGTTGTGGAAGGTTCTCAAAAGAGGCAATTGCACTTCTGTGTGTTGCTCCCTTGGGGAAGGTCTCACAATAGATAGATAGATAGATATTGTACATAGTGTGGAAGCCAGCCTTGGACACAGACAGACGGACACCTCCATGTCTACCAAAAGCACATATTTATTTTACAAAGTTCTCACACACACAGCCCCTGCACCAATCACCATTTTGAGTCCTTCAACAGGTCCTTTTCTGCCTCCACTCCACTCCACCAAGTTCTGTCCTCTTCCTCCCGACTGCAGCCCCCGAATGGAGTGAGGCGGCTCCTTTTATTCAGCCCCGGATGTGCTCCAGGTGTCTGATGACCGACTTCCGGCAGCACTCCCCAGTGTGGCGGAAGTGTTACCCTTGCACCCGGAAACACATAACCATTTCTGGTTTGTCAGCATTTCCTGGTGTCCTGGAAGTGCTGTCCCCCAGGGATCAAGGACCTGACGGGTACCCAGGGAAAAGAAGTGCTGCTCTCCCGGTTCCTCCTTCCTCCAGGCATCCCGGCGGGGCAGGGTTCCTGGCCATCTATCACAATAGGTATAGTAATGGGTTACCTAGTTTGCACTAGGTTGCCCCACTAAGTTGAATAAAATCAACACTATAAAAACCAAAAGGCAGTGTGGGAAGCTGGTTAGCCCCAGATGCATATTCAACTTGCAGAGATTGTGGTTTTTCAAGGCATCAGCATAAGAATGAGAATGCAACCCCCTAGAAGAAACTGAAAAGAGATTCCCCAGAAGCTTAGGAGATTAGTTTTCTGTTTCAGGAATAACAACAATCAAGATGGGCATAAGACTGATCCTATTTTTTGATTTCCATATTCATCCATATATGTCTTTGTTTCTATCTATGGCCTACATTGTACTTAACTAGAAGGAGCAGAGTCAT
This sequence comes from Erpetoichthys calabaricus, assembly GCF_900747795.2. Taxonomy (NCBI): domain Eukaryota; kingdom Metazoa; phylum Chordata; class Cladistia; order Polypteriformes; family Polypteridae; genus Erpetoichthys; species Erpetoichthys calabaricus. The sequence goes on from NC_041402.2 coordinate 66,468,180, forward strand.
ATTACCCATTTCTGGCTGGTAGCCTGAAACCTCTTGAGATATCAAGCCCCTTAAGGGCTAAATGAAACCTCAGGAATGCAGGAACATCAGCTAATATTGGAATTTCTCTAGTGGGTGACCCTGAAGTTAGTGATACTGTCGTTTGTCTGGACCCTCAAAAGTGATACTGTCGTTTGTCTGGAAGTAATCCCAGGATTTCTGAATCTCCTTAAGGCAAATAAGCATGACGTAGTAACAGGTACAAGGATCCAATGCTGGACACATCCACATTCACTCATGTTGTGCTAATTTTATAGTTGTCACTTCACAAAGCCTGCTCATCTTTGGAATATGAGAGGGCAAAATAGAGAATTCATGTAGATTCATACATGCAGTAACTGAGCACCAAATCACCAACTATTGTACCAGTATGCAACAAACTTAAAACATCTTAAAAATAAATATTAGTAAGCCTATTTTCTACAACCAATTAACAATGCTTGTGCATTTTTCTTTTATTTTTACGTTATTTCCTGAAGACGTACATAAATACTAGACCAGTCATATATCTCATACAGTATGTCAGTATACAATTTCTTTGGATAGAACTTTTTTGTTTTCCATAAAATAGAGCCTTACTGTTATGACTAACAAAAGATACAAGAACAACATTGTCACTTCAAATGAAAAGCATATTGAGCTTAAGTGGTTGTTGTGTAGTTTATATATGTACAGTACAAGCAACTCTCCTTTTGCTGTTATACTGTACTAGAAACACATGGACATCTGATCACCTCAAGATCAAGGTTCCAACTCCAATAGTTTGCAAGTGCTAGCAGGTTACCGCACCACATGTGTCATTCACTCATGTCATTCTTTTTCTTCCTATTATGTAATCACCTTCTGCAATTTGCTTCACACCCAGCAGATATTACTGTTCTTTTTTAAGTTTTGAAATGTCACCTCCTTGGTCAGTTTCCTGATCTGGTCTGTCATAGGAAAGACGCAAACCTTGGTAACTTTGCAGCGAATGCCACTAGTCATATTGTTTGCTTCACTACCACATGTAGTGTGGTACTTGAATCTCTGAGGTTATGGTTTCAAATCCCGCTATTGACACTGTGTGATTATGAGCAAGTCATTTCACCTGCCTGTGCTGCAAACTGGAAAAAAACAAAAGTATCTCAGTAGTATCTCAAATGGCATCAGTTAAATAAGAAATAATAATAATTCATAACCTTTCAACTAACACCAATATCAAGGTTCTAGTCCTTAGGAAAAATAGAATACACAACACTTTACCAAAAATCATATACACTATCTACATTATGATTATGGAAAAAAATTGTTTGCAACCCTGATTGTGTCAGTATTCCAAATACACGGTGTATCTGAAATTAAAGAAAAAAAAAAGTTAGACATTAACTCATCTACAATATTCATCCAACAAACAAGGAAATGGAACAGGACAGGTATATGATCTACCTTTTAAAACAATACAAGAACAACATTACACAGAGATACCAAGATCACAAAGGAACTTCAGAGAAAAACCTAATTCATCTATCCGTCTATTTTTGAACCCATTTCTGGAACCAACCTGGCAGACTAGCTGAGAAATCGGCCCATTGCAGGGCACATTCACCCACACCCAGTATTAAGGTGGCATTTCAGAGTAACAAATGAAACTAGCATTCATGTCTTCTGTTGGATAACTTACAGGAAAAATCAACATGAGCAAAAGAACATGCAAAACACCACATAGTTAATGATAAGGCTTGGATTCATAAAACATTTTAGCCATTAATAAAAAAAGTATCCAAAATCATTTAAAAGGTTCTTAGAGAGCAGGGCTTTATTTTTTATAAAGGTTTAAAGGAAATAGCAAAGTCATGGAACCAACTTGGAAAAAAGTTGTGTTGCCAAAATGTTTGGATTTTTATCATGGAATAGCCAGCATAGCAAACTGAATGGTTGTGTGCTGTTATATTGATACGAACCTTCTCAAAATGTTAATACCAAAAGAGCAATATTGAGCTCAGTTTTATAATTTATAATTTATAGATATTCATATTGTCTAACTGACAGTGTTAGTCTGCTCATGCACCAAGTGAAAATATATAGGAGCAAGACAGTCTCAACAGAAAAAAGAGACAAGAATAGACCCAACAAAGGTATACCACACACACACACCAAGAAAAAATAAATAAATTTAATAATATAATTAACGTAACTGGCCTGTCAGACTAACATTCATGTAAAAGCACCTGTTCCCCCTGTTGGGTACATACTGTAGTGAATGCTTCCACATCCTCAAATGTAAAAATCACAAGGTCTCATTTCCTACTAATTGTTGAATTTTTTCCCTTCTTGCCTATGCCCTGTGATGTGAATGTTTTTTAGGTTCAAGTGATACCCTATACTTTATGGGTAGAAATGTAGAGGACTTTATGCATGTGAAGGGCTCCTAACTCTCAACTAATCAAATTACAGAAGGATAATCATTAAAGATTTACATTTCTAGTCCAGATTATTACTTTAATTAATACAGAAATGCCCTGGGCTACAATCCGAGGCTCTTAATGAGTAGACAGAGAACGATTCTTGTATGTAACTTGTACAGATCTCTAACTTCATAATGAAGTGGTGGAAGCCGACTTACTGTGTAAGACTGGTTGGCTGTCTTCTCATGATAACCAGGGTAGGCGACACTTGCATTACATGGAGTGCATTAATCACAAAATCCTGGCCCTGTTTTGCCATCATATTACAAAAGAGTAGTGCGAGGAGAATTTGGATATTGTGAGCTGCATAGTTGTATCATTTAGCACTGCCCAGAATTCTGAATTTCTGGTTTTATATTATATTTGTATGTTTATTATTGTAAAGGCTGGTCATGTGCAATTACTAGGCTGTCCTGCAACTTGTGAGAAAGCGGAACATCACGCAGTATGACTCCAGTGCTGCATTTGCTTGGCTTTGATGTACAGCATATTATCAGTGTATGTTACCTTATATATCACTGTCATATGAGTAGTTTGGTTGGCTGGCCATATCTGCATTCACATAGATTGAACTTTTGGTGCATTTTTGTTTACAGGGATACTCATGATAAATTCTGAACTCAAATTATTTATAGTTTCTCCTTTTATATTTAGATATGTTTTTACTTATATGAGCAGTGAGACTAAAAAAATTATCTCTGTATTGTATGCTCCTTAGTCCATCATTAATCTGAAATGGGCTTATAGCAATTTAATTAGTGATTTAAATAAAAGGATTTTTTAGCTGGTTGCTATTGATTGCATTATTGTAGGCATATAGAATCAAAAGAGTTTATTGTTATAAATACCTTTCATCACTTCTTTATTTAAAAAAATATTTAAACAAATAAGAAAATGAGAAGTATAGTGGTTAATACTACTGCCTCATGGATCTTATGTCCTGGATTCAGATTTCACACCCGATTGTTGTCTGTGGGAAGGCTACATGTTCTCTCCTCTCTTCGGTGTGAAGTTTCTTCCCACATCCACAAAGATATGCATGTCACATTAACTGGCGACTCTAACATGGCTGTGCACCCTGTCCAGCGATGATTTCTGCTTAATGCCTAATGTTGCTGGTATAAACTGCGGCCCTGAATTGAGTCAAGTGATTTTCCAAATGTTATGTTACATCAGCGGTTCTCAAACTGTGGGGCGAAGTAACAAAAAAGGGGGCGTGAAGATGTGAAAAAAAGAAAACAAGAATCGAAAATATGAAAAATACATCTATTGAAAACGAAACAAATTAACTTTACATTCTGATACTAGAAAAATAAATATAGAGTTAGATAAATGTCGATAAAAGTTAAATAGGTATAATAAAATATGCATCTATGATATATCATTAATTAAAAATGAACAAATTGGTATTAGTGGACTCCTTTCAAAAAAACATTAGGGGGGCGCGATTAAAACTGTTATGAAAACTCAGGTCACAAATACTTTAAGGTTGAGAAGTGCTGTGTTACATTATAAAAAAAAGACACAAAAACTGTTGGTCCAAACATCATCAGAAATTGACAAGCAGGCAGGTATAATTCATCCATCATTTTTGTGAGTCTTCTTGTATAATTTTTTTTTTTTTATTTTACACCCACCGTAACCATTGTAGGGCCATTGAGAGTAAGACAGGATCAAATCACAAGTCACCCCTGTCATTACCTGTTCAGAGTTTAGAGTCATTATTCAATTCAAAAGATGCCCATCATTAGGTGGAGATGAAGGATGAAAAAAATCATGGCAGACACAGAGAGAATGTGCAAACCCAACACAGGTAGTGACTGGCCCAGGATTTAAAACCTGATCAACAGAGCTATGAAATAGTGGCAGTGCTAAGCAATGCACCACCGTGCTACTCCTTTGGAAAAATTGATACTGTAGCTTTCAGTTATTTTTTTATTGATGTATATACAATTATTCACTAAATTAGTTCAGCATAGTGTTTCAAACAAGAGGTCAATGAAAATAGAATTAAAAAAGGATCTATTGTTTTAAACAGTTTAATTTTATTAATCTTTTATCTGGAAGGTAAAATATCAAAGAGAAAAGCAGGGTAAAATCTGTTATCCCTACAGACTCCCACTGAGTTCAATTTAAAAACAAACAATAATACCTTGTAAAGATGCTGTTAAAAAACGTTGGCATGTTGATGTGCACTGCCCAAAGGTCAATGATTCAGACTCTCTTTTGAACAATTCGTCTGGATTTTGGCATTTTGTAAGCACACACAGGACAGCTCTCTAGCAAGCCGACCTTGACAGCGAATTGGATAAATAAACCTTCAATTTACCCCCTCCCGCTCGATGCTGGCCCGCTCAATCCCACTGGAGCCTTCACCTATCCATATCGTTCAACTCATTGCAACTTTCAAATGACGCATGTCGGCGGCTTTCCGGAGCCTGTGACAAACACCATCTTAAAGATAAGCTAACAGCGCTCGCTTTCTGAAAAGTCAAAGTCAATAGTGTCTGCATTGAAAATTTAATGCTGGTTCTCTTCTTTACCTATCGTTTGCTTCCGTCTCCTCCTCCCTGCTGCATGCTATCCCAGGAGGCACTTCAACTGAAAGCACCACTCCATAACAGGTAATGACGTGGCATTTAATGATACTGTCCAAAGTGATCCAGGCCTGCAGAAAGTAATGTGCGCTCATGTACCAGATAAGCATGGCTGAACGTACCAGAACAGCAATATCTTTCACTGCTCTGTCACTAGATACAATGTGACATATGCTTTGCCATTGTACCTGGCTTTTTTCTTTACTTCAGCGTCAAGGGAAAAGAGTGTTTTCTGATATAGCATGCCAAAGTGTTAAAGGAAGTCGGTAAAGGTAGGCAGCAACACAGCCAAGATTAGTATTCACAGTCGCTTTAATACTTCAGTGCACCCTGATTCTCAACTAAAAATCTCTGAATTAAACCTCATTGAACAGGGTGCTTAATCGACTCTGACATATTGTACTGCAGGCAGAAAAAATGTTTCAGTATGAAATATATGGTTAAAAGAGTGACTATAGGTGTCTCATCATCTACTCTGGTGCCTCAAGTTAAAAAAAGAAACACGAAAGCTGTTTACATCATTCATTTCAGGCAGCAGAGGAATGAAAGTATCCTTTGAGAGCTAACTTCACCTGATGATACAAACGTGTGTTTCCCACCATTCTTTTTTACAAAGTTGTGCTATTTTTCTGAAACTGCAAAACAGACCAGGCGTCTCAGTTCTGAAGCTTGCCACAAGCTTGTTAACTGTGACTTAACCAGAGTGAGATCCGCAGCGGAGACTTCATGATACCTGACAAGCTTATATCACTGTTATGATAGTGAATCAAACACACTTTTTACTATTTCTATGCAGACTTCAAAAGACACTCTTTTGGAGTTCAGGGATTCAAAAGAAAGAAGAATCTTACAAAACATCCCGACGAATGCTCTGCCAAGAAAAAGGAAGAATGGATGGTTCAAGGCTTAGGAAGCAGCAGGTGTCCTTCCCCTGCAGCATTTCATGCTGTCAGTTTATTTAAGAAATGTGCAATGACTATGTGGAGATGCAAGGTGTGGCATTCATTTAACGTTTTAAATTCTGCGGAAACTTTAAATGTGCAGATAGAGTCCCACCCCTGACCCCCCACCAGGATTTCCAACGAAATCTAACTTTAGATTTCCAAAATGACATATCTTTCATCTGGCATCTGTTGTTTGACTATCACCTAGGATGGCCATCACATGCCAGTTTCCTCATTCACCACTATAACAATTTAATTACATTCATCTCATTTACTTCAAATGATCCCATTGTAAATCTATTTCCCTGCCATTCTGAAGACAATATTCAAAAACGCATTGGATAGACTACTTGCACAAACACATATTTTCCTTAAATAAAAGAATCATACTCAGTACGAAAGTGATGTTCCATATGAGATTATTTGCAAGGATCTGCTCAGAACTTTTTCAGAACTTTGCAGGAACTCAGTAGTATAATCCTAAAGTAATCATGCTGGCCATGTAGTTGACCATTTTATCTTAAGCTTCTGTAACATTAGGCAACTTTTCAAGCGATTTTGAGTCCTATTTTCATAATCATAATCTTAGTAAGTTAGAGGCAGTCGATGATGCATACCTAATGTAACATACCCAGTGACTCACTACAACTAATTTGTGACTTGTTACGATAAAATCACGCAGGTTTGATTTTGTCTTTAATTGAAGGGGCAGGCTGTGCATGCAGGAGAGCTGACAGCCAATAAATGCTCTTCAGAAAGTACAATGTATAGAATGAAGTGACGAGAAATAAGGGCCAAGATTGCTGCTGAACTTTCCACAGCTATTAACCCTTAATTGAACACATGCCCCATACTACAGACTGCTATTGGTTATCAGAAAAGGGGTGAGCATGACGTTGCCGGATGGTTGGCACGGGATCACTAAATGTAAAATCGGGGGCAATTTTCAGTTGTTTAAATTAACAATGAAGTGATCTGGCTAATCTGACATACTATTGAACTACAAGTCGCATAATGTGACAATGGCTCATTTACTTGCTGTTTTATCCTATACAAAGTATCATTTTAGACAGGGTTAATAATAATAATAATAATAATACATTTTATTTTTTTTGAATGCTAAGCTTCTTGAAATTGCTTTCCAAGCATACTATTGAACTTGCTACTTTATTTTTGTTGATTTAAGTTATGTTCTATTATTAAGTTTTCTTTCCAAACAAAACCTTTTCATAAAAGTATTGAATACGACTTCATATTCCATGGTTGTCAGTGTCCATCCATTTCACTGTACAAAAATGTTTTTTTCACATCACTCTTAATCTTCATGTCCTGGGGCCTCATGTATAACGCCGTGCGTAGAACTCACACTATAACATGGTGTAAGCACAAAATTGGGAATGTGCGTACGCACAGAAAAATCCAGATGCAGGAATCTGTACGTACGCAAACTTCCACGTTCTTCCGCTACATAAATCTTGATCAGCGTGAAAAGTAACACACGTGCACGCGCCTTCTGTCCCGCCCCAACTCCTCCGAGAATTACGCCTCTTTGAATATGCAAATCAATATAAATAGCCTTCTGTGAAAAGACAATGGGAAAAGCACGGGGGAAAATATAAGAATTTCAGCGAATACCAAGTGGAGGCAAAGGAAAAACACTATTTGTTGGTTTAAACAGTGGTATAATCAACAAAAGGAAGTTGATCGAGTGACAGAGTGTCGGTGAAACTCGAAAGCTCAAGTTCGCAAAGTCGCACAGTGCCCGAAATAAAAAAGAAGTCACATATCAAAGTCGCCGTGAAAAGGCGAGTCGTAGCCCACCGTCTGAGAGTCATATGAAAGCTTATTAGGGTACAGACAAAAAAAATAGACACACAGTGGGAAAAAAGCACGAAATGTCAACTTTAATCTCGAAATTTCCACTTTAATCACGTAGTTTATTTTGCCATTAAAGTAGAACATCATAAAGTTCATCTTAAAATCGTTTAATTTACTAGTTTCTCAAATCCCATTGTAACTAAAGTAGCAAATTAAATGCTTTGTTCTGTATTTGATCTTCTATGTGCTCTGTGTGTGAATCACTACCTGCTTCTTAAACGGGCTTTCTCTTTCTCCGACAGGACACATAATCCATTACATTCGTGATATTACAGCTCTCTGAATAATTAAAATACTGAGATGTATACGTGATATCTTTTTCATGATGATAGGAATGAAAGCATGTTATTAAACATGGTAACACGGTGGCACAGCGCTTGTTCATGTCTCACACAAGAGGCTTGTTGCGCCATGCGCGACCTTCGAAGAAATAATTTATTACAGAAGTACTGTCTCTTTCAAACGTACTAACCTCCAATTCCTGTCCTTACTTTTCTTTCTCCAAATACCCAATCGCCACACAATCAGCTCTGTAATAGACGTGAAGCCATTTGTAAGCTTAGAACGCCGATTCTTCAAAACTTTTAAGGAACATTGAAATATCTTTGTAGTACTTGTTTAATTATTCTATCCATCTGTCCTTCCAGTGTCGCGTCAACACCAGCAAGAATGCAACGCAATGCAGGAACAATCCCTGAACTAGCTAGCGCTGCAGCACCGTGTCCTCACATGTTTAATTATTAACAATACAGATTATTTAAATGGGCGGCACGGTGGCGCAGTGGGTAGCGCTGCTGCCTCGCAGTTGGGAGACCTGGGGACCCGGGTTCGCTTCCTGGGCCCTGACTGCGTGGAGTTTGCATGTTCTCCCCGTGTCTGCGTGGGTTTCCTTCGGGCACTCCGGTTTCCTCCCACAGTCCAAAGACATGCTGGTTAGGTGGATTAGCGATTCTAAATTGGCCCTAGCGTGTGTTTGTGTGTGTCCTGCGGTGGGTTGGCACCCTGCCCGGGATTGGTTCCTGCCTTGTGCCCTGTGTTGGCTGGGATTGGCTCCAGCAGACCCCCGTGACCCTGTGTTCAGATTCAGTGGGTTGGAAAATGGATGTATGGATTATTTAAATGAAGTTAAAGTTTTATCTGTATAATATAATCAACATATTTTGCTGCATTTCATCTTAAAAATGATATCGTCATCATATGTAAATACGAGCTTTATAAAGTGGCGCAGGTTGTGCAATATTATAACTGTAGTGCAAGTTTACAGTGAGGTAATTGTACTTATAAGTACAAACAGTTCTACAAGGAGCACTTGATGGACTGATTGAGTACTTTTTCTAAACCGCGAAGTCCGTACAGGAAAGTCTCTGAAACGTTTTGCCGTGGCTCAGGCAGCGTCTGCTTCGTGCTGTATACCAATAATTTCCAATTAGCTGCTGCTGTGATTCCCCACTCAGATACAGTGATATAAATACTCCGAGTGGTGCAGTGAGAGTAATATGGAAAAAGATGATCTGCTGTGGCAACCCTTAACGGGAGCAGCTGAAAGAAGAAGAAGATGCATTGACAGTCACAACCCTAAAGCAGTTATGGTATTTGGAATACTATGGCTATTCCCTGGACCATTATATTGCTGCAGGTTAATTACAATCAGATGCATTACACTAATAAACAATATGCAGTTAGTTTCAGTGTATTTATAAAGCCACGTCAGGAATGTGGATCTAAGAAAGAAAGGGTGACCACACAGGAACAGTAGCACTACTTTGACGCTGGGTGCCACCAGTCTGCAAAACCGAGGGGAGAAATTGCGTACGCCAGGGTATGAGGTACCGTGGAAATGTGTGTGGCTTTATGCCAAGTTTAAGTTTTATACATCGCAATTTGAGCGTGGAAACGTTCGTACGCAACATTTCTGTGCATATGCACCGTTTATACATGAGGCCCCTGGTGAGGACCACATTTACCAAAAAATAATAGACTTGAATTTGAGAATTGTATAGATTATAATTTGGGATAATCAGGATACTGTGTATTTCACTATTAAGAATACAAGAAATATGCAGGCAGCCTGGAACACAAGTAAAAAAAGAACCAGTTGATTAAAATTGTAACCAGGTAGCCTCTATATTGTATCAGCTTTTGCTTCTTATTTATCCTTATCATCCTTAACTCTTGTTTACTCTTCTGTCCCACATCTATCTCTCCATGACCATTCCTAAATTTTAAGGGCAGCATGTGCTAAACTACCCTAATTAGAACTTCATGGCAGAGTGCCATATACATGTTAAGCTTGGGCCATTAGTTAAAATGAAGTACAGCTCTTTTAAGCTATATGCTGCCAAATGTCAGTCTGTACTCTTCTTCGTGCCACTTGTTTAATTTGATTTAAAATGTAGGGATTATCATGTAGGTGACATAGTCGTTCACCAGATAATGTTGCCACCTCACTTCTTTTCATGTGCTTTCAGTATGTTCATTAATTTCTACTGGGACGTGAGGTCGTTTCACAGTCCAAAGATATGGTTTAGGTTAATTTTTTAATCTCTCATTATTGAACACTCTTTAATAGCATTTTTTCAGATATCTCTGAAACTTGCCTTAGTCCTGTGTTAAGTCAGATCTTTGATGTTATCAAACATCTTGTACCTTTTCTGGTCCATGTATACAGAGAAGCACTGATGATATTTCACCTTAAATTTTACCTGCTGAGTCTGGAATTTAGATTAATATCATTCTATGCTCCACTGCAGTGGATGGACGCTCGAAATGAGAACCATCCACCAGTAATCCGTTTGTTCCTTGATTTTCAGCCATTTAAATTCAGAGTATTTCATTGTGGGGGCACTCTTTACTCCAACGTTGATTCCTTCTCCATGACCTAGTCATCAGCTCCAAACATCCTCCTAGGAGAGAGCTGAGAGACAGTAGAACTGCGTTTGACATGCAAGTGTCTAACAAGTTCCATTCACTTCTAAACTTAGAACGGAGGAAGAAACAGTAGAGGAATAGTTACATCACTTCCACTTAAGCCCTGTGAGTCTTGTCTCTTCTGGTCCATCCATCATATAAGAAAAGCTAAAATAGGAAGTCAACATTCATTTGTAAACTGTATGCAGGCTTTCCTGAGAGAAGTCTGAATTGTCTATGAACTACAGCTAAGTACCAATAGGTAACCCTAACAATTTGTCTTTACTGAAACAATTATTTTTATTTTGTTTTCAGATGTACAGAATCAAAGGGGTATTGAAAGGGAACACCAATCATTCATTTGTTGTTTTACCTTTTTAACTACTGTCTCTCTCTCTCTCCACATATATGTGTGTGTCTGTGTGTGTTTGTATGTTTTTCAAATTTTTTAATTGATTGGACAAAAATACGGCTAAAGGACCACTTTGTGGTACTTCACAATCCTACTAATTCAGTATATGGCAGTTATTAGTCAACCGCATAAATTTGTAAAGCTTTTGCAGGCAATAAATAGCAAAAACAACTTTTTATCTATCAGTTTCACCTTCTTTGTATATGTCCTAAAATATTATTCATTATAATACCTTGTACTTAGTATAATAATGAATTCACACTGTCGACATACTCTTAAAAATGTAAGGACTATCTTCTTGTTATATAGCACCAATCATTGCAGTCATTTTTGTGTAATAAGCAATAAACATGAGAAGCTTTGGAGACAAGTATAATTATGGTTTTATCCAGAAAAGAATGAAAATTTAAGAAAATACTTGCTTGCTGTGATAATAACATTTGCTTAATACACTGACAGAGGGGAGAAAATTAATGTGGGCATGTTTATCCTGTAATTAGGAACTCCCCAAAATAGCTTATAATAATAGTTTATATAGTGTTAATAGGCACCTTTCATGGGCCTGAAAACTTTGATTTCTTTTCTACAAAGGAAATGCACAGCATTCTCTATTGAAAATAAGAATTTAAAGTGTAGCAAGTTGGTTATGTCAGCAGAAATTACTTACTGCTCATAATAAACGTATATTTATATATATATTGTTTCTACTAAATAAGTTGCCAATATCTGTTATTGTAACCTGTATATTAATATTTGTATATATATACTGTAGCTCTATTTAGTTCAATTAATTTGCAAATCTACTCATAAAGATGCTTTCATGTATTCACATATTTAGCTGAAAAGTGAAAAACTATAAATTAGTTCCTGTTAACACAGTTCCAGGAGAAAAATTACATTGAATGGTCTGCAATCAAACAGGATTATTCGGATTATTAGAGCCAATTAATCCACTTTAGTGTCACAGGAGCTGGAACCCCTGCAGGCGACATTGGATGCAAGGCAGGAATCATTTTTGAATCTGCCAACATTCCATAAGGAAAGTCAGTGTACCTGAAGAAAACCCCTTGGGGAAAGCGTGTTAATTGACATTGAGAGTGGCTGTGCCAGCTAATCATCGGTCACACCTCTTAGGGGCCGAACTCAAAACCTGGCTCTCCTAAGTCATCTGCCCTCCCATACCATCTTCGACATTTTGCAAAAAAATATTTACTTGACAGTGTCTGTAGCTGTAATGAAAGTATATGATGAATTGACATTCTTTCTGAAATTGTTTTACATATATTTAGAATCAATCTGAACTTGTGACTCTTTCTATTCAAAAGTGCACTGTAAATCCTATTCAATATAGCCAAGTACCTAAGACGTTTGGGCTCCAAAAGATGCAGGTTTGGCTTCCATCACCAATTCTGTGTTACTCTGAATGTCATTTAAACCTGAACTGATCGAACTGTAATGGAATCCTCTTTTAATGTAGATTTTATTATGCACCAGTGCAGCTAGCCTATTCATCAGTACTGATTAACTTTCTAAAAGCCGTTCCATATGTGGAATGTGTTGACTACGGATGATGCTATATAACATTTAGAGTATTTGTGTAAGTATGATTCAAACATTGTTTAATATGCTGCTCGGACCTGCCCCACTCCATTTTTTTAAAATGCAAAGTTTATGATACACTGTACATATTGTAACTATTAGGTTTATTGTAGTTTTGCACAGGATTAAAATGATGTCATTGTGTATGGGTAGGGAATTCATTAGGCACCATATGGATTTTGACCTATTCAGCAGTCATTATGGGCATGCACCGGAGGGATCGTCAGAAGATCTCAACATAAAGCAATCATGAGTGTTGTAGGCAGTGATTAAGTGGATGGTATTAATACCCTGATTGTCCCATTCCAGCAACAAAACCATAAACTCCATCTCCTTTGGTTTTTCCCTCTAGCCAACATTTTTCAGCTTTTTATAATTATTATAGTTACTCTGTCTTATTTCACGTGATGGTGGGTCAAGTACATTGGCATTTATTTATTGCAATAATCATCCAGTATCCCTGAAAGCTTTTGTTTAACTTTTTATTAAGTGGTTGTCTCTAGGAAAGGAGTATCCTTGACTGGTAAGTGATCATGGTACTGGAGAGTGGTGAGCTGATGCATATTGACTGCATATGCAAGTAGGAATAATATTGTAAATGTGACAATAAGCTTGAAATTGAATTCAAACTCCAACTTCATACCTGCTTGTTATCTTGTATACAGTATAACCATTTCCCAACCCATAAATAACAACCCAGAAAGTTTTTCTGTCTTTTTCTGGGCTGGATGCTACCATTCTATAAATTTCACAGAGCCACATCTTTGCTTACTGTTAGGAGAGACAGCTGAAAGAAACACAACAGAAGACCAAGATCAAAACAACCCAAAGTGTCTGAAAAAATGATATTTTGGAGATGTTCTGTGAGGTTTATTTAGTTTTTTTTTTTACTTTCATGTAAACAGAAGTTAGGTAAAGCAGTCAAGATGTATCATTGGGTTCAGCTCAAATTCTTATTCTGTGATGTACAAAATGTTGCAAAAAGTTGAGTACCTTGGTGTCTGTATGTGTATCTTTATGTGATTTGAAGAAGCAGAAATCCTAATGACATGGGTTAGCCAAGACTGGAAATCCATCCTAGCAAACTAGTCAAACTTATCTGGGGAGAATGAAAGCCACTCTCTAAATCAAGTGGACTGTATGGTAAACTGGTGTAATAAAAACTTTCTCACCCTGAATGTAAAAAAGACCAAAAGACTAAAGACTTAGTGGCAAATAGGATTTAATATAAGGCATGAATGCATAAATCCACGAAAATCCACAAGTAAAGCTCCTGGCCTGGGTGTGATAGGCTCAATGAGATTCACTCAATGATGTCTGTCCAATAAAACCAACTGATGCATATCAACCTGAAGGAAAGTTGGCAAGGTCTCCTTTGAATCTGGAACATTTTGGCATGAATTTAAAATGAAATGGCATGAAACCAAAAATCATGGAGAAGCTGAGGAAACCAGATATGAAAACTTTGGAGATCACCAGGAAAACGGAATGCATACATACCAGCTGGAAGAGGTTGTTTAGGAAAAACTACCACTTCCCTGACAAAAAAAAAGTGGGATTTAGCTGTGAACATGTAGGATCAAGTTCAAGTGGTGTGAATCCAAATGTTCACCATGTTCAACCATTCTCCAATTTGTCTGATTGTACCAGTGCTGGTCATTAACCTTGATGATTTGGTAAACTAAGGAAATTCTCTTTCTTAGTGCCTACTACTGTTGTGAACATTATGGACATCTTGTTTGCTTTTGAATCATGACACTGGCTGTTCAATAGTTTTAATTGAGGCTAAGCTAGGCTGAGCTGGAAAGACTGCATATCCTAAGCTTGTGTAGATCACAAGACAGGAAGTGGAGGCACTATTCATTCTTTTAATTATATCCATGAATTAGTGATAATGATAACTGCCATTAAATGATGGTGCTATTTGATTTTTATGCATTTTAGTGACCTTATTACCGTATACATAAAAAATGCAAAGCACATAAACATACTGTAAATGCAAATAACAAATACTCAAGTTCGAGTATGAGAATCAATTGTAAATGATGGACTGGAGTCCCAGCTGAGATGGACTACCTTCTTTTACCTAGCTGGGAGGCCAACATAAAGACTTGTACTAAAGGGTTGAGCAACCGCACTGGCATCCCAGTAGCACTGAATGGGAATCACATGTCAACCTGGGATGCCAAAGGACAAAATGGATGAAGCATCCTGACTGGGATAAGTAATGGACTCTTTCCATGTCGGTAGACCACATATAAGTGACAATGGGAGACTGCCTGTCACATGCAGGTTGTTCCCCCATACACTGGCTGGCAGCACACCTTATGGTGAACCCCAGTATGGACAACCACAGGGAAGCAGGGGAGTTGTGGTCTCATCAGGCTGCCATGGGAGCTGTCAGGGGAAAATGTTGGGAAGTGAAGGCTCAGGTTATGCCTGATCTGGAAGTGCTTTCTGGAGATTAGTAGTCGGGACCAGAAGTATTTCTGGTTTGGGGCTTAAAAGGAAGCCTTCCTCTTCACCTGGCGAGTCAGAGTCGGTAGAGGAGACGGACAACACTCACCTGGGTGGAGTGGAAGAGAGAAGGAAAAAAAAGGATTGTGCGGTGTGAAAAGTAGTATATTAAAGGTACACTGTTCAATAAATACTTGTTTTGAACTTGTGGACTTGGTTCTGTGGGGCTTGGTGGTGTCCTCTAGCAGTCACAGGATATATGAACAGAACTTTGTCCAGCGGTGTTTCCTGCCTTGTATCCAGTGCTTTTTGGATAGACTCCAGCAACCTCAAACTTGAATTGGATTACACAGTTTTGAGAATGTTATATTGATTGGATTACACAGTTTTGAGAATGTTATGTTATTGCTGTATATTATGCATACATAGTACTTGTCTGCGGTGGGCTGGCACCCTGCCCGGGATTTGTTCCTGCCTTGTGCCTGTGTTGGCTGGGATTGGCTCCAGCAGAGCCCCGTGACCCTGTAGCTAGGATATAGCGGGTTGGATAATGGATGGATGGATGGAGAGTACTTGCATGTCTCCTACATAACAAGAATACAGAAACAAGCACATACATATGTGACTTATTGTCTTCCTGAGAGCAGGAAAATATAAGATGAGAGAGTGGAAGAAATTTAAAAGCAGAATTTACCCCGTGGGTGGCACGGTGGCGCAGTGGGTAGCACTGCTGCCTCGCAGTTAGGAGACCTGGGTTCACTTCCTGGGTCCTCCCTGCATGGAGTTTGCATGTTCTCCCCGTGTCTGTGTGGGTTTACTCCAGGTTTCCTCCCACAGTCCAAAGACATGCAGGTTAGATGGATTGGCGATTCTAAATTGTCGCTAGTGTGTGCTTGGTGTTTGTGTGTGTGCACCCTGCGGTGGGCTGGCGCTCTGCCCGGGGTTTGTTTCCTGCCTTGCGCCCTGTGTTGTCTGGGATTGGCTCCAGCAGACCCCTGTGACTCTGTAGTTAGGATATAGTGGGTTGGATAATGGATGGATGGATTTATCCCGTGCATAAAACCTATAGGGTTTACCGCATTAATAAAATTAATATTTACAGAGTAAATTTTGAGAATAGCTACTATCTTTTTAAACTATAGAATGTTTGTAAGTGAGGCATAAAAAGGAAGTCAATATAATGTACATACTGTATATGGGTCTTACCTGTAAGTCAACTGTATAAATGCATGTTTCTGTAAAAGTTCTCCAGGAATACAAAACAATATGAGGTGGTGGTGTTTCTCAATAAGGGGGCATTAAAACAGATGTGGGTGGCACGGTAGTATGGTTACTGGTGTGGCTTCCTCACACCTTTAGAGTTCTTGGCTCTAATCCTGCTCTCAGTCACTGTTTATGTGGAGTCTGCATGTTCACTAATGTGTGTTTACCTGTTTTTTCCAAGTACTCTGATTTCCCACCCAAATCCCAATGATGCATACATCAAATTAACTGCCAACTATACCACTTTCCTACAGTAAACTAGCACAATTGACAGGGTTGCTTTCTACAAATGTCAGGTCTAGCCTTGGTGCAAAGGTCTTGAACTGAATTAAACAGATTCAATAACGGATGGATAAAAATGATGCTAGTATCTTCCTTTACTTCAGCAATATTGTGTAAACTGGGAACACATTACATTAAAAATAACATTGTTTATGAGCTGCTCTGTAGCTTAGAAATCTCTGGAAAATAAAAAAAAATGTACTCTTAATTTCTTTGATTTTTCAGTTCAGGTTTCAATATTCCAAAACAACCACAATCCAATGTAATTCAAGAAGAACTCATGCTGATTGCAATGATCAATGATTGCAACTACACAATTGTTAGTCCCCTTAGTGCAGCACCACTCCCATACATTACTTTACAATGTTATAACAGACACTTTTGCTACAGTTTTAGCAAATGGGTTAAATATTAGATTTGGGTGAATCATTTCTGTTCTCCTGAGCATGTACATTCTTTTGAATATCTTCATCACTTTATTATCAGGCCAGAAATCCTGGCTGTCTATATTTCACTTAAGGTACCAGTATAGCAATCATCATCCCCAGAAAACGACATCAGTGAGACTCATCCTCTTTTGCAATCTACTTAAAATTATTAAACAGCTGGTCTCTCTTACAAGAGCATTCATCAAGTTGAACTATTTTAACTGGAGCCTGTCTTTAAGTCTCTGTGTGTACATTATAATAAGTTTAATATCTTTTGTTTTCATTGCAACTTATCTATCATTTTCATTTCAAGGTCTCTGGCGTGCATTTGGTTTATATGAAAGAATGTTTACATATTTTATTGACACCCCTATTAGAATGAGTTACATTCAAAGTGATAACATGCATAATGCAATAACTGTGAAGGCGATTTTCATTATTGCTACAAAAGGGGCAAAAAAAATCTGATCTAGTTCCAAGGAAGACACTTTGCCAAGAACAAAATGTAAGAATTATAACTTTAAAAGTATTCAATTTAAGAAACATTAAATATTCACCTTGGTCTTGAACATATTAGACACAAATGTAAGTCTCTTCACTGTAGGACTGCTACAACCCAAGCTGTACTTTAGATCCTGGAGCAAAGCAGAACTGAACAGAACTGCTAGAGAGAAAAATTGTTCTTACTAATTTTGATGAATTTAAATAATTGTGGGGGAGATGGTGCCACAGTGGTTAGTGCTGCTGCATCACAGGTTCAGAATCTAGTGTGCAAATCCCAGTCTGGACATTGTCCTTGAGAAGTTCGCATGCCCTCCTTCTGTCGGAGTGTTTTATTTTTTTGGATATTCTACCCAAATTTTCAAGACTTTCATGTTAGGTTAATTATTTGGATCTCTATAATGAACATAAAAATGCCCTCTTTGGGTCTGATGCTTGTGGGATCAGGACCAATACAACCCCATGACTCTAAACTGGATTAAATGGGTTCGGTAAAGCAGAAAAGAATGCAAAAGTAAACCATAATTGCCTAACTTTGTAAGTATATAAATAATCTTTAATTGGGAGGTATGATTTGGCTTTTTAATTATTAAAGTATTTTTATTATATTGAACTTTTCTGAATATATTATTTGCTTCAGTTATTTGAAATGATTTTGAAGTTCTTCTGTCCTGCAATACAGCAAACAACTGACACCACTCATCTACCCCATCCATCCATCCATTTTCCAACCCACTGAATCCGAACACAGGGTCACAGGGTCTGCTGGAGCCAATCCCAGGCAACACATGGCACAAGGCAGGAACCAATCCTGGGCAGGGTGCCAACCCACCGCAGGACACACACAAACACACCCACACACCAAGCACACACTAGGGCCAATTTAGAATTGCCAATCCACCTAACCTGCATGTCTTTGGACTGTGGGAGCATTGCTTTAAAAAGAAGCTGAAATATTATTATTTACAGATGCTGTTTTGAGGCAAAACATATTTAATGTAGGGCTGTTTTGTACCGTATTGGTAAATATTAATTAAAAGCTCATTTAAAAGCTTCTCTGCCATATTTCAAAGTTCCTTTGCACATGCTTGATTATTAGCTCTACACTTTTTTGCTTCTGTAAAATTTTAATTTCCCCTTGGGGACAAACAAAGTATCTATCTCTCTATTTCTCTCAAATTATTTAAGATAGTTAACCGCAGATGATTCTATTTGATTCTATCGACAGTATGTTGTTGAGGGTGTAACTGTTTCTGTGTCTGATGGGATAGGACTGAGAAGAGTAAATTATAGAAGCAGGTTGTAGAAGAAGCCATATCTGTTTACTTCATCTGCAGCTCTGAATTGTCTAACTGGGCAAACGATCACTTGACTCCATGCTTAATCCACATACCTCTCCATCAATTTGATGTAAGCCTGTTCCCTGGACCTGAGGTGCAGCAATTTACAGTGCAACCCCTTGTGACGCTATTTCATATTTAATAGCTACCGGGGAGCTGTCCACTTCATTCTGATCCTTCACTTCCAGACATTGAAAGAGGACCATTCTGCCCATCGAACTTATTCATTTAGTTAATTGCTAAGCTGTCCCAATATCACATTCAGACAATTCAGCTTTACTTCTTAAAGGATGTCAAGATTTTCGGTAGTTTGTTCCAAATTCCAACAACGCTTTGTGTAAAGAAGTGTTTTCTGGCTTCTGTTTTAAAAGCATTTCACCTTAATTTCCACTTCTGTCTTTGAGTACATGCAGACAGACTTCTGTTGTACTTGCGTTATCAATACCTTTGAGAACTTTCAAGATGTGAATTACATCCCTGCTCATTCTCCTCTACTCAAGACTAAACAGGTTATAATTCTGTTGATTCTATCAGACTATGACATATCCTGAAGGCCAGAGATGCACTTGGTGGCTCTCCTCTTTACAGCTTCAAGTTCTGCTATGTGATTCTTGTTCTCTGGTGACCAGAACTGCACACAATACTGCAGATGTGGTCTCACTAGTGCATTATATAGTAAGAACATAATGTTCCTTCATTTATATTCAGCATTTTTTACAATATAACCTAACACTTTATTTTCCTTTTTTAATGCTTATGTGCATTGCTTAGATGATGAAAATGCTGTGCCCACATAAACATTGTGAGAAGTCAAGTAAAATGACACCTTTTATTGGCTAACTAAAAAAGATTACAATATGCAAGCTTTTGAGGCAACTCAGGACCCTTCTTCAAGCAAGATGAATGTCTAAATCCTTTTCACAAGTTGCTTCCTGTAGGACAGAGTCTCCTATCATTTTTCAACATTAAACTGCATTTTCAAAGAGTTTGCCCAGTTGTGAAGCTTGTCCAAGTCTTCTTGAATTGTTTTTGCCACCCCCTCAGTGTCTGAAATTCTTACTGTATTAATTAAAAACAAAACTACATCAGTGAGACCACACCATCTGGAATGACCAAAGGGTTGTGAAAAATTTACCACAGCATTGTATTTTGAGAGACAACAGTATCATCACCGATGTACCAAAACATGCAGTTTCCTATTAAACAACTTTGGATCCCACCTCTGTGTTTTTTTGTTTTTTTTTTATTATATCTTATTTTTACAATTTAAACACCAGTATATATCAGGAAAAAAAAATTTGAATACTAGAGAGAGTGTCAAAATATTTACATTTACATTTATTTGCTTACCAGACGTTTTATCCAAAGTGACTTACAAAAGAGGTAAACAATCAAGCAACATTAGGTTTGGGCCTGTTTGTTCAGGACAGGTCACAAAAGTTGATTGCCACAAGTGAAAACATATAATAACTCAAACATTTACAATCAACTGTGGTGGGCTGGCACCCTGCCCGGGGTTTGTTTCCTTCTTTGCGCCCTGTGTTGGCTGGGATTGGCTCCAGCAGACTTCCGTTACCCTGTAGTTAGGATGTAGCGGGTTGGATAATGGATGGATTTACAATCAATAAAGTGATTACACTTAAACAAATAACCAAGAAACTTTTCAATTAGACAGATATTCACTAAACAGTTGGGTCTTCATTTGCTTCTTAAATACATTGAGTCAACAGTACGGATGGAGGTGGGCAGCCCGTTCCACCAACTCAGAACCACACACAAAAAGAGTCTGGATTGAGACACAGTTCACTGGCAGACCTGAGTGGGTGAGAAGGAGCATAGCACCTCAACGGTGTCTCCATATACTCAGGTGCTGACCCACTGACTACTCTGTAGGCAAGCATTAGGGATTTGAAGTTGATGAGTGCTGCTACAGGGAGCCAATATAGTGACCTGAAGAGAGGAGTGACATCTGCCCATCTTAGGTGGTTAAATATTAAGTGCTTTGCTTTCATATAAACATTAGGGAAAGAAATAAAGAGCACAAAATGGAAAAGCAAAAGCTTGGCATCAGATGTACTAGATCCAGCTGTTTAGGTTGTGTCCTGTCTCTATGGTGAGTGGTTTAACTTCACTTGGGTTAGTTTAGCCCCTCTGCCACCTTCAAAGTAAGCAGCAGTTACTCCTATTCATTGCTCATTTCTTACTTTCACTATTTAAAACTTTGACACCCCCCCTCTGACTTTTCATCCTATTTATTTCCATCTTTGAGTCTCAGTGGAGCACCAGCAAAAAAAAACTTTTAAGAGTTCAGTTTTAAGTGAAAGCATAAAATCACTTATGATGTGATGGGCACACTCTTAGTTCTCAGTGTTCTCTTAAGCCTGAAGTGGCCAAGAATCTCAGTTTGCTACATGGGTGATTTTGGATTTGAACATGAATGTAATTATTTACAGAATATTATTACAAATGAACTGGTTGGTTATTTACCGAGCAGGACCACTTTAATTAAGCATGAGATATGACCTATAAGAAGAACAAGTTACAGAGTACAAGCACAACTTCTACAGTCCTTTCAAGAGGAATTGAGGCAAATGCCTAAGTTTTGGAATAAATGAACCATCAACCAGTGCCTGGTGTAGCTCTGTCATTTTGGTTCCCAAAAGAGAATGGTCAAATGAGAGTTTTTTTATTGATAAATTATATTTCTGATATTGAAATTTGCTTTCAATAAATTTCAGAATGATTTGTGTAAAGATAGACTTTTGCATTGTCCTAATTTTATTGGACCTTTTGTATTAGAAACAGATGCATCTGTTGAAGGACTACAAGTAGTAATGCAGCAGTATGAAGGTGAGGAACAATGGAGAAGTGTCTGGTAGAGAAGGAATGTTTGGCCCAAAATGGGAGATGGATAGTTTAAAATATTATGTGTTTGGTCCTGAATTTAGAGTTAACACTGCACACATCAATATTTACGCTAGATGAAAGACACCATCAGAAGATTGTCAATTTGATACATATCTATTCCATCTTTAGGATTCTAGACAAGGGAGGCATCAGGAATGGAAGAATACAGTTGCAGACTTTCTCTTCTAACATAAGCTTGGGAAGGGGTTTGTGCAAGAAAGCTTCACTAGTAAGCCTTTGAAAAATGATACATCTGATATTGTAATACATCTACGATAAATGCAGAAAAGTGATTTTTTTTGTCTTGCACTTACTGAATTGTTTTGGGTTTTCCCTTATTGTTTGCGTGGGAAGATGTTGGTGTTTGCTTTATGTTGATTAAGTGAGCATTGAAAAGGGAGGGTATAATGGTTCAGTCATCTCAGTTTCAAAGGACACTCAAACTGGGATTAGTGATGGATGCAACAAAACCTTGTGCAGATGGAGTTTAGGCAGCTGCCTTGATTTGTGGATTTGTTTCCCAGCGATGTGCGATGTGGTGGTCCAACCGAGGAAAGTATTCAGCAGGAGAGTGTGTTTGGTGGTTGCACACAGGAGGTGTAGTTTAATAATGCAATGAAGCATTCAGGTGTAAATGAGACAGCTTCACTGATTTGTTCATGTGAAACCGGCCAAGGGTTTGAGAGTGGGCAGTACATGTCTGGAAAAAATAGAGATATAGAGTGTCACTCGGTGAAGGTGTTAAGTTAGGGTAGAAAGCACAGAAATCTAAAGTTTTGGAGTCTTCTTGAGTATGGAGGTCAAAGGACTGTTCTTCCTTTTGAACATTTCTGTGGCTAAAGAGAGAATGAAAACTGCTTGAAGGATTGATTTTTTCTTCTTTTGTCTTATTGCCACTGCTCTGTATATACTATTTTTAAATCTCTTATTTATTCATTTATTTTAAAATCACTTTTGGATAAACTCACATGTATTTTGGACTCTTACAATGATTTACTGACATTTGGTCCTGAAAAGACATTGGTTATCATAAATACTGCACTACTTTAAGGATATCTGGATCTCAATTTGAATATTTTTAAAATGTTATTGTTTATGAAATGGTTCTTTTTAAATTTTTATCTGGCATTTTCTAAAATTTTTCATGGTGGTTTTGAGTTCTCTTTGTGTTTTTTTAATTACAGAGAACCCAATTTTAACATTTAAATTTGGGTTATGAGTCTTTTTCATAACCTTAAAAATGATTCAGCTCTTATTACAACAGCATTATTGTTTTCTTAAATGTGGGCCCATTTTTGTAGATTGTTGTGTATCATTGTCATGTTGGTGCTAGTGATGTCACTATTACAGCAGAATAAAGGATAACAATGTGCACTTCCTGGTTATCCTTAAAAGACTTGATGTTTGTGTGAGTTTTTCTTTTTGTGTTTCTCCTCTCGGCTTTGTTATAATTTTAGTCTTTGCTTCGTTCTTTGGTTTTGATGATTTACAGTAGATAGTCTGCCTTCAACTATTTTGACTCTTAGCACAATTTTGTACTATGTCTTTTCCCCTGGCCCTTAAAATTTTATTAATCTGCCCTTTTCTTACCACTGACAAAATAATTATGTGAAGTCAATGTAGGTTGGGCTGAATGGCCTGTTCTTATCAATAGGTTTCTTTTTTACTCATGTTATTTAATGAATCAGTGGTCAAGTATATGTTTTATTTTCTTATCACACCTTACAAAAAGAACCCATAAAGATTTTTGTGGGTACAATCTGAGCTTCTTCTTGTAGCCTGACATTAATATAGCCTCATTTAATTTGCACAGGAACAAGTAACGACCACTAATCTTTTAAATTTGTAGATGATACTACTAGATATTAACACTTGTAACTTTGAAGTTGAAGAAGTGGGTCAGAAAGTGGTTGTAAAAATGGACACTACAGGTCTATCCTTGGTGATGGTTTTTTCTCCTTCTATTTCTGAGGTATTCATCCAGTGCCAGGAGAGATCATTTTCTAAATGTTCTTGCACCATAGACTATTGATGAGTACTAAGAGCTGACAGCTGGCCTTACAATACAACCAAGTTGGTTGTGTGGTATACGAAGATATAAAAATATATTATGAAAAGAGAAATAAGCTACAATACCAGAAAAAGAAGCCACAAACAGTAACAATAAATTCTTGTGCTCACACAGTGTGCATTAGAACCGTATGTGAATTTTGGACACTGATATACCCTTGTGTTACATGCATTAACTAAACAGCATAGTCCTGTGAATGACATGTGGCATTTTAGTTTGTAATTCACACTGTGCAAGAGCTAAGCTGTAGTCTGCTCTGTATCTAGGGCAGCAATGAGACTACTTTCTCTATTCACCTTTGAAGATGGGTGATCTCACTGGTACGCATTAAAACTGATGTGTTTACATAGTAATCTTGACGAGTAAGCTGAGTGATTTTGTCCATAAAAGATTTTCTATGTAGCAGCCTAAATGTTGATGTGGTCACCACGAGTGTTATTCATATTTGTAGAGTACATTGAAGTTGAGACAAGACCAAAAGGAAAATCTTCACTTCCAGGGTTTATGAGATATATAGGTAGGAAGGCTGGAATACTGATAGAACTTCATTTGTTCTGAAAGGGAAATTTGGCTTTCACTGAAGCTCTTCAAATAAATAAATACATAAAATGGTAGATAAATAAATATACAATATATACACAGATACACTATGATTTGAAAACACACCAGAATAATTGAAAAGGAAGACTTAGCAGTCATAGTCATAGTGAGGCATATTGCTGTTGGTATAAAGGAGCCCCTGCAGCGTTTCTTGACACACTTGTGCTAAATAATTCATTGGCAGAAAGTCCTCAGTGTTAATGTGTCAGAGAGAAGATGTGCTGCATTGCTCATAATGACACTCAGGTTTGTTTTAATTCTCTCCTTTGCTACAACCTCCAGGGTGTCCAGAGTGCATCCTATAACTAAGCCTGCCATTTTAATTAACTTGTTGATTCGGTGGGCCTCTCTTAAAGTGATGTGACCAGCCCAGCACATCACAACATAGAAAACTGCACTGGCCATCACAGAGTTGTAGAAGATGTGAAGGATATCATTATCCACATTAAGGGAATGCAGTCTTACTAAGAAAAGAGCGACTGCTCTGTCGTATCTTATACAGTCTAGCCTGTCACTGATATGGCCCCCAAGTACTTGTAACAATGCACCACCTCTACAACCACTCCCTAAATAGTGACCAGACATAGAGGCTGTTTGATGCAGAGAAAGTTAATGAACAGTTCCTTGGTTTTGCTGATGTTAAAATGCAAACAATTCTTTCTGCACCAAGAAACAAAGTTTTCCATCTGACTCCTGTACTCTTTCTCATCCGCACTATTGAAATATCCCATAAGTGTAGAATCATTTTGAGAAGCACTCATAGTTTTCATATTCTTTCTCTGCACGTTTAGCATTCATTTGCTCAGAGGTTGATGTGCTTGGTGTTTCCTGAGCAGCTCTTCTTTTCTCCAACCTAGTGGCTTGCTTCTTCTCTTCTTTCGTCTGCATCTTTTTGCGTTAAAACTGATCAAGTCAGTTTTTTTGTTGCAATTACTTAGTACATTTTCCTTAATTTTTCACTTAAGCTGGCACTTAAGTCTTCAATCTGCCTCAAGAATGATTTAAGATATGAAGAGATGGAAGTGACGGCGAAGGTGGTAGGGATGAGAACGGCGCCCGTACACATGCGCCGCACTGCTGCTCTGCTAGTAGCTGCCGAGAGTTGATTCTACAATAAAATAAAAATAAAAAGAGGAATAATTTCAAAACTCTTCACTTTTAATATAAAGCTGTAGTGCAGAGTTTCAGCGTAGTATATGTATACCAAATTTCAGGCTACAGGTTATTTGATTTTTGACCTTGACCTTCCTGGGTTTGACCTTTGACCTCGGAGGTCAACCATCACCAAATTTCAGGTCAATAGGTCAAACTGTTTGCGAGCTACAGGTGATTTAAAATCCTGGACAGACAAATGGACGGCCACGTTAGCGTATTATATAAGAAGATGACGTACGAAGGAAATCACATTCATTGTTCTTTAAAAATAAGAACAGCAGAAATTAAAAGAAAAGAGTTTTTATTGACTTTTTGTATTTTATTTTTCTCCCTATTTCTCTTTCCTTGTGTATGGCCATGGAAATGAAGAAACCTATGCATTGACCTAAAAAGAAAGAAAGAAAGAAAGAAAGAAAGAAAGAAAGAAAGAAAGAAAGAAAGAGTTTGCCAATGTATGAATGAACTAAAATCAAATCATAAATGAGCCTGAACTGATACATATTCTAAGATTTCTCTTCTCTTTTAATTTCTGATATGGTCGCTTTAGCAGCTTCATAGACCTGTGGTAAGTATTCCATGGTGATGGCATGTTCTTTTAATGATTAGTGTCTTTGTAATTAAGAAAACTGAGGGAACTGTGTGAACCTGAGGTAATTAGTTTGCACTAATTTGCGAAGCCCTGTCACATTCAGTATTAAGTCAAAATTTAAATAAGGGAGACCAATTACATTTCAGGGGGACAATTTTTGTTTTTTCTTTTGATAAAGCTAAAATGCTTACAGTACACCACTAAGCTTAAAAAAATCTGATGAGTTGTGACAACTTGTCCATTCACAACTGCTCAACAGCCAGAATTTTAGTATGGTGATAA
Organism: Erpetoichthys calabaricus; assembly: GCF_900747795.2. NCBI lineage: Eukaryota > Metazoa > Chordata > Cladistia > Polypteriformes > Polypteridae > Erpetoichthys > Erpetoichthys calabaricus. The sequence goes on from NC_041402.2 coordinate 66,494,875, forward strand.
ATACATTTAATTTTTTATCACTTATCTATCAAAAATATTTACTGCTTCACCACAGGAATGTTACATTAAAACATAATTCCTGCTATAGCTAACTTTCCCTGAACTGACATGGGCCTTTCACTTCATCGTTTGAGGAGTCTCTTGAAGAATCTTTCTAAACCCAGATGTTCTACTGAAGTTGCAAAGGCAAACAGTATTGTTAAAGACTTTAGCCATCCTGCACAGAAATTTTCTCATGGCTTCCTAATAATAATAATAATAATTCAGTGAACCCACAATCTTCCACAGTCTCCTTACTACAAAGCAGCAGCACTAATGCTAAATGGTATAGGACCATTGACGTACATAACAGTAAATGTAAAGACATGTTCTCTCCATAGGTCATAAGGTTGGTGAACAGTCACTCATATGAACAAATATTGTAACTTTGCAAACAATGTGTATGTCTGTACTACAATGTATAAATACATATATTTTATATTCTATATAATTATGAATGTGTTGCCTGCTGTTAGCTTTTGGAATTAGGGCAATCCTATGTGTTAGTGAGACCTGGGTCATGTAATGTCTGTACAAAAAATATTTGAGAAATTTTCATTGGTGTTCCCCCTTGAAGACAATGAATATCAATCGGGACGCGAAGATGGCTAGCACTGAAGCATAATTTTGCAAAACAAACTCCTGTCTACCCCTGTCAAGTCATCTACTTCCAGCAGAGTTGAAGTCATAGTACTTGGGTTAGACATAAGTAGTAGTTTAAAGCCACCTTCAGTGTATACCTTACAAAAGACTTGATCAACTCCAGTAGCTGAATATCACTTCATTTTACACTGACTGTCTCTTTCCAATGGCATTAAGAAAAGTTCTGTCGCTGAAGCTGCTCTTCTGTCTGGAGATGACACTGTTTAGTGGATGCAGTGGATTCTCCATAATTGATAGGAACCTGCTGAGCGCCCGTCGCTCTGCCACAGATGTCAAGCTCTCCAGCTCCATACCAACAATAGAGCCTGCCTTCCTCACCAGTTTGTCCAGGCGTGAGGCATCCTTCTTCTTAATGTTGCCTCCCCAGCACACCACTGCGTAGAAGAGGGCGCTCGCCACAACCATCTGATAGAACATCTGCAGCATCTTATTGCAGATGTTGAAGGACGCCAACCTTTAAAGGAAGTATAACCGTCTCTGTCCTTTCTTACACAGAGCATCAGTATTGGCAGTCCAGTCTAATTTATCATCCAGCTGCACTCCCAGGTATTTATAGGTCTGCACCATCTGCACACAGTCACCTCTGATGATCACGGGGTCCATGAGGGGTCTGGGCCTCCTAAAATCCACCACCAGCTCCTTGGTTTTGCTGGTGTTCAGGTGTAGGTGGTTTGAGTCGCACCATTTAACAAAGTCCTTGATTAGATCCCTATACTCCTCCTTCTGCCCACTCATGATGCAGCCCACGATAGCAGTGTTGTCAGCGAACATTTTGCTCGTGGCAGGACTCTGAGTTGTATTGGAAAAGCTGGCAACAGAAGAGAAAGGAAAAATATACCAGATTTGCAGAAGTCACTACCAAACAGAATCTTCTTCCTAATGTCCCAAGGACTCCTCAGCCATCTTAGGTCACACATATAACCTTGACAGGCATCATTCTTGTTTCGCATTACTGCCAAGAGAGTGACAATCATTTAAGCAAACAAACCTGAGGCTAGCAATCCATATTCCAGTCCATGTGTGTAATAGGAGCAACTTGATTGTTCTTTTTAAAATGATAAAATTAAAACAGAACAGCTTTAGATACTAAAGTGCAATATCTACCTTTCACCAAAAAAGTGCCAGTGAAGCACTTCTATTTAATAATGTGGCTGCCACAGTTATGCAAAGGGTACAGATGCCAGGATTTTTTTCACACTTACAGTATGTCAGAAGTGACTAAATTTCAGTGACCTTACTCCAAGGTTGACATATAAATGTTTTTCTAAAAAACATGGAGTATAATGTTTACTTAAAACTGTCTATTAAAGTAAAACTTCCCTTTGATATATAGTGTGCCTAGGGAGTTTGACAAGGGCTGCATCAGCATGCATTTGTTAAAGGGAAAAAATAGTTTTAAATTAAACTTTATGAAGGAGAAATAAAAGGGCTAGATGTAATGTTTTGGCTTTTGACTCTCTATGTCTTTATTTCTCTTTACCATAGCAATATAAATACATAGACAATTTCTATCTCATGTCCAACAAAAAAAAAAACAAATTCATGCATTTACAAAATGGTAAAAGATAATATTTTAACTGAAACTGTCAATCAAATGATAGATTCATGGCTTTCTAATTATCTTTACAATAATATACTAGTTGGTGAATGAACAGATAGCATTACCAGGTTGATATGAAAGCAGGTGTCTGTTTATTTGTCCATAAATTGCTTAACATGAAATATGTTTCCAATATGTTTCCATTGCAGTTATAGATTTTCCTACAAAAAACTTTAAATTTTTACAATAAACAGAAGTGCATCTCACACTTCTTTGAGTTAGCTGATCTTCTTCTTTCTATTTATCTTTTCCACTTCTATGTGGGATTGATGTGCTTGATCAACCTTCTCCAAACTGCTCAGTCCTGCACTTCCTTACCAGTCAGACCTTTTCCTTCAAATCTTCTTTTACTTTATCGATCCACCTCCACTCTCTCTTCCTTGTATGTCCAATACCATCTCTCTTTTGCCCACATATGCATTGTCTTTCCTCATCACATGTCCATACCACTTCAGTCTACTTTCCTGTACTTTCTTGGATATCTCAGCTACTTTTCTTGTACCTCTGCTTATCTCATTTATTATTTTGTCAATTTTTGGTAACCCCACACATCTCAAAATTTACATTTCTACTACATCTAACTTCTCCTGTTCCCCCTTTGCTGCCCATGTCTCAGCTCCATACATCCATCCATCGATCCATTTTCCAACCCGCTGAATCCGAACACAGGGTCACGGGGGTCTGCTGGAGCCAATCCCAGCCAACACAGGGCACAAGGCAGGAATCAATCCCGGGCAGGGTGCCAACCCACCGCAGTACACACACAAACACACCCACACACCAAGCACACACTAGGGCCAATTTAGAATCCCCAATCCACCTAACCTGCATGTCTTTGGACTGTGGGAGGAAACCGGAGCACCCGGAGGAAACCCACGCAGACACGGGGAGAACATGCAAACTCCATGTAGGGAGGACCCGGGAAGCGAACCTGGGTCTCCTAACTGCGAGGCAGCAGTGCTACCACTGCGCCACCGTGCTGCCCGCTCCATACATCATTGCTGATTTTATGTCTTAAAAACCTTACCTTTAACCATTGCCTTAATTCTTCAATCATACAATATTCCTGGTACCTTCTTCCAGTTGTTCCATCCACACTGCACTCTGTGGGTTATCTCTGCAACAAATTTCCCATCTTGAGCTACCACTGATTCTAGATATTTAAACCTATCCAATCTTTTCAATAGCTCTCCCTGCAGGCTCACTTCTGAATCCTGGTCATCAGCAAACTTCATATATTCTGACTTCTTCCTATTTACCTTTAATCTTCTGTCTTCCAAAGCCCTTCTCCATTCTTCCAGCTTCCTCTTAATGTCCTCTTTTCTGTGCTACACGACACAATGGCATGAGCAAAAAGCATGCATCATTTGGATTGCTCTTTTCTCCCATGACTCAATACATCCATAACCAGATCAAAGAGGTAAGGACTTAAAGAAGATCTCTGGTACAGACCTACTCTAACTGGGATTTATTTCTGTTACCCTAGCACTGCTTTTAATCCGAGTCCTCACACCCTCATATATGTCCTGGAAAATCCTCACATACCTCACTGGTACTCTCATGTACCTCTAGACCTCTTGACATGGCACTCTATCATAAGCCTTCTACAAATCAATAAACACCATATTCCATATGTGTTACCTGCTGTGGAGCTTATATTCAGCTGATCAAAAACTTGGAATAGGAAGTTTATCCTTCGCTTGAAATTACTTATCTTTGAATTCTTGTACATACATAATACGTTTAGACCCAGTGGGACTGCAAAGATATTTGTAGTCAAACAACACAGATCTTTCAAGCAGTGATTGTAGTTGGACACCTAACTCTAAATATTATAGATTGTCTACAATTTTCTTTCACATTTCAGCTGTTAATATTCATTTTCTTTTTTTACAAGTTAAAGGATCTTATGATTAAGCTTCATTACACACTAGAAAGGCCATTCCTAGTGTGTTGTTTGCAGTTTAAATCTCCATATTACAAAAAAGACGTAACAGCACAAGAGAAAGTCCAGAGACAAGCAACTAGGCTGAATCAAGGACAGAGAGGTGTGAGCTATAAGAAAAGACTAAAGGAGTTGAACCTTTTCAATTTGAGCAAATGGAGAATAAGTGGTGACATGGTTGAAGTATTTAAAATTATAAAATGAATTAGAAGAGTGGATCCAGTTTGTTGCTTTAAAATGAGTGGGACACAATTGGAAACTTGTTATGGCAAATTTCAAATAAACATTTGAATGTTTTAGTTCATACAGATAAACCATAGACACCTGGAATAAATTACCAAGTGGTAAGGTTGGGAGTAAGACTAGATATTTTCGAAACTCAACTTGATGTTGTTTTGAAGAAATTAGGTGGATACAATTAGCAAGCTTTGTTGAGCTGAATGGACAGTTCTTGTTAAATAATTCTGATGTTCTCATTTTGTAACATTTGTGAACAATATTATACAAATATCACAACAGGGTTATACTATTTAAAACTGAAAATCAAAAATATATTACTAGTCTTGATAAAATGAACTACTGAAATTTTTATGACAGCTTTCTAAAATGAAAGTCAGGTTGTACTTCACAAGCCAGGATATTAATCTAAAACAGATCAATAGAAATAAGTATGGTCTTAATAAATGTATTTTATGTGTTTTAAAAATTCCAAAATACTTTTCCACAGATTAACATTTTATCCATCCCTCCATTACCTTCACCTGCTTTACTGAATATACAGTAAGAATGGACAAAGCCTGAGAAGAACAAACTTAGGTGGGATGCCAGTCCATTGTACAGCACACTTAGGTACTCACGTGCACACATTTTGTCATACAGAGCCAATGTATTTTGAAAGGTGCAGTGCAGAATGAAGAGTGCTTCACTAGCACGCAAAATCTATTTTTATTATTCCATTAATTGTTAACACTGTGCCTTAATGCTTTATTGTTTTTTCTCCTAAAAAGAGGTACATATTCATACAGCTGAAGTACAAGAAGGGTTAGTGACTTGTTCAGGGTCACACAGAGAATCAGCAGTTTATTGATCCTGCAGCTTTGTGGTTTCCAGTTCATCTTTAACTTCTTAGCTGGTTGGCCACACAAGAGCACAAAGGGTTATAAGTGCATAAAAATCGTGGTCGGTAACAAGAGTGTTCCAGCGAGCATTTTAGCAAAGCCAAAGATTTTATACTGCAGTTGACAACTTCTGCTGTCTAAGTTTTAATTAATAGGAAGGACTATTTCTTGCACACCCCTCATTATCAGTTTACAAAAAAAAAAAAAAAAAGATCTGCTCTTTCCTGGAAGGGAAAACAAAGCCCTTTCAGTTGCTTTTTAAGGTGGGGGGAGTTGTGGAGATATGCAAATGTATGACAGCACTTCTTGATTGCCAAAGCAATTCTTCCCTTCCGTTTGTTAACTGTAGGCATCCTTGATAATTATCCTTATGAGCCCTGAAACTTGAATCTGAACCTTGCAGTGTTGTTTATTTAGCAGCACATTTTGGTGACATTGAAATTTATTTCAAAGAATGGAAGTTGGGAAGATGAGATCAAGGGAAAAATCACAATGGACACCTATCCTGTACACAAAAAGGAAATAATAACTAAAAATATTGACAGTGAGCTCTAGATAGTAATGTAGATCATAGCATTGTGAGGTTTAGAAATACAAAGTATGAGAAAGTTACAAGGAAGCAGGTCACTAGTGTCTCTATTGTACACATGGAGGAACATGGAATGCACTGACTTATAAAACAAAAAAATGCAAATATTCAAATGTCAGGAAGAAGGTCTAGAAGAAGTTAGAGAAGGCAAGAAGAGAAGTACTTTGCTGGGGTACTACGGTGAGGAAATGTGTTTCAAATCTCTAAACAAACAGGTTTGTTGTTTTACTTTTTAATTGTATACATTGAGCTTCTCTTTTCTGTATGCCTCCCTACGGTTTTTATTTGTTAATCTCCCATATTTTTCTTTCATTTATTGGTGTATTTTTGGATTTGGAGGGCTGCTGACTCCCCTCTTTTCATGAAAGATAGACAGATAGATTCAGCTAGCATTGCATACTGCAGCCACAGTATGTCTAGTACAACACAATGCTTAAAACGAGCCCCATTTATTTGGGTTTTAGGCAGTAAGCAGCAGCTTTATTTCTTTCTCTTATCACTGATCCTCAACAGCTAGAGGACGATCCCACTCGATGTAGTAATGGTAAACTAGATTAAGACATTTTCAAGTATGCACTAACCTACTTACAGACATCATTGCTCCCCAGAGCCCCTGCAGTCTTACACTTTCTTTAACAGGCAAGCTGAATAGGTAGATGGGATACATCAGGCTAGGAAATCAATGTGTATACGCACTACGCAGCCACAGATGAGCTTGTCGAAGCCATTTTATTATAGCTCAAGGAGGCATATTGATCTGACTGTTAACTACTCAGAGGTGCCTAGTAGCAATCGAATGAAGATGAGTCGTCCTGTCCATTTAAATTCCTTGCCGCTCTCTTTGGACAAGGTGAATTAGTCTCATGTCTGCTTTATCAGCTTTGACCACTTCATAGTTCGAGTGCTATTAATTACTGTAAAAATCAACATTCATGTTATTGTGGGGAAAGCTCTGTAAAAGAATACTGTTTTTTGTCCATATTAGGAGTCAAAGGTGATGTGCTCATGCAAAAAGCAAATCATTCATGTTGAATTTTAATTTTTTTGCCAATTGTTGTACTGTGTATCTAGGTGGTTTTATTATTATTTCAGTTTTGACCTTCATTATCAAGAGCTGTTTCCTTGTGGATAAAACAACAGTACCTCTTAACCTAGGGATGTTACTTCTGTCACGTGTGATCAGCCTTTTAATATGGTCAACTGGATGGCACAAACATTGATTTTAGTAAAATATGGTGAAACGTCTCTTCACTACATTCCACTAGGAAATACAGATTACAAATCACTTTTGACTGTCGTTTTGCCCTCTGGACTTCTTTATTTAGTTTTAGCTTTTTATGACAGACACATCTATTAGCAGCACCTGAACAAACACCTCACAAACACAAGAACAGCAAAACCTGGAACCATAGTTCTGTGATTTGATGACATTACTCATCATGCCACCATTCTTCTAGTTACGATCACCCTCAAGATAATTAAATGTCTCAATTTATAGTAGACAGGAGGTATTATTTACATTTTATGTACTGTAGCTGTTTAATTAGTGACAGCATGACAATACACCCTCACAGGTGGTTTTGCTTTGTAGCTTAAGGAAGCTGATTTCAGTTCTTGGACTGGCCACCATCTGTGTAAAGTTTCTAAGTCATTCTAATGGTTATACGGTTGTTTTTTTTTAAGGTACTTATGTATCCCCACACAAAGGCATGCAGGTAAAGTTACCTGGCAGCTGCAAATCAGCCTGGGGTGATTGTACATATGAAAAAGTTTGGGAACCCCTCTCAGCCTGCATAATAATTTACTCTACTTTCAACAAAAAAGATAACAGTGGTATGTCTTTCATTTCCTAGGAACATCTGAGTTTCTAAGAGGTGTTTTCTGAACAAAGATTTTTAGTGAAGCAGTATTTAGTTTTATGAAATCAAATGTGAAAAACTGGCTGTGCAAAAATGTGGGTCCCCTTGTCATTTTGCTGATTTGAATGCATGTAACTGCTCAATACTGATTACTTGCAACACCAAATTGGTTGGATTAGCTAGTTAAGCCTTGAGCTTCATAGACAGGTGTGTCCAATCATGAGAAAAGGTATTTAAGGTGGTCAATTGCAAGTTGTGCTTCCCTTTGACTCTCCTCTGAAGAGTGACAGCATGGGATCCTCAAAGCAACTCTCAAAAGATCTGAAAACAAAGATTGTTCAGTCTCTTGGTTTAGGGGAAGGCTACAAAAAGCTATCTCAGAGGTTTAAACTGTCAGTTTCAACTGTAAGGAATGCGATCAGGAATATGCGCAGGATTGTGAGAATGGTTACTGTCAGCCCACAGATCACCTCCAAAGACCTGCAAGAACATCTTGCTGCAGATGGTGTATCTGTACATCATTCTACAATTCAGCGCAATTTGCACAAAGAACATTTGTATGGCAGGGTGATGAGAAAGAAGCCCTTTCTGCACTCACGCCACAAACAAGTCACTTGTTGTATGCAAATGCTCATTTAGACAAGCCAGATTCATTTTGGAACAAAGTGCTTTGGACTGATGAGACAAAAATTTACTTCTTTGGTCATAACAAAAAGTGCTTTGCATGGCAGAAGAAGAAACACCGCATTCCAAGAAAAACACCTGCTACCTACTGTCAAATTTGGTGGAGGTTCCATCATGCTGTGGGGCTGCGTGGCTAGTTCAGGGACTGGGGCCCTTGTTAACGTCGAGGGTCGGATGAATTCAACCCAATATCAACAAATTCTTCAGGATAATGTTCAAGCATCAGTCACAAAGTTGAAGTTACGCAGGGGTTGGATATTCCAACAAGACAATGACCCAAAACACAGTTCGAAATCTACAAATGCAGAGGGAGAAGTACAATGTTCTGGAATGGCCGTCACAGTCCCCTGACTTGAATATCAGAGAAAATCTATGGGATGATTTGAAGCAGGCTGTCCATGCTCGGCAGCCATCAAATTTAACTGAACTGGAGAGATTTTGTATGGAAGAATGGTCAAAAATACCTCCATCCAGAATCCAGACACTCATCAAAGGCTATAGGAGGCATCTAGAGGCTTTTATATTTGCAAAAGGAGGCTCAATTAAGTATTGATGTAATATCTCTGTTGGGGTGCCCAAATTTATGCACCTGTTTAATTTTGTTATGATGCATATTGCATATTTTCTGTTAATCCAATAAACTTAACTGCTGAAATACTACTGTTTCCATAAGGTATGTCATATATTAAAAGGAAGTTGCTACTTTGAAAGCTCAGCCAAAGATAAGCAAAAATCCAAAGAATTAAGAGGGGTTCCCAAACGTTTTCATATGACTGTATGTGGATGTGTGAATGAGTGTAATGAATGTGAATCATATTTATTCTTGGTTACCCTAAGATGTTGCCAGCATAGACCCTGCTTCCTCAAGATCTTTTAATTGATTTAGGTAGCTCCAGAAAAGGATTTAATGAATGTACACCAAAAATATCAGCGACTGACACTACAAGATGAAAATTATATCCTGAATTAAGTAAAATAATTTTTGGAAATAAGTGCATTTTCGTCTGCCACAATGGTACAGTGGTTAGTGTTGTTAACTAAAGGACCGAGTGTCCTGCATTAAAACGCTGTGCCCAGTTGTCTGTATTGAATTTCCTTGTTCTCCCCTCCTTTGGAAAGGTTTTCTCCTCATACTCTGGATTTCCTCCAACATCCAAAAGACATTCAAATTGACATTAATCGGTAACTAAATTGGCACCATAAGGGGGCCTTGCAATCAACTGCTTCCCCTTTAGGACTGTTTCCTGCCTTGTGCCCAGTGCTGCCTAATACAACACTTTTAGAATGGCCACAGATGTAGGAATTCCTGTTTGCTTTCAATAATGTTTGTAAGCAGCAAGACCCACAATTCTGTAAGTTATTACAGATATACTATACAGATGTAACAGGTTATCTTCATGCATGAGATACCCCCAATTGCATAGTCACGACACAAACTCCGGTCCACACTTTGCAAAAAAGAGCAGATAGCAACCATCTTATCCTATCAAACCAAAACAGAACTCCTTCATCTTTGTAGTGTTTCAGGGCAATTATATACTTGCCATTTTATTCAGTATATAATTTTTATTTCTGTGGTTTAAATTCAATTTTGACTTACATTGAAAACGATTCTTTTTATTAACATCTTGTTTATGTGACACAAAGCGCTTTTTGACTTAAATACAGCAGCATTTGCATCTTTTTTTATCCCGTGTGGATATTCTGGACAAAAACTCTGAAAAGAATTAGTGATAGTTAGCTTTCAATTCTAGTAGGCCCTAGTGTCAGCTTTCCCAAAATCCTTTGTTCCTCAACTTTGCTTATTTCCCTCCTCACAAGAATTCTGAGACACTGTCATATGACAATCTTAAGTGACTAATCGGACTTCTGTATTTAAGCGTGTCCTTTTTTTCTACAGCAGCTTCATCCTAATTCACCTCTGATTGTCTTTAACAAAATGAACTAGACACTAGAGACCATGCGTGGCACTGTGGAGCAGAAGGGACTGCTCTCACCACATGGATCCAGAAGTCTGAGCTCAAATCCAATGTGTGATTGTTTTCTTTGTAGATTTTGCATATTCTCCTTGTGTCTGTGTGGTCCCCCAGGGTACTCTGACTTTTCTCCCACATCTAAGAAGATGTGCTGGTAGGGTTGATAGTCAAATCCAAGTTGACCCTGCATAAGTGTGCATAAGTGAGCCCTATGACAGTCTGATGTGTGTCCAGTGCTGCCAAAACTGGACCCTGAATTGGATGTTACTTGGATCTGAGAATGTTGTACTACTATAATGCACTAGAAACATGTTCGAACAAAACAAGTATAGTTTAATCTACGGCTAAAAGAGTCTGTAAAGCCCTGCAATCCCATCATAAATAAAAGCATCACTGCCTAACTGCCACACACTTTAGCTTTTTAAGGTTCTTTCATACATTTATAACAACTGGTCAGAGCTATGCTTGTATTACTTCAGTATTAAAAAATGCAAAACAAATATGACATCATTCTAATTATTTCATTTTATGTGGTACCACACATAAGCTTAGTTTTTAACCTTGTCCTAATCTAACTACATAAGATTTTGTACTTTTTTATTTTGTAGCCCAGCGGAATTTGAAAAAGAATTAGAAAAAGGCATTCATTTTAATTTTTGCACATTAACCGAGCAGCAGTCTAAAATATCTCATGTTACATTAATAATCATATTTTGAAAATTAAGTTACTTAAAAGTAATGCACTTACAAGGTTTAAAGTCAAACACAAATAAATACATGCAAGGAAATATATTTTAAATCTAAACAAAAATATCACAGTAAATCAATTCACATTAAATTTTTTGAAAGATTCCAAAATCTTCATTCAGTACTCTATTTTGTTAATTAAACATTTTATCTTTCATATGGTGGGACAGATTAGGGCTATTGTTGCAATTTAACACAGCCAGATAAATACCAAGGAAACATCTGAAAAAACACCATAAAATGCAGTTCATCTTTCACCTACTCTCTGTTATGATATCTTCCTAAACAGGACATTCAAAACCACTTAAAAATTGCACAACAAATTACTTACATTTACTCAATAAATTATTTAACACCCGTGATGTACAAGTTAAAAGTGTCATAGTTGTTAGCACTGCTACTTCATGGATCCAGCATGTTGGTGACTTTCATGCCAGGATGTTGTCTGTGTGATGTTTACACATTCTCCCTATGTCTGTGTGGGTTTTCCTATGTATGATCCAGCTTTCCTCCCACATTCCTAAATCTGTACAGTTTAAGCTAACTGTCAATTTTCGAATTGGCCTTGAATTGGCCCTGTGTGGCTTGTTGCATGAGAAAACCCTGAAATTGATTAGCATTGTGATAGGGAGTCACATTAGATAGATAGATAGATAGATAGATAGATAGATAGATAGATAGATAGATAGATAGATAGATAGATAGATAGATAGATAGATAGATAGATAGATAGATAGATAGATAGATAGATAGATAGATAGATAGATAGATAGATAGATAGATAGATAGATAGATAGTGTCACATGCATGTCTACAGGAAAAAGTTTAAGGGCTCTGGTGATTATAATTCCCTGGTGCTCCAGGAGTTGCCACTGTGTCCTAAAGACTTTTCTCTATCTCCTACTGCAGACGGGATAGGGTTAGGGTTGGGTTTGGGTTAGGGGTAGGGTCCACCTGGACCTGCCTCCACTTGCTAGAAGGACTTGACACCAGAAGATTTGCCTTTTTGAGGAAGTTCTATTCTGAACTCACATCTGTGAAGACATCTCTGCAATTCTTGCATGTTTTCTTTTGTTTGCACCCCATTTAATCATATGGGCTTACCAGGGTGGTACCACAACTCTTTATCGTGGTCTTGTCTTTCTCTTACAATATGTCCCTGGATAAATTTTTTTTCACTGTTTATGATAAGAGTGCTTTTTCTGATTATTGAAACTGTAAGATTCAATGAGACGTACTTCAGAATATACAAACTAAGCACTTTCTCCAGGAGATTTACTTCACCCTTTATGAATGTAAAGTAAATTGGGCTTTTGGTAAACACCAACAAAAAGATGTATAAAAATAAATTCCCACCCATTTCAACTCATGAACAAAACTACATGCCAATGAAACTGTTATTAATAAAGTTAACAAATTTATTTTATGTCAACCAAAATTTTATGTCCAAAACTACTGGCAAAATAAGATGAACACTTTTCAACATTAACCCCAAAAAGCAAGTCATAGTATAAATATACCAAGCCACTAAACTGAAGGTTGTAGTTATAATTAGAGTGAATGTTTAAATGTAAAAATATTTATTAAAAGGATATTAGTTCACAGATATCTAAATATTTGTCCATTTCAGATAAACGTGTGACAAATCAGGTTCAGCAGAAAATTGCAGGTTTCAAATGACATACAACTATGCTATTGTACCGTATATCAAAGTCAACAAGATAAGATAAAAGCACAGTCTTACTTGGTGTTAAAAATTATAGTGAATAGGAACAGCAAACCAAATTACTTAATAGTCTATTGTTAGCATAAAATTCCATTAGAATTAAAAGGAAAAAAAAACTATAATTCCCCCTTTTAAGTTCATAGTCGTCCAAGAGATTATTATTTAAAGCTCCACCATGGAGAATGAGCTGTGAATGACAGAGCTCCGTCTCATTTCCTGAGAACACTCCTCTGTCATCTACTTCTGTGGTCTCAAGAAGGATAAACCAGATGTCTGCAAATTAAAGGAGTACTGGATGCCATTCTGCTGTTAATGCTCTGCACGCATAAATCATTGTAATGAAAGATGGCTGATGTACTAACCTTGGTGACGCAGATTTTCATTATTTAGTAAGGGAAGAAGAAAAATTGCTTGCTGCATGCGAGAGTGTTTGACCAACTGATACAAAACAGAAGGATGTTAAAAAGAATTAACCCTGAATCATTTAAAAATAACATCAGTAATGCTTAAATTTCCCTTATGTGCATGTTAATTATATTAACGTGATATTTACTGAATGAATATATTGTAATTTAGTACATATCTTAATTAAACACTTTAACTTTAATTTAACTGATATTATATAGCAAGAATACAAGGAAAATATTTAACCTTTTTCAACAGATTTTTGTAATAATAGTATTTTTATTTAGAAAGAGGAAAGCTATTCAGAATTTTTAAGAAATACATCTACACATAGAATATTTTTTTCATAGACTTGAGATAGCTGTCAAAAGTGTGAGTCTGCCCAGCATTTTTGTAACCTGCGTTCTCCGGATAATAAACTAGACAACATACATCCAAAACTGGCTATACAAAGACCTATCAGAAACTGCTACGCTTTTTCAGAGGTGTGTGTTTTATGGTGTTATCTAATTTACCTTACAGGAGAGTTATCCAGTGTTTTCCTGGTTTCTGGTTATATTTTCCCACAAGCCAATACAAAAGATACACTTGGCAATCTCTATAATTTCATTATAGAATATAAATATTTATATCCATAAGGATTATGGTATTTATTGTCACTGGTGACTTTAACAAATTAAATGTAAGGGTGCTGATTCTCTGGATCACTGCTACATTTCAATAAAAGATGCTTAGTTCCCTCTATGGCACCCTCACCTGGATAGTCCGATCACCTGTCAGTAGTCTTGCTGTCAGTTTATAAGCAGAGACTGATACATGAGGAGCTGGCAGGAAAAGTAGCTGAGCGCTTGACTAAAGAAACACAAAAAAAGGTTGTAGAAGTACTTAGATTGTGTAAACTGGAAAATGTTAGAGACTTCTCATCAGATCTGGTATGAAAATATCATAACAAGATTCTTTAAAAAAATGTGTGAACAATTGTGCAGCTGTGAACAAGATCCACAAATTCCCTAATAGGACACTGTGGATCACTTGTGACATCAGGGATTCAGGGAAGGTATGAGATAATGCATTTTGAAGCAGAAATATAGAGACATCCAAGAAATGCAGATATACTGTAGACTCAGAAAAGTGCTCAAAATTTGGGAGTAAACTAGAGACCAAAAATAGCAGCTGTAATAGTTTTTGAAAACTTTGTCAAGAAGGTGGAGGTGCATACGGCCTACAAAGTAAAGTCTAATTCTGTCTCCTCTACTTTTTTACTCATTGATTAACTTAATGTGTTCTGTGCCTTCAGCACCAAATGATTCATCTTTTTTTTTGGGTACATGACATAAGGACTTAATGTTCATAAGGCATCCAGTCTGTGCACAGCGTGTTCATAGGCTGGTGTGCTACTCTGAACATGATGCACACAGTTCTTTTTAATGATAAATGCAAGAAATCAGCAGCGGAGACACAGAGCGTAGTTTATGTCATACCATGTAATGCATGTTCAGCGATATATGTGGGGTAAACATCAAAAACACTTGCCACAAGTATACAGGAATATTGCAATGCAGTCAGAGGAAAGGACCCACGATCTCTGATTTACACATACAAGTTCAACCAGACAGACATTTAAATTGGACTCAGTGCAAGTAAAATTTAAGGCTAATACTAAAAGTGCCAGAAAACTTGCTGAATCGTGGCAATCTAATTAAAACACCATTAATAGACATTTGAACATGAACCCAGTATATGCAGGCTTGAAAAGAAGAACATGCAAATAATAAATAAGACTTTGTGACCAATACCCTCCGAATCCCCCATCATCCATCTCCCCCCATCCACCTATCCTCCCCTCCTTATTTGCTATATATTGCCTTGGGTTCCTGTAAGTCTAATAATTTTCCTCTGAAGATGATTCACGGTAAGTATCAAAAGCTTAGGATTAAAAAAACTTTTAAGATACATGATTCATTTGCTCCCTTTGTGAATTTCCAGCTGGATAATCTATAATGTTGCATGCATTGTAAACTTTCGTGTGTGTGTGTGTGTCTTGTTAGAATTGCATTGCCACTGTCATATCTTAGTCAGGGCTTCTCCTCTGACTGGGATTGAAGTTTATGTTTAATGTCTCTTTTGTTCATTTTTAGTTAATTGGTTGATGTACGTAATGGTCTTTCTTTTATTTTTGTTTAGTTCTATGTTTCTATGTAGCTTGGGTTATGCTCCATGTGTTTTAGGGGTGGTTGTCCAAGAGGAGCCATTTGCCAATTATCTCCAGGAACTGCTCTCCTATAAACTGAAGGGCCTTCCATAGTTCATGGCAATTCATTTGGAGTGGAGTGTTTTCTTGCTGTGCTTTTTGCTTATTGTGATATCCTAAATTTTTGAACCCATGCTGTTTTGGAACTGTGTTTTTTGTGGATTGCCTTGCCTTCTCTGGCAATTTCTTCTGTGCTGCAAGAAGTTTCTGGTGTCACAGAGTGATTTTGATAAAAATAAATCTTTTATTTTATAAAGCTTCTTTAAGGCCCTGTTTGCTTCTAGTCAGGGTTGTGATGGTAATCCACCCTAGAGGGCCATTTTTGGAGTTATTATTGGGTTTTATGTACTTTTGGTACTCCAAGTTTATGACAGTCACAGTTCTGAGGAGACATGCCAGGAAGAATTTCATTCTATTATGTAGATGATAATAAATTTGAACTCAGTTACCTTAGCCTTTCTACATGTTCTCCCCATGTTTATGTCATTTTCGTTATAGTACTGCAGTGTACCTTCTGCATTCCAAAGATGAAGTTTTGGGACTAATTGCCTAACATGTCATAACCATCTCAAACTAGCTTATTCGGTCATGGAGGGCCAAAACCTGTTCTAGCAGTATCAAACAGAAAGTGGGAACTGACCATGGATGGGGTGCCATTAATTGCACAGACTCACACTCTAACACACCAGGCTGTTTTACATTTACCAACTAATGCTCAAATCACTGGGATTTGGGAGTGAAATTACAGAACAAAGAGTAAAGAGAATAAAAAAACACCAAAATGGACATAATGTGCCAACCCCTTAAAACATGTCTGGGAAAGGGTTTCAATCCAGGGCCCTAAATGTACTGAGAAACAGCAGCACTACCCACTGCATAACCTTGCCATCCACCCATCCTGCACTTTATGTATACAATGGACATCTAAAAGACTTTAGCTTGACGTACATGAAACTGAAATCCAACAAGGAATCCACCAGGTACATTGTAAGCATGCCAGCTCCTCTCAGATGGTACCTCGAGTCAAGCTGGGTGCCCAGTTGCAACAACATACAAGGGCAATGCTGAGCCGCTCCCCAGAAATATGAAATATATGTAAAATGTAGATTTCTGTAGATTTTCTTTCTACCAAAATAAAGATATAGTATGCTATATTTTCCATTTTGTTTCCAAAACTCATATGGTGTGCTGGCCTTTAATTGCACTTACATGATAGAACTGACACTTGGCCTCCAAACTGCAAAGATTTTCCCACTTAAGCTTTGTGTTTCTGTATTTAGCATGGATAGAACATGCTGCTCAAGTGTTATCTTAAACCATAAGAATCTTTATGACATTCTGTGATGAAATAATAAAAATGAGCAAAATAAAAGGTAAATCTTGAGAATTATACCTCATTTTACTTTATAAAAATTTTCCAGCCTGATAAATTACCCCTCAAAAGCAGGAGCAGGAATGTGAAACAGTTCAGCTTGTAAATACATCAAAGACTCTTGCATTATTAGAAACAAAATAATAATATTATAAATAAATAAATAATATAGTCAGAGAAGCAATAGAATAGGAGAGAGACATTTTTACATATTTCTATTTAAAACTTAAATTTTGATCCTCATGAGCTCCAGCTGCCCCATGACCCTGCCCTGAATAAGTGGGTTAGGATAATGGATGGATGGATAGATGGGTACTCATGGGCCCTTTGTGTCTTTCACTGTCTACAATTCACTCTGCAACAAAGTTTTTGCTTCTTAAACACTGTTGGGTGTTTCTTAAAGGTTTTTGGGTGCTGATCACGAATATCACATCAAAATTTACCCATCACGTACCGTTTCAGAGAGTTTTGTCATGATTTTTTCCTCTATTTGTATCCAAACATTTTCACTCCCGTAAGTGACTTATCAACAACGGTTTGTGGAGCCTGGACATGTCCAGGCATGGAATCAGGCCAGGTTGGAAGCTGTTCTGTGGAAGCTGACATCCTGGGCAGGTCTGAACGAGCTTGACGCTGTCTCAGCATGCTATAAAGGTGGCTTACATACGCCGATCCTGCTCATTTGGTTTATATAGATAGTCAGTGTGTATGTACTGTATAGTATCAGTATAGTAAAGTATTGTATCTGTAGCAATATAACAGTAAGTAAGCTTGATGCTATAGACGTTTTGGTGTCGGGCGATATGTCTCATCAATGTTGTAACAGCCATGATACATTCTGCTATATCTGTGGCGAATACAGTGATCCCTCGCTATATCGCGCTTCGCCTTTCGCGGCTTCACTCTATCACGGATTTTATATGTAAGCATATTTAAATATATATTGCGGATTTTTTGCTGGTTCGCGGATTTCTGAGGACAATGGGTCTTTTAATTTCTGGTACATGCTTCCTCAGTTGGTTTGCCCAGTTGATTTCATACAAGGGACGCTATTGGCAGATGGCTGAGAAGCTACCCAGCTTACTTTTGTTTCTCTCTCTCTCTCTCTCTCTCTCTCTCTCTCTCTCTCGCGCTGACTTTCTCTGATCCTGACGTAGGGGGTGTGAACAGGGGGGCTGTTCGCACACCTAGACGATACGGACGCTCGTCTAAAAATGCTGAAAGATTATCTTCACCTTGCTACCTTCTGTGTGCAGCTGCTTTGTGAAGCGACATGCTGCACAGTGCTTCGCATACTTAAAAGCTCAAAGGGCACGTATTGATTTTTGACTTTGTTTTTCTCTGTCTCTCTCTCTCTCTCTCCCTGCTCCTGACGGAGGGGGTGTGAGCTTTGTACCGGCGGTGCTTCGCATACTTAAAAGCCAAACAGCCCTATTGATTTGTTTGGTTTTCTCTCACTTTCTGACATTCAGTGCTCCTGACGTGCACTCCTTTGAAAAGGAAGATATGTTTGCATTCTTTTAATTGTGAGACAGAACTGTCATCTCTGTCTTGTCATGGAGCACAGTTTAAACTTTTCAAAAAGAGACAAATGTTTGTTTGCAGTGTTTGAATAACGTTCCTGTCTCTCTACAACCTCCTGTGTTTCTGCGCAAATCTGTGACCCAAGCATGACAATATAAAAATAACCATATAAACATATGGTTTCTACTTCGCGGATTTTCTTATTTCATGGGTGGCTCTGGAACGCAACCCCCGCGATGGAGGAGGGATTACTGTATACACTTGCGCCTCAGAAACTTTGGATGACTGCTCTTGTGAAGAAAGCCTATCATCTGTATTTCGGCTGCAAAATTGGTGATCAAGACAAGGAATGGGCGCCTCACATTTGCTGTGCTACATGTGCTGTCAGTCCGAGAGCCTGGCTCAGAGGCACTCGAAAGACGATGCCGTTTGCTGTTCCGATGATATGGCGAGAACAGAAAGACCATGTGACAGACTGTTACTTCTGTTTGACTAATGTGTCTGGTTTCTCTGTCAAAAACAAGAAGTCAATTGAATATCCTAATCTGCCTTCAGCAATGAGATCCATGCCACATGACGACAGTCTTCCAATTCCGAAACCACCAGAGGATTGGACCTTAGATGAACCAGATGAAGAAACTGCAATGCAAGGTACTGACAGTGACATTGACCCGGATTTTGAACCATGCTCTTCAGGAGATCCACATCTGATAACACAGTCCGAATTGAACGATTGGGTTAGAGATTTGGGTCTGTCAAAAGCAAAAGCCGAGCTGCTGGGTTTGAGACTGCAGGAATGGTGTTTGCTGTCACCAGGTACGAGAATTTCTGTGTTTCGAGGCCGACATCATGATATAGCCAAATTTTTTGCACAAGTCAACAGTCTCCGTTTTTGTTGTGACATTGAATGATTGCTCTCGGCCTTGGGTTGTGATCACAACCTGGAAGAGTGGCGTCTCTTCGTTAATTTGTCAATGTTAAGTCTGAAAGCTGTTCTGCTACACAATGGCAACGTTTATCCTTCAGTACCTGTTGGCTATGCAGCACACATGAAAAAAACATATGAGAATATGGAACTGTTGCTGAAACAAGTCCAGTATAGCAGGTACAACTGGAATATCTGTGGAGATCTTTAAGTCGTTGCTCTGTTATTATGACTGTAGCTCGGCTATACAAAGCACTGTTGTTTCACCTGTGAATGGGACAGCCGTGCCAAAGAGTCGCACTATTCTCAACAGAACTGGCCACTCCGTAAAAAGTTAGTTCCAGGACAGAAAAATGTGGCACATAAATCGCTTGTCGACCCGGCAAAGATAGTTTTACCTCCTCTTCATATAAAACTGGGACTCATGAAGAATTTCGCAAAAGTACTGAACAAGGTAAGCGAAGGTTTTCATTATTTAAGACAGATATTCCCAAGAATAACTGATGCCAAGATGAAAGAGGGCATTTTTGTTGGCCCCCAGATCAGACATGTTATGAGTGACAAGCGGTTTGAAGATCTGATCTGTTAGTTGGGCCGGAAAAAATTGCCTGGAAAGCCTTCAAAGACGTTGTTGACAATTTTCTGGGCAATTATAGAGCCCCAAACTACATTCAGCTAGTAGACAAACTTCTCAAAGCATACAAGACAATGAAGTGCAACATGTCACGATTCATTTCCTCCACTCACACTGGGACTTCTTCGCTGTAAATCTCGGTGCTGTCAGTGACGAAAACGGTGAAAGGTTTCACCAGGACATTGCTACGATGGAGAAACGATACCAGGGCAACTGGAATCCATCAATGCTTGCTGACTACTGTTGGATACTGCAACGTGATGCACCAGACATTGAATACAAAAGAAAATCAGGAGCAAAACACTTTTAATTCTGTTGAATTTAATAGGTTATGCAAAACATAAACGTGACTAAATACGTTATTGTCAGTAAACATATAAATGTCTATTTCTCAAAGTTCCTAAATGATGCAGTAAAACCAAAACTATATGTGTGCATACCCAGTACCTGTCATAAAAACATTTTCAAAAAAACTGTTGTGCAGTGTTAATCCATCCACCACAATTCCTATGTGTTTCATATGATTCGCAGATGCTGTCAACAAACTGGGAATGAGGTCCCAAATGGTTTATAAGAAAGATTGGTTATAGTAGATAGTATTGCAGACAGTGTTCTGCAGTCGGCTTACTCCCGTAAAGTTGGCAATATACTAATGCAAAGTAAGTATTAAATGTAAATGCAAGTAATGTACAATTATGACGTGTATTCTTCCATCCAGTTAAATATTGTGTGCTCTTGCCTAATTTCATTCTGACAATCAAACTTTAGAGAAGACAGAAAAGGGATGAATAAATCAAACTGTGTGGTGGAGTTAGTAAAACAGAATAGCAAAGAAACATTGGGAATATATAATGTGAAATTCTTTGTACTGTCCATAAATACCTTGTTTTTACATTTATTTTTAATGCTAAACAAACTTATTTTTGTTCAACAAGTTATGGGCAACAAAGTCTCTAATGGGTTGTATTGAAAGAATGTTTAAACAATTGAGGACTTAAGCACTGGCCACATAAAAGTTTACATTATTGAGAAATACTTTAAATTCCACTATTAGATATAGTTACACTAATCAGACACAGCATTAAAACTTAAATGGCCATGGTCCATCCAGGCATGGACTCCAGAAGACCTCTGAAGGTAT
Organism: Erpetoichthys calabaricus; assembly: GCF_900747795.2. Lineage (NCBI taxonomy): Eukaryota > Metazoa > Chordata > Cladistia > Polypteriformes > Polypteridae > Erpetoichthys > Erpetoichthys calabaricus. Next base: position 66,516,073 of record NC_041402.2, read on the forward strand.
TCTGTGGGACATGGTACAAAGATGTTAGCGGCAGATCTTTTAAGTCCTATTAGTTTCAAGTTTGTAACCTCCATGGATCAAACTTGTTTTTTCAGCACTTCCCAAAGATGCTTGATGAGATTGAGATCTGGGGAATTTGGAGGCCAAGTCAACACCTTGAACTCTTTGTTCCTCAAACCATTATTGAACATTTTTTCTTTGTGACAAGGCACATTATCTTGCAGAAAGAGGCAATTGCCATCAGAGAATACCTTTGCTATGAAGGGTGCGTGTCAAAATTTACTATCAGAACATTGCCCAGACCATCCGCTAGCTTGCTTTCTTCCCATTGAGCATCCTTCTGCCATTGCTTCACCATATAAACTACACACATGCACTCTGTCGTACACATGATCTAAAAGAAAACATGATTCATCACACCAGACCACCTTCTTCCATTGATCCATAGTCCATTTCTGATGCTTATGTGCCAATTGTAGTCACTTTTGGGGGTGAACAGGGGTCAGCATAGGCACTCTGACTGGTCTGTGGCTATGCAGCCCCATACACAGCAAGCTGCAACGTACTTTGTGTTCTGACACCTTTCTGTCATTGCCAGCAGTTTGTGCTACAGTAGCTCTTCTGTGAGAATGGACCCAACAGACTACCCTTCTCTCCTCATGTATATCAATTCGCCTTGATCGTCCATGACCCTGTCACAAGTTTTCCTTCCTTTGGACCACTTTTGGTAGGTACTAACCACTGCCATTTTGGAAATGCTTTGAACCAATCTTCTAGCCATCACAATTTGGTCCTTTTCCTGCTTCCAACACACCACCTTCAATAACTGACTGCTCACTTGTTGGTTAACATATCCCACCCCTTGACAGTTTCCATTGTAACAAGATATTCACTTCACCTGTCAGTGGTTTTAATGGCATGGCTGATTCATGCATATTCATTAACAATACAGTATTTATTTCCACCCAGCAATCCATTATTCCATTTTTGGGCAGACGGATGAAAAATTCTAATACAGGGCTGTAAGGATATAGTACCTGTCCCTGATATATCAGGTACAAGGCAGGAATGAATGCAGGATAAAATGTCATTCAAATGACGCAAGTTTATTTATACAAATTCAGTTAAGAGATTGTAACATGCAGGTCTGTAGGAAAAGACAGGCGTTCCTGGTGAAAGTCCACAGAGGCAGCAGGAGGACATGCAAGCTCTACATAGAAAATGATTTGGTCAGAGTTGGAATTCTGGAGCCATCAGGTGCTGTATCAATACTGACCATTCCTCCAATATAGATATCACTTTTTAATATTTGCTTAAATATAAATGATAAAGTAAACCATATTTTATTAAATTTCAAAATTTCTTCTATTTGGAGCTACCTTTAAATAATTTCCCGCATTTTAAATTGCATTTCCAATCTGGTTTGTCCAGCCAAATGCCTTGTGATGTCACATTACAAATGCTGGTGTAGATCCCAGAGATTATTATTTAAAATTAATTGATTCTTCAAAGTAAAATCTTGTAATGGACATGACGTTAATTTGAAATATTTTAATGGGCTTTTGAAATGTGTCAGAATAAATGGGTGGCTATTATTTTCATATATATACTGTGGATTCAGAAAGTGCCCAGATCACTTCACGTTCTGCACATTTTATTGTGTTGTAGATTTAATTTTAAATTAATAAATTTGACATTATTAACCATCAATTTACACTTAATAGCCCATAATGTGAAAACAAGTCTACAGAAAGGTTTGCAAATGTGTGAAAATTGAAAACTGAAGCTTTGCACACTTGCATTTGGGCAGTTGATCCCATTTTTCCTGGCACATCCTCTTAAGCTTTGTTAGATTGGATGGGAAGTGCCTGTAAACTGCCATCTTGATGTCTCCCCACACATGATCTATGACGGTTTTGTCTGGGCTTCGGTTGGGCCACTCAAGGACAGTCAGCTGCTATTCTCAAAGCAACTTCAGCATTTCCTTGGGTACATCCTTAGGGTTATTATCTTGCTTAAAAGTGAACCATTGAGCCAGTCTGAGGTCACGTGCGCTATCTTTCTATCTGGTTGCAATCATCCATCCCTCATTTCTGACCAGACTCCCTGTCCCTGCTGCTGTGAAGCATCCATTATGGCACTTTGCCATTATAAGTTATTGAGTGTAGATTGATGGGCAAAAAAGCATATTTACCCATTTAACATGAAATCTACAACATGATAAAGTGTACAGAAAGTGAAGGGGTCTGAATACTTTCTGAATCCATTGTACGTGCATAATCCCGTTCAAGGTTGTAAGGGATCAGAGCCTTCTGGAGTTAAATGAGGTGGAAGGCAGGGCTGAATTCTTTACCTTTATTATTAGTAATCTTATAAACGAAGTATCTATCTATCTATCTATCTATCTATCTATCTATCTATCTATCTATCTATCTATCTATCTATCTATCTATCTATCTATCTATCTATCTATCTATCTATCTATCTATCTATCTATCTATCTATCTATCTATCTATCTATCTATCTATCTATCTATCTATCTATCGTTTCAGTGGCTAGAATGCTAAACTGTACTAATAATGATAGTGGCACCTGCAATAGAGGTAGGGGGTTAATATAAACAAAACCTACATACAAACCAGGTCTTGCCGGAGGATCATTAATAGGTTCAGAGTGAGGCTAGTTGTGGGAGTTGCTAGTATCAAGTAAAGCCTCTGTGGTTGCTGATACATTGAACTGTATGTCATGGCATAATGTCATACAGGTTCCAAAGGGAGTTGTGTTGCAGGCACTGTGCAACTGCTCCTCCAGTGTAATAATAAAATGTAAAAAGATATTTAATGCATTTAAACAACCTCTCGTCCCCTATGAGACGTCTCAGATGTAATCCAGATATCTTTAAATAGACAGGAGACAATTTTCAGATTACTACCATTGGAGCCAACCCTTCCTATTTTGAAGGATTTCAGCCAAGCAGTGGTTTTAAGAATCAATGTCTTCAGGCTTTTAAAGAATATTGTGTGGTACTCTAGAAGATATTTCTGAGATACAAAATGAAAGATTATAACTTTATCGACTAACTATAACCCAGCCTTAGTCTTAAACACATTTAAAAAGGCTGCTTGCTGAGCAAATGCGTGCTTTTGGGAAAAGAAAAAGGTGTCTGTTTTATTAGTATGGTATTGAGGAAAAGTATCATATTAAGTATTTTATTACACAAATATAACATTCTCAAATCCAACTAATTGTAAAATACCATTAGATTCTTCTGAACTGCTTATGAATTAAAAAGAAGACAATTCTTTTACGAATACGTTACGATGTGCAGCTACTAACCCTGCTGTCTTATACTTCCAAAAGACTGAGTTTACATTCTTGTCCAGTTGAAGTGGAATTTGTATATTGCTATTATCACTTTTTACCACATGGTGACTCTTAAATGTGAGATGGTGGTGTGTTGTGTTTATTGTTTAAACAAAGTTTTTCCTGAAAGAATTTGCATCACACCTCCCAACAAACTGGAATACTGGAAACATGTGCAATGGAAGAAACAAGGAATAAGGGTTTTACATCTGGAATCCCAATCGGACAATTTAGAGGACACAATACTCTATTGCAATGAATGTTGAGAACTTCACAGTCCACTAAAGCAAAGAATAATAGACCAGGAGATGAGTCTTTAACCCCAAAATACCAAAGGTTGAAACCAGAAAAGCAAAAGACCTTGCAACAATTCCCAAAGTGAAATCAATACTGAAAGTCAAAAGAACCTATCCAGAAAGTTGTTAACAAGCATAAATGGGAGGACACGAGATGTGAGAAAGGTTGGGGGTCCAACTGGGACATTCCATTTAATTGTTTTATGTTCAAAGAAACTAACAGCTAGAAGTTAAGCAAAACCCACAGGCTATGAAGTAGTCTTCTTTCTTGAGCATTGTCAGCCCCATTTAGAAGCTGGTGGTCCAATAATTTCATTTCTTTTATATATCACATTAAATGTGTGTATTTTAATGTTATTTTTTATTTATACTGTGCCATAGTACAATATTGCTATGCATTTATGTTTATGCATTTTCTAGTATATCTACTATTATGTTCTTTCAAATGTGGCAAAACCCCAGGAGGCAGGGCCACCCACATGTCATGACTGCTTGGTCCTTCACACCCAGCAATGTAATATGAAGTTGTTTGGGGTCATCTGTGGTATTGTTTTCTTGAGGATTTGCTATTTTTTGAAATACATTCTTGCTCTATTCTTGGATTGTGTTTTTGGAGCTTCTTTGCTTGGGACTGCTTTTTAGGCAACTTCTTTTTACTCTTTGGAGCATTCTTATTATATTTTTCTATTATGATAAATTATTTCCATTTATAAAGATTTTTTGGGTGCACTTTTGTGCACATGCCAGAGGTTTATGGTCATCCTCGTCCTTCTGGGGCTTTTTCCTTTATTCCCTCCTTGTCTGGAGCCTGCTAGGATGGGAATCAGCATTTAGCAGTGAGGTACCTCTTCTCCTGGGTCCTGGCCTGCTTTGTGATTGAGGCCTCACACCCATTTTCCAATCACAACAGTTTTCTGCACAGCAGTGTGTTTTGCAGTCATAGTGGGCAGAAGGGGGGGAGTTGGAGGTGGAGTGGAAATGACACCAGTGTCCAAGTGATGGAAATGGAAACAATGTGATTAACTATTAATAATAATAATAATAATTCATTACATTTATATACAGTGGTGTGAAAAACTATTTGCCCCCTTCCTGATTTCTTATTCTTTTGCATGTTTGTCACACAAAATGTTTCTGATCATCAAACACATTTAACCATTAGTCAAATATAACACAAGTAAACACAAAATGCAGTTTTTAAATGATGGTTTTTATTATTTAGGGAGAAAAAAAATCCAAACCTACATGGCCCTGTGTGAAAAAGTAATTGCCCCCTTGTTAAAAAATAACCTAACTGTGGTGTATCACACCTGAGTTCAATTTCCGTAGCCACCCCCAGGCCTGATTACTGCCACACCTGTTTCAATCAAGAAATCACTTAAATAGGAGCTGCCTGACACAGAGAAGTAGACCAAAAGCACCTCAAAAGCTAGACATCATGCCAAGATCCAAAGAAATTCAGGAACAAATGACAACAGAAGTAATTGAGATCTATCAGTCTGGTAAAGGTTATAAAGCCATTTCTAAAGCTTTGGGACTCCAGCGAACCACAGTGAGAGCCATTATCCACAAATGGCAAAAACATGGAACAGTGGTGAACCTTCCCAGGAGTAGCCGGCCGACCAAAATTACCCCAAGAGCGCAGAGATGACTCATCTGAGAGGTCACAAAAGACCCCAGGACAACGTCTAAAGAACTGCAGGCCTCACTTGCCTCAATTAAGGTCAGTGTTCACGACTCCACCATAAGAAAGAGACTGGGCAAAAACGGCCTGCATGGCAGATGTCCAAGACACAAACCACTGTTAAGCAAAAAGAACATTAGGGCTCGTCTCAATTTTGCTAAGAAACATCTCAACGATTGCCAAGACTTTTGGGAAAATACCTTGTGGACTGATGAGACAAAAGTTGAACTTTTTGGAAGGCAAATGTCCCGTTACATCTGGCGTAAAAGGAACACAGCATTTCAGAAAAAGAACATCATACCAACAGTAAAATATGGTGGTGGTAGTGTGATGGTCTGGGGTTGTTTTGCTGCTTCAGGACCTGGAAGGCTTGCTGTGATAGATGGAACCATGAATTCTACTGTCTACCAAAAAATCCTGAAGGAGAATGTCCGGCCATCTGTTCGTCAACTCAAGCTGAAGCGATCTTGGGTGCTGCAACAGGACAATAACCCAAAACACACCAGCAAATCCACCTCTGAATGGCTGAAGAAAAACAAAATGAAGACTTTGGAGTGGCCTAGTCAAAGTCCTGACCTGAATCCAATTGAGATGCTATGGCATGACCTTAAAAAGGCGGTTCATGCTAGAAAACCCTCAAATAAAGCTGAATTACAACAATTTTGCAAAGATGAGTGTGCCAAAATTCCTCCAGAGCGCTGTAAAAGACTCATTGCAAGTTATCGCAAACGCTTGATTGCAGTTATTGCTGCTAAGGGTGGCCCAACCAGTTATTAGGTTCAGGGGGCAATTACTTTTTCACACAGGGCCATGTAGGTTTGGATTTTTTTTTCTCCCTAAATAATAAAAACCACCATTTACAAACTGCATTTTGTGTTTACTTGTGTTATATTTGACTAATGGTTAAATGTGTTTGATGATCAGAAACATTTTGTGTGACAAACATGCAAAAGAATAAGAAATCAGGAAGGGGGCAAATAGTTTTTCACACCACTGTAATTATTCCACTCTCTCACTATACTGCCCCCCAAGAAAGGGTCCCCATAACAGACTAACTATGTTCTCATGTTTGATACTAGACTAAATAATAGGGAAAGTACAAACAAAGGTGTAGATGATGACACATGCCCTAACTTTGGAGAGCATGAACTTAGTAATGCAATAATATACAGTATCTAGAAGACTGCTTCTTAAAAGTGCAGCACCTGACAAGAAGATGTGGTAGAGCAAACATACAATGCTAAAATAAAACTTAAAAAAAAAGTAAAAATACAAAATAAAAGTGAAGCTAAAAACTACATGATTCAAAACATTAGGAAACAATCTAGGTCTAAAAACAAAAAATTGATTAAACTCAAAATTTTTTATTTTTTTATTTTTTTATTTATACAAGAAAGAACAGTGAATCGTGGCAAATGCTACTTGAATTAGCTAGGTGGTGAATCAGTGTTCAAAGTGATTTTATCACGACACTGGAGAGTGGCGATGTACTGCACATTGGTTAGACAGTTTACTCTGTATATGTTATAATTCTACTACAGATACTGTACATTCATCTCTTATCTCTTTCAGTATCATAAAATAAAAAGATAATACCCGGGCTAGGAAGAAATTGCATTTTTTTGGTCACGTTGAATTCAGAGGTGATGTGACACATACTTATTGCATAATTTGCTTTTCATTTTCATAAAAAAATAAGACAAATGAACAAGTGCCCTCACATTTCTCCCAAAATGCTGACTGGAAATTAAAATGAACACAACAAAGTCTTTTTCGAGAAGTAATTTTTAAAAGACATGAATGCAGCAATAGACTAAATAGTTTCAGAAAATTTTGGAAAGATAGCTCCTTTCATAGGAATTCATCACCAGGGCACCACGCCAGACATGGTAAGTCGTTGTCTGTTTATCATGTATAATTTATTTAGTGAAATCTGTAGAATTTTATTTTTATTCAGCCATTAGAAGGTTTTTTTCAGTCTGGTCAAAGAAACTAAGTGGTACAGTGGAACCTCACTTCACGAACGTCTCGGTACACGTACAAATCGTATTACGACCAAAAAGTTCGCCAAACTTTTGCCTCCGTTCACAACCACACACTCGGTATACGAACAAGCCAGTTTCCCTTTCGGTTTGTACATGTTCAGTTTCTTCCTGTGCATTTCCTGTGCAGCGAGCAAGAGAGAGAGCAAGAGAGCGCGACACACACACACACACACGCGCACACACACACACACACGCACACACACACACATGCACACACACACACAGGCAGCGCGAGAGAGAGACAGACGCACACACACAGGCAGCGCGAGAGAGAGAGCTGGACGCATAAGGTAGGAAGGCAGTTAAAGAATGCACTGGGCTTGATTTTGTTTTCACTTCTGTTTACAGCGAGCGTGCATTATTGCAATGTTACTTTTCTTGGTGGTTTATTAAATTACAGATTTTTTCAAATGTTCATTTTTTTCCCTGTGCTTAAAACTCATTAAAAAAAAAGTGTTTTTAGCCAGCGGTTGGTAGCGCTGTAGCGCGAACTATTGCAGTGTTAGTTTTCTCTGTTGTTCAAGGTTTTCTCAGTGTTATTCAATGCTTTTACATTTAGTTTACTATTACACTGTGTATTCTGTGGTTTAATTAACTTTCATTGTGCTTAAAAACTTAAAAAATATATATATTTACATACAGTTCGTATGGTCTGGAACAGATTAATTGTATTTACATACAATCCTATGGGGGAAATTGCTTCTGTTCACAACCAAATCGGTTTACAACTAGAGTTTTGGAACGAATTATGGTCATGAACCAAGGTTCCACTGTAATTGTAATGATTAGGCTTATATTTTGTAACATACTATAATATGAATATATCTGTGTTTTAAAGGCATTATATGCAAAAATGATCAAGTTCTGTCATTGGGATATGAAAATGCTGTGCCAAGCACAATAAAACCTTTTCTTGAAATATTCAACTGTGTTTAAAAATAACCTTAACTCCTCTGATATCAGGCCCAGGAGCCATCCCCATTCTCCACACCAAAGTTTCTTAGAGGTAATTTTATTGTTATTCCCTTGTGGTTTCTAACATTATAAACCCCTCTTCATAACTTTGATTTGGCACTTCTAATTGTGGGCGCATCATTAAATGTACTCTTCCTCATTACACATTGTAAATCTTGGGGGTGTTGGTGGATGTGAGTTGAGAAGCTTGGCATAGCATTATGACTCATTGAATGATTCTCTTTGTAATTTTCTATACAACTCTGTTTGGCCTTATCGAGAAGCTATCTCATTTATAACACAGAGATTTTCAAGAAAGAATCTATTTAAAGCTTTGTGTCCTTTATATTTGATAGTCTGGATCACAAATGACACTAATGCTTTAGTCTACACCTAATAAAGGACAGTACTTGAGAGGGTCAAAGTGGTCAGACAGTAATTTAAGTAATAGAGAATGAGTGATAAGTCTGAAATAATAGAAAATGCAACAGTTTTCAGTTAATCATCAATCCACACAGTAAGTGCTCTAAGCGTCATTATCTTGTGCTATGCTAAAAACATTTGGGGTGAAGGTTGTAATGAGCAACGTCAAGTTCTAATAAAAATATATATATATGTCTGTATTTATTTGGTTTATCACTACTGTGGAACCAATGCTGTCAGGAAGCAAAAAGAAGTAATTTTTAAAGTAGGCACCTTGGAACCTTTGAAAATAAAATTGAAGCTCAGATGTTTCCATGACATCATCTTCGGGAACTCTTTGAGAAGCAACTTGTTCACATTATTCAGTGCTGCTCCTACACATTCTTTAAGAATGGATATTCTTGTGTCAAATACTTCAACTGCTCTGTCACGGCTGACTGCTAGGTTTTATTCAAAAATCTTAGCATACTGCCGTGAATGTGAGGCAAGGTACATACAAAAGATGTGCCGTGTTTTACCTTGGGAGAAACCTGTATACTTAAGAAAGCAAGAGAAAATTTTTGTAACAGTTTGGTAAAGTGAAAGAATCAATTTTGCAATTCTAGAGTGTAAAATACCAAATAACACATCACGTTTTAACATGAAAAAGTGCCAGAACAATACAGCATTCCATCAAAAAATGTTTTCATAATATTTAATTAAATGTGATGGATATTACTGTTTATACTGCTTTAATGATACATAATGGCACTACGCCTAGTGTTGCACCTTCAAATTGCTTGCAGGCTGCTCTAGTTTCAGGCCAGGAGGAGTTAAGATCTCTCTGTGTTCAAATGAGTTTAATCTGGAAGCCCAAATATATTTTGTTATTGTCAGTGACTCTAAGTGGTCTACAAATGAAGGGGATGGTGGTGGATGTTCAGTGTTGGTGTACCCTATAAAAGGCTGCCATTATATTTACAGTAATTTATTCCTTTACCTGAGATCAATTTGACCTTGCAGAGAAATAGATAGATAGATAGATAGATAGATAGATAGATAGATAGATAGATAGATAGATAGATAGATAGATAGATAGATAGATAGATAGATAGATAGATAGATAGATAGATAGATAGATAGATAGATAGATAGATAGATAGATAGATAGATAGATAGATACTTTGTTAATCCCAATGGGAAATTCACATTCTCCAGCAGCAGCATACTGATACAATAAATAATATTAAATTAAAGAATGATAATAATGCAGGTGAAAAACAGACAATAACTTTGTATAATGTTAAATGTTAACGTTTACCCCCCCCCCCCCCGGGTGGAATTGAAGAGTCGCATAGTTTGGGGGAGGAACGATCTCCTCAATCTGTCAGTGGAGCAGGACAGTGACAGCAGTCTGTCGCTGAAGCTGCTCCTCTGTCTGGAGATGACACTGTTTAGTGGATGCAGTGGATTCTCCATAATTGATAGGAGCCTGCTGAGCGCCCTTCGCTCTGCCACAGATGTTAAACTGTCCAGCTCCATGCCAACAATAGAGCCTGCCTTCCTCACCAGTTTGTCCAGGCGTGAGGCGTCTTTCCTCTTAATGCTGCCTCCCCAGCACACCACCGCGTAGAAGAGGGTGCTCGCCACAACTGTCTGATAGAACATCTGCAGCATCTTATTGCAGATGTTGAAGGACGCCATCCTTCTAAGGAAATAAAGTGGGCTGAAAACAATAAACAGGTAAATGAATGGCTGTATATAACTGTTCCAAGATCATTTAAGCCATGGGGTATTCTGATTTGATACAAGGTAATACGTACTGTATACTGTGTAGTTCTAATGGTTTAGAAAGGGCAACAAAAAGGCTGAAATGCTTTGGAGTGTGGAGCTGTGCATTTGTTTTTGTATTTAACTTGCATGTTATGAGCTGTGCATTGCAACACTCCAAACTCCCATCCACAACTTCACAACACACTCCTGGGCTCAAATAAAACATGTTTATTTCAGACGATACCTCCACAGGGTTTCAGTTTCCTTCTTTCTAGGCTGCACAGCAAGCAATAAGTTGCTCCTTCTACACCTCCCTGGCAGTCTCATCGACTTCCTTCCGACTCTGACCTCCCAGTGGACAGAGGCAGCCCGTTTTATGCTGGACCCAGGAATACTTATGGTATCAAGGAGGAAGTACTCCAAGGTTATGCGGAAGCCCCTGAAAGTAGGGACAGCCCTCCCCTGTCGGCGCCCAGGGAACCCAGCAGGGCTGGTCCACAGGACCACAATTCCCAAAATGGCCGGCATGTACAGTAATGGGCTTACTGGCCCAGGAATTCTGCCATCTAGTGTATCGAGGGAGCAATCCCCCATCCATTCTGTATGCTGGTCTCACTGCCAGGTAACAGTATGGGGTTTATCCCGGACAGGAAGTCAGTCCAGCCCTGCCGGCTATCATAATATCCCGAAAGTATGATTAATATATTAGAGTTTGTGAGTCTCATTTCAGTTCTCTGTTCATCGTAGATGAGTAGACAGTTAGCCTAACTGGAGCAACTGGAGCAAACTAGACTCTCAGATCCAACTCAAAGTCAAAGAAACAGGCAAGGGTCCTAACCAAAGGTCTTTCTGGAAATGCCTTTTGCTTTCTTTTGAACTAGCACAAATACCAATAGGCAGGAAAAAAACTCAGATTGTATCCACAAAGACATAAGCTTTTAATAATGATTTAAAAAATCAGCTTACCTTTGGACTTAAAATAATGACAGTTTTCTTTTTCTTTCCAAACTTGGGGGGTTTTTGACACATTTTCATGAATGACAAACGTCCCTTTTTTCTTTGAATAGTGGATTTTGTGTGCCATATTATGCACTCCTCATCTTATAGACTTTAAGATTGATTGGCTGAAGACGAATGACTGCCCTGGAACTACAACTTTGATGTGATTCCAGGAGCAACCAAAATCTGATGATATTAAATCCAATCTGGTTTAAAACCAACATTAGCCAGGTAACAAGCAAAGCTACGTCTAATTTCTGTTGAGTGTGGTAAAAAAATACATTTTGGGGAAACAAAATGTTTCACTGTACATTTTGCTCAAGTAAAAGATAGAGACTCTCTATATTGAGAATATTTTAATTTCTTTATACATTGTCTTAAGTGTAATTATAATGTCTTAGTTACAGGCAAAATATTTAAGTGGATTATGGAAATGGATTGACATCCAAAGGACATGTTCAGTGTTCTGTGAAAGACAAACTACAGATCCATTTAGTCTCATTGAGGGAGTTCCTGGACTTTTTACTGGAGTTGTAAGAACTTGATGTGGAGAAACAGTAGTAGAGAACCAGTGGTATTGTTTCTACTGACTGCAATTCACACCCTAACTGATTTGTAGGTGAGGTGGTGAATCTCCACTATCCTTATTAATCTACTGCCATTGTACTCAGTAACAAAAAGGGAGATTGGTATTCTCCAACCGTTTTCTCATATTCATTATATAAAGTAATAAGAAAAAAACAATGTAGGTCAGAATGTGTGTGCAGTAGCTAAAACTGCTGTCTCACAGCTCCAGGGAACTGGGTTCAAATCTGAGCCTGATGCTGTCAGTGTGGTTTGCTCTTTCTCTACCTATTGCTGTTTTTTTTTCCAGGAACTCTAGTCTTCTACCACATCGCAAATTGTGATTTAGTTCAATTGATAATCTTAATGATAGACGCCTGTATGAGAGAAGAATGTGAGTGTGCTCTCTGACTGATTGGTGCTTCATTCAGAACTGACTTCTGACTTTTTGTGTCTGCTTAGGTTGATTAACAACTCTAAACCACCCTGCTTGGAGTGAGGCTGGATGGATGCACTGTAGGTGTGTGAATGTGTCTTCTGAAGGACTGACACGCTGTCCAATGTTCCAGCTCCTTGTAACTCTGTACTGGAATAATGTGTTTAACAAAATCGGCACTATACTATATCTTTTTAAATGTGGCATAATGACAGACTGGTTACCATTGCTGTATTACATTGCAAGAATCCTGAACTCAAATCCCCATGTCAATTTGTAGATCGTGAGGTATTTGTATGTTCTCCCAGTGTATGCATGAATTTGTCTCTGGACATTTCTGCTTTCCTAATTCACAAAGGTTTAGTTCAATCAGCAACTTTAAATCAACCCCATATGAGTGAAGAACGATAGTGACAGAGCAATGCCTCATACAGGGTGGCTTTCTGTTTTATGCCTGACCCCTTAGACCTGAATTGGATTAATAAAGTTTTAAAATGGATGACATACTCTGCATAATACTAAAAAAATCTCCTCTACAGCCTATGCTGCATAATAGTAACAAAATCACCAGTCTTTTTAAGTGAGAATTCATTTAGATTTCACCTTGTGCCTGTTAGTCCCACAATGAAGCATTCATTGCTTAAATGCAAAGGTTTGCCTGTGGAACAACATATCAATAACAGATAATAAATTTCCACCTCTTGGTTGCAGAAATGTTTTGAATTTGCTAACAGATACCCTACTGCCTTACCCTGACAATGACAAAATTGTCTATCACCTTGTTTCAAAGTCTGCCCTTAAGACAGCCAGTGTTATTCATAATAGAGCTTCACGCTGCATGATTAATGCTACCAAGTTTACTTGTCGTTATATTTGTCATTACAATCAAGCTGATTTACCTCTAAGGTTGTGGAGATACTATCATTGAATGGTTGAATCAGATAAATGCCTTAACAAATCATTGCTATTCCTGGCATTGTAACTCTCCTGGTTTGTATCAGAATTTCTTTAACACTATTGTTTAAAGGCTGCTATGCCACTGTAACGTGTTATTTAAAAAATCAGATGGTGCAGTAATTTCATGGAAAGCGAGAGAAGCAACTGTCTACCATCTTCTATGTACTGTGCATTCAGTTTATTGTATTTATTTCATATTTGATACTTTACAATTTTTATTGGATTCATACATTGGGTAATTTGCTTTAATGATCTGCTGTAACTTGTGTAGCTTTGCACTATGTTATGCTTTGCGTTTTCGAATTTTTGTCATATAGCTCAATATGAACTAAAACTGCTGCTAGGATTGGCTCCCCATGAACCTCAAAAATGGTTTAAGCAGGTTTAGACAAGGGATAACTAGGGAATTGATTGACTGGCAGATTGATTGATTGATTGATTGTTCAAAGTTTTTGACATAATTGAAAAGGTGCAGATATTCTACCTGCACCTCTTTATATCCGACCAGAAAATAATTCTGTTGTGTTCCTCTGTGGATCTCATTAGAAGTTTCATTACATTGGAATTTCACAGATTGTGGAATATTACACACTTAATAATAAATTTCCTGTGTACTCAGCCTAGTAATGAATACACTTTGGGTTTAGAATAATAGTTAAAAATAAAAATGTTATGCTAGTCACTAATTTTCATCAAATAATTTGGAAATAAACAATTCAATAATAACACAATTGCGATAAGGTCTATCCATTTATTTCTGAGGTCAATTTGCAGGGTGGTTTGCAGATGAAACCTAACTGGGCAGCTTTGGATATAAAACCAGTTCATCACAAGCACTGGTGTGTTCTGAGTATACCAGAGAACTTATTTATCTTTTCACATTTCCTTCACCTTCCCAATTGAAAATATCATAATACAGTAAATTTATTTAATCTGTCTTTGTTCGGAGTTTACAAAACATAACACCGCATAAAATGCAGAAATGCCGTAATGGTACTTTAAAGATTAATCTTTCTTCTAGTGAATTTGCAGAGTTGAGACTTTAAAGAAACCCATTATTTATAACATATACTGTAAAGCAAAGATGGTTGGGGTTGAAACCTAATGACTGCCTTTTGTTTGCTGGTTTGTATTTGTTTTTTTTTTTTTCCTTTGCACAGTGACCTCCTGTACTGAAAGATTTGTTCATTTGGGGAAGGGTTACTCTATTGTCTTGATTTCTCCCTGATTATCTTGAAGCCTGTCAGCTTGTGGAGCTCTCCCTCCTTTGCTCTTTCTCCCTAATAGATGTGAAACCATCCAGTCAATAATATTTTACTTGTCTTCCCACCGCATGTCTCTTACTCTGATCAGCTTAGGCGGGCTTGACTGTAAGAGTCAGGAGGGAGGTTAAGATCTGAAAGTTCAGCCAAATGTTATCAACCATGGAGATGTTGCTAAGGGAAAGGCCTCGCAGCCCCATAGACTAGAGCCAATAATAGCTGTGCATTACTGATAACATCAACAGCTGTCAAAGATCCAGGCAATTGTGGTTGTCTGTAAACCCAAACACCTGTATTCGCTCAAGCTTTGATTGTTATCCCTATCCCCATCACTCATATCATTTTGATTTGCCTGTCAAAGCCGCTGCCAGAATTTGCGGAGCTGCTAGACGATTTATAAACTGAAAGAGCCTCTTCAAAAGTTTGGCATCATTTGAAAGAATGATTCAAGCCGGCATGTTGCTGTTCTGTTGTTACGCCCCAACATCAACAATGTTTCTTTAATTACATTTAAATCTCTGTTGAGAATAGGGGGCTCATAAAAGGAATAAATAAACACTTGGGTAATGTTAACAAGTGAAGCATCGAAACCAGGTTAAAAACCACTATAGCTCTCTAGCCATGCTTATTTAACAAATACAGCTTAAGAGACAACAGTTGACTTTTAATTTTTGATGTAAAATGGGAATTTGGGTGGGGGGGTTTGTTATTATTATTTATCTCTGTTTCAGTTTACTTTCTTTTCATTTTCTTCTACAACTTATTAGTAGTAGATTCATCCCGATTTTATTTTTATCTTGCCTTTTTTTTACTTGACACCATTTTAACATGTGATGCATATTTATTTGTATTTATTACACAAATACTTTTTATCCATAATCATAGATGACTGAATATAAACGTAGGCTAATAATTTCTTTAGATATGTAGGAAAATTGTCAGCCATGTAGGAGGAAAAAACTGATTAGAGATGCTTGAAATCAACCACAGTTCTCTAAATGAAAGAATGCCTAAGGAAAATAAGGCCAAGAATAATGCTGCATCAAAACAATTTTAACATCCTACTCATCTTGTTCACTCCAGAATCCTCCCCAGAACCCTGTTGCTTATTTGCAAAGTTTTGTAAATCAACACTCGACAATAACATATGTCTTCTCTGTTTATACCCTATCAGCTTGTCTGAAAACAACACTTATCCTGTTTTCTTGCTCTTCTCTTGGAAAACATATTCAGGTCTGTGGTGCCCACTATGTTGAACTCTGTTCCTCGACCTGGTTATTGACAGGTTTCAAAACTGCTATATAAATGAAGGGTAAAGATCCATTGCTTCAAAGCCTTATTAATTCATTCATTAAATTTTACAATACTAGAGCTTAACTTAACAGAATGGGGTACAAGGCAGCCTTTATGAATATTGCATCAGTTGATCTTGTCTCACACACATACTCAAATTCACAGTTATTAAAAGGGTCAAAATTTAAAATCGATAGTTAACTTAATATACAGATTTTTGGAATGTGGACGGGCAACTTGTGAATAAACACTTGAAATAAACTCCAGCTTCATGAACAAAATGACCGGGTCAAAATTCAATTCCAGGTCTTTGCATATGTGAACTGTCAGCACTAATCCCACTGCTCAATGTGAAACTGATTCATTCATTATTGCATTATCCTCACCCAGTTTTTCCACTACCGTATCACTGAGTAGCAGAATCTCAACAGCTACAGGCACAGAGCAGCAATCGGCTGTGAATAAGGCCACATTCTGTTACAAGGCTCATTCACACACAGACACAATCACACATACCAGGCCAGTTGAATGCCTCCAGTCAAATTACCTTGCATATTTTTGGATTATAGAAGGAAATTGGAGTACATAGGGAAAAATATACTGCTCAAAAAAATTAAAGGACCATTTTTTAATCAGAGTATAGCATCAAGTCAATGAAACTTCTGGGCTATTGATCTGGCCAGTTAAGTAGCAGAGGGGTTTGTTAATCAGTTTCAGCTGCTTTGGTGTTAATGAAATTAACAACAGGTGCACTAGGGGGACAACAATGAGACGACCCCCAAAACAGGAATGGTTTAACAGGTGGAGGCCACTGACATTTTCCCCTCCTC
Source organism: Erpetoichthys calabaricus (assembly GCF_900747795.2). Classification (NCBI taxonomy): domain Eukaryota; kingdom Metazoa; phylum Chordata; class Cladistia; order Polypteriformes; family Polypteridae; genus Erpetoichthys; species Erpetoichthys calabaricus. The sequence continues at coordinate 66,532,932 of NC_041402.2, forward strand.
ATCTTTTCTGACTGTTCTTTCACAGTTTTGCATTTGGCTACAGTCAGTGTCACTACTGGTAGCATGAGGCGATACCTGGACACTACAGAGGTTGCGCAAGTACTCAAACCTCTCCAGGATGGCATCAATACATACCACTGCCAGAAGGTTTGCTGTGTCTCCAAGCACAGTCTCAAGGGCATGGAGGAGATTCCAGGAAACAAGCAGTTAGCTGGAGAGGGTCGTAGAAGGTCCTTAACCCATCAGCAGGACCGGTATCTGCTCCTTTGGGCAAGGAGGAACAGGATGAGCACTGCCAGAGCCCTACAAAATGACCTCCAGCAGGCCAATGGTGTGAATATCTCTGACCAAACAATCGGAAACAGACTTCATGTGGATGGCCTGGGAGCCCAACGTCCTCTAGTGAACCCAGTGCTCACAGCCTGGCACCATGGAGCTCGATTGGCATTTGCCACAGAATACCAAAATTGACAGGTCCACCTCTGGTGCTATGTGCTAGTCACAGATGAGAACAGGTTCACCCTGAACACATTTGAGAGACGTGAAAGGGTCTGGAGAAGCCGTGGAGAATGTCATGCTTCCTGTAACATCGTTCAGCATGACCGGTTTGGTGGTGGGTCAGTGATGGTCTGGGGAGGCATATCCATGGAGGGACGCACAGACATCTACAGGCTAGACAACGGTACCTTGACTGCCATTAAGTATCGGGATGAAATCCTTGGACCCATTGTCAGACCCTATGCTGGTGTAGTCGGTCCTGGGTTCCTTCTGATGCATGATAATGCCCGGTCTCATGTGGCGAGAGTATGTAGGCAGTTCCTAGAGGATGAAGGAATTGATACCATTGACTGGCCCCCATGCTCGCCTGACCTAAATCCAATAGAACACCTCTGGGACATTATGTTTTGGTCCATCTGATTCAGGCAGGTTGCACCTCAGACTGTCCAGGAGCTCATTGATGTCCTGGTCCAGATCCCCCAGGACACCATCTGTCGTCCCATTAGGAGCATTATATCCCCCCCTCCCTCGACATTGTCAGTCATGCATACAAGCACATGGGGGCCATATAAACTATTGGGTATGATTTGGAGTTGCTGTAATGAAATTTCAGCAAAATGGACTAGCCTGCCGCATCATTTTTTTCACTTTGATTTTCGGGGTGTCTTTGAATTCAGCCCTCTGTAGGTTGATAATTTTCATTTCTATCAAACGATATGGCATCCTTTCATTCCTAACACATTACCCAGTCCATGTCAGTATAGATATCCAGCAGGATTTTTTTCCCATTGAGATCTGATGTGTTTTCAAAGTGTTCATTTAATTTTTTTGTGCAGTATATCTTGACTTAAGGAGAATATGCAAAATCAAGTTTTGAACCTAGGATTTTGAAGGTGCCAGAACGCTGCTAACTTTTTTCATTGTTATTCTTGCATGTTTAACGCTCTGTTACATTTTTTAATATTGCTATCCTTTGTCAAGTATATGGAATAGAGCTCAAATGGAAAACGCTATACACAGTCTTTTTATTATAACCTGTTTTTAAATCCATCATTCTTTTGATTATATTGTTTAATTTTGTTTTCATAGAGGTCATCCATATTGCACTCAAACCTTGCTATTAAAGGTGAAGCCTAAAGCTTTCCCTCAACATCGTTTTGAAAAAACAACAGACCACAGTTCTATCTAGCTCTTAGAGATCTGGCCTCTGCCACTTAGATATGCTGTTAGTGATCTAATAGACTTACGGTATAATGAAAAGATTATTTGTTTTCATTTGTTTTATTTCATGAGCTGGATCATACTATTCCTAAATTTAAACACAATGCTTTCTTTTTCTATGATGATACAAGGAAAGCAAACCTGAACTGTTCATTTTCTTACAAAAGCAGCTCTAAACCATACATTACAAAATTTGTTTTCTAAAATGCAATATTGAATGTGTCTCTTTGAAACATTGTATGCATATTTAAGCAAAAAGTGTGAGTAAAGGTAGTTATTATATTGCATATGCTTCCTACTGCTATATTGTAGTGATTTAAATAGAAGGAAGGAGTAAAGAAAAGTAAAACGGACAACTAAAGCTAGACTGGGGAAACGTTCTTACCCACAATATTTCTCCTGATATTTGCATATATTGTTGTTTATTGTTATTTTGCAATCCACATCCACTCACTGTACATGGTATCATGTGCATAAGTCTAGGGGACAGTTTAAGGGCTCTGGTGATGGTGTTTCTCCACTGCTCCAGGGGTTGGCACTTTTCCTCCTTCTGCTGATAGAAAGACTGACAGTGTTTCCAACCCCGACATCACTTCCTGTGTCCGCCCACCTGGACACGCCTCTTCCTGATGGAAATCAACATAAACAGAGGTTTTGACATCTTTAAGTGAGTTCATTCTTGGACTCCTGTCTGAAAAGATATTACTTCAATGCTTTGAATCATGTTTTACTTATTTTTTTTAATCAGTTATAATGGGGTTTGCCCATTGGTGCCCCAAATCATCTTTTTGCGTCCTCTTGTTCTTACAGTGAATTTTCTTATTCTCCCTGTTTGCATTGATTTTTCTCTAGATATACTAGTTTTCTTCTCTTATCTCAACAAGGTGTGTCCTGGGTTAATTGATGACTGTAAATTAATCTGTTGGTGTATGCAAATGTATACCCTATGATGGGCTGAAATCCTGTCTGGGATTCATTCCTGCCATATGTCCGATGGTCCCAGGATAGACTCCTTGAACTGGGCAAAGGAGGTACAGGCAATGGTTTCATGGATCTTTTGGTTTCCTTTTGTCTATCTAATCCTGATCTGTTATTAGTTAACTGTCTGCATACTGAATAAAATAAAATGTTACCGCCATAATGATAATTAGTTAAAGAATCAAAAAAGAAATTGTGTATACTAAAGATGCCCTGAATATTAGTATGCTTTAGTAGTTGACAGCATTGAATTTTTGACCACAGCATTCAAAACGCTTGTAGCTCTTAACCTAAAATGACATTGTTAATTTCATGAGGATAGTTTTCATTGTAGTGTCATCAGCTTGTGCCTCTTGCTTTAGACTTTCTGTCAGTGAATGGGTGATTCTGTGATTGGGTGATGGTTTAGCATGCCATCCAAATCATTCTTTGCATCCCCGTATTGTAAAAGCAAGTTCAATTTATGTTTAACTCCCAAGGTTTTTTTTAGCTTTACTGAAGGCTATCCTGACTTCGTTGAGGCTTCATTCATTTACTACTAAGGCTACTAATTTTAAGGTCATTATTTGGGTATACTGACTCTGGCACTGAGACAACGCT